>NC_061119.1:187808148-187908538 GCF_002878395.1 Capsicum annuum
GATAACCATTGCTAAACAATTGTATGAACCAAATAAGTAGTAACTTGTGATATACTTGTGTGCCATGTTTGTGTAAGATTTTACTTAGTTCCCTTTGTATGTTCGATTCAGAACTTGCCCTATTAGTCATACCTAGGTTGAAGGATAGGGGTTAGGAAAGGATCATAGGCCATTTTTATATTCTCCCACTTTATCCTAAATGATCTTTCCTATATGCATAATATCCCTTGATCCCTATTTTGAGCTTGAATAGCCTATTTCTTTTTATGATACCTATCACCGTCCTATTTTTATATCATAATGAACCTTTTTTGTCCCTGGTCCTCCTTTGACACTGTGCACCTTGACTTAGGCAAATGGCTTAAGTTGAGGGTGGCTATCATAGGGGTGCATGATGTAAAATGAGTATGAAGAAAGGTAGAGTAAAACAAAAGAATAAACAGCTGGGTACGGTGGAAAAGATCAAGAAAAAAATAGTTGTGAAAAAAAAGAAGAAGTGATTATAGAAAAGAACCACACCCATCCTTAATAAGTGTGATCAAGAAAAAAGAAAAGTAGAAAAAGGATAATGAGTGAAACCCCAAAAGCTAGTGTAGTGTCAAGGAGGCTTAGTCACTTTAAATATCATCGAGTATCATACCAGCCCCTAGCCTACATTACAAGCCAAAGAGAAGACCTATAGTGATCCTAACTGATCTGTTTGAAAGTCTTAGTAATGAAAATAAGGGTAAGACTATGGTATTCGGCATTCATTGATTGGAACTTCATTATGAGAGTAAGTATCTGGTGATTGTCACCATGGTTACATATGTAATGTCTAATATAAGTGAAGTGGGACTTCTTCGTAGTGATGGCACATTGGTTACATTGCTAGTTGCTAACTTGTTTGGATAGTGAAATCTTGATACATTCTATGGTTGTTGTTGCTAAATTGATGCAATATCTTGATTCATGTATTTCCCATTTTTGTTCTTCAGTAGCATACACAGTTGATTTGGAATTAATTGACCTTGGAGAAGGTAAAGATGGTTTTGAGATAATATAGATGAGTGACTGCCCAATGTACTTTGTATCCTCTTGGTTGTGTTTTAGTTGCTTGAGGAAAAGCAATTGTTTTAAGTTGAGTCTGTTGATGTGTGAGCATATGTTAACACATTTGAGGCTTTTAACCGAGAATAATTTTGAAGTTTTAAGCAACTTTTGTCATTTTTGATTGTTTTATCTTTGATTTTGCAGTGGAAGTTAAGAGGCAAGAGAACCAACAATGATGGAAGTAAAAGAGTTGAAATCTAAAGCAAAAAGAAGAAAAGTGTGGCTGATGACATTCCTGATAAGTTGTCAGCACTCTGATAGGTTATCACCTCCATCATCAGCCTTAAACAGAGAATAGAATTTAGTTGGAAGAAGTGACGATTACATATGATAAGCCGTCAGCCTTGTGATAAGCCGCCAGAGCCGCCGTCAGCCTTAGACAGAACATGGGAGCTGAGGTGGAGAAGTGACGACATTGTTTGATATGTCATCACAATTTTGATAAGGCATCATTTAGTGGTATTATCATACCGACAATAGCTTGCAAGCTATTTCATTAGCCAACCATTTGGGGATTCTTTCTTACCCCCGACTCCATTATAAAAATCACTTGGGGGATTTCTTCATACCTCACAAGGTTTTCAAAACCATACTTAACCATTTTACCATTTATACAATGCATTAGTTTTAAAGAAAAAAGTCAAGACAATTGATAAATCACATTCCAAAATCAATTATGCAAGTGGATTGAGGTCATTATCGATTTCCATACCAAAACCAATTACGTGGGGAATCCATTATACCCCTATTCTATTCACCATTCTCATGCACCCCTAATGAGTGTATAAATAAAAAATGTAAAGATAGTAGTTCAATGGTAATCATGACAAAATATTCAAACAATTTATATCCAACATCCTCAAGTCATAGTTCAAAACCCAACATTAAACCATGAATAATAAATAAATTTTCATGCCATTAAGAAAATACAAGTATAGGAAAAGATATACATATCTTAGACACACGAGAATTGAAAAGTAATTTCAGAACTTGGAACACGAAAGATGAACGTATGATGAAACCCTTATGCTTTCTTGGTGTTTGGAGTTTAAGAATGAAATAATAGTTTTTTTGTCAAAACTGATGGAAATAGGTTCATGTAGTGTTTAAAAGTCGTTCCTAGGTGAAAATACCTCATTATCCCCCATCCTAAGGAAAATAACACAAAATAGCACGAATTTTACGTTGTGGCATGGAACGGACCTTATTGCAGAGGCAAACCTCCATGCCACGCTGCTTATCGCGGAGATTATCCTTTGTGACACGCTGAAATCGTGGACCCTCACTGGTTCCTCACGAAAATGCTTAGAACTTTTCGCTCAAGTATCGAATAAAAGAAAATTCAGATGCTTTGGAAAGAGGACTCAATTATATTTTATTTAGTGGGTCTTAATCCCTAAAATTCAATATATTCCAGAAGTTTTTCATGTTCAAATTTGACCCTGGTAGAATCGAATATCAAAATTTGATCAATAACGAAAGTTCTTAACTCCACTTCACTCTAAGTGATTTCTAGAAATATTTTTCAACTCGATAGCACTTTTTAAACTAGGATAATGATCATGAAACTTATATTTTCATAGGAATCATTGGATTCGACTTTATACATGTAGGAATAACGGTCTGAATTCTATCCCAAAAATGCAGGGTGTTACATGACACATCCCTCGAGGAGATTTTTTTTAAGATGTCACATTTTCTGTCAAAAAAAGCTAGTGTTTTCAGTATTTCCACAGTGGTACTAATGTTTCATGGATGAGTATGATATGAGGATGAAATTATCACAACTAACCAACATGACTGTTTCTATATCCAACCAATGTACCAACCAAGTGAGTCAAATATCCACTCAGTTTTTTCAACCATCCCTAAAATCCAACATGATTCATATGCCAATAGAGTATGAATACACCACAATACACAGTTGATACCACAATAGGCTTTTTCATCAAACAAGGTATAATTATTTTCATGTATATAAGGTTATCATTATCACATAGGACCCTACACGATCACACATAGGACATAATGTTCAAAAATCACCAAATAACATCACATATAGGCCACCATGCGGGCACAACATGATAATATAATCATTTTTCATGATTAGTTTCCACACTCTTAACATTCTTTTGTATCAAAATTAACTACTCAACTCAGTCCGAAAGAAGTTAAACCATAATACCTCGAATGTTGAAAAAACGGTCTGCAAGCCTTCAATCCAAAATCTTACTCCCCACGAACGGATCCATAATCAACTAAAATAAGAAAATATAAAAGTTATGCAACCAAAAAAGTCAACGATACCCGTATTGTCTATTTTCAAGTTGGGGTCAAAACGAACTCTCAAAATGGATTTTCAAAAAAGAAGGATAAAATCATAATTTTATTTCAAAAATATGTTCCCCATAATTTTAGAAGTCAAAAATCCAAGCGAAAATGAGTTAAAAACTAGGTCCAAATCAAAGAAAAATTAATTTCCAGCTTGATCGAGTAAAATCCCAAAAATCCATTTTAAAAATCAAAAATTAAAGTTGTTTTGAAGATGAAATTGATAGAAAAGTAATAATAATAAGATTAGAAACTTACTCAAGTAAAAATGAATTGAAGTCGGGATTTAAATCAAAGAAATATAATTTTGGGCCTTCTGGGTCAAAATCTCCTATTTCAACATTAATCCATGTTAAAACAAGAAATAGATAATAAAAGTGGGGTAAAGTAGTTGAAATATGCGTTTAGATACTTGCCCAAGCTTAGATATGGAAGGAATTGTTCAAACGTGTGAAACTTTAAGCTCCAAGTCTCAAAAATAGAGAAAAGAATGGCAAAACATGGGTATATATAGGGTCCAAGTTTCCACAGACCCCTTGGAATTCATTCAAAATCCTGTGAATGCAAACGAAATATGATACCCTATCAAATTTGATGCTACAGGCTCAATGGCGATATTAGATTTTCAAAAAAAATATTATTTTCACAAAGTTGACCCGCGAAATCCAAAATCACAACTTTTCAAGCCAAGGATAAAAATGAGATTTAAAAGCCATAAAACCACACCAACCATGTTACCACCCTAAAATCGATGTTCTGGATCTGCTGTGTAGTCCGTTTTACAATCTGATGCACAAATCAAAAGATGTTGACTGAAGTCAACTGTACGGCTTCTCAAGCCACCAAAAACTATAATATCACACCAAAATGCATCAAAAATTGTGTTAATTATTTTCGCACTCTAGAAATACCATAATGCAACTACGGAGAGGGGTAAAATATTTAATTCACTCAAAAATATATGTTTCACATAATTCATCAAAAATTCAAGTTGTTATATTGTCGCATTTTGTACATCTATTTCAAACATCATTGCTTTGCCTGAATATGTTGGTACATAGGGCATATTGAGATCCAAGTTGTAATCATTTTGAGTATGCCTATCCAAGACGTGATCATGTTTATCCCCACTTTTAAAAGCCAAGCTTTACCTATAATTAGTAATCCCAAAAATTAGGCTTTGTGAACCTCAAATTCTAAATAATGGGCCATGTTTTTGGTGTAGCCCACCACCAG
The DNA here is from genome assembly GCF_002878395.1 of Capsicum annuum. Classification (NCBI taxonomy): domain Eukaryota; kingdom Viridiplantae; phylum Streptophyta; class Magnoliopsida; order Solanales; family Solanaceae; genus Capsicum; species Capsicum annuum. Next base: position 187,812,808 of record NC_061119.1, read on the forward strand.
CATCATTTGGGCTGACAAAAATGGGTTGAGGTAGGAGGAATTGGCACATATATACCAGCTTTAGATAAAATTGGCAATTTTTTAGACAAATATTCAAGTGTAAATAACATAAATTCCAACCTTTTGAAACATTATTACCTTCGCTCCTTTTTTCTAACTAGTTTAGTGTATGTGCTTTGCACGTGTATCTCATGTTAATAAGTAAAATTATACTCCATGCAAGAAAATAAAATTATTTAAAAGTAATAACACAATGACAATAACATATCTAGTGTAGTCGTATAAGTAGAGGATAAAATGTACGCAGATCTTGTAATTTCTTTTGTGAAACCCCTATCTTTATGATGTAAAAAGACAATTTCCAAAGTAGAGGGTAGAATGTACATAGCTTACCCTTTCTTTTGTGAGACGTCTATATCTCTGAGGTAACGAGACTGCTTTTGATAAATCTTTGGCTCAAAAGAAGTGAAATCAAAGCAGAATTGAACCAATGAAATTATTAATGCTAATGGAAGCGATGATCTCATATGTCTACACAATCATAGACTGTTTTTAAGAGATTCTCCACTCAAAAGAAATGAAATCAAAACTAAATTGAACCAATGAGACTATTGATGTTGTGGATGCATGTTCCTATGTGGTCATACAACCAAAAAATGAACTAAGACAAAAAAAAACTTTTGAATTTTAAGGATACATACAATCTCGGATTCTATTTTGCAGTTAACAATGACTATTAAGTTATCACCCGCTCGCCTCTTTCAACTGTATTTACTCATCTCACTATTACATAAACTTTAGTCTTTCCTTTTCCGAGTTACTAAAAACATATGATAAAACAAATGAAATCTGAAAACGTTTTTACTTTATAAGAGTATGAAAACTTTTTGAAACTAATATTTTTCAAGACTCTGAAAACCTGAGCAGCCTATAATATTTAAGTTGGCCTCTCTATGTTCTTATTCTACCTATACTACCCATAGAAGATCAAAATAAATATTTATACAACTTTGTGTTAGGAGAACAATAGGATTTTTAGGCTTCCTCTCACATTCACCTCCATTTTTATTTTTTATTTTTTAATTATGTTTCTTAATTATCCAAAATAATAATTATTTTTTTTAAATCACTAACTCTTTTTTACTTAGTGCAACTGTCTACTTAGAAAATTTTCAAAAAGGTGACGACGATGGAAAATAAAAGAAGAAACACTAATATTAAAATTAATGATAAAAATGCATGATACCTATTTATAAGGGTGAGATACAAACTCTAATTTATATATAACCTATCATGGAGACATGACAAACTTCATACTACAATAGAAATACTACAAAGCCAACTTTTTCTTATTTAACCAAAGAAGAAAAAGAGAAAGAGATGAGCTTTGGGTATGTAATGTTATATTGAATATATCATTGAACCTCAAATTGTGGAGTTTTAACTTCTGTAATATTACTCACGAAAGTGAATAGAATAGGTCATTATTATCTTTCCTTTGAATCTCTTATCATCATCATCATCCCCTTAAATTATCTTTGTGACTCCTATCACTATTAATTTTAAAGAATCTGCTGGTGGATTTGTTCTAGTAAATATGATATTATTAAAATTATTGAGAGTCATATAGTAAATACTTTTCTATCGCCAAAGAGGCATACAATGTCTAAACTATAAAGTACTCTATCTGATTTTATACCGTGCATTGATTTTCTTGTTCTACTTAGATATTTAAAATCTTAATAAAAGTAATATAAACTGTAATGTTTTAAAAGATTCTTGTTTTTAGTGAAAAGGAATAGATAGTTCTCAAATAATAACAATAATATTGCACCTCTATTTGAATGAAGGGGTCCAAGATTTGGTGAATCTATATTCAAATTTTATTGTTGTTTCAATCTTTTCTTAACTATTTTGATATTGTTCATTCATATATAATAACATGGACTGGTCAAATCTCTCATTTGTTCCAAATTAAGTCACACTATCCAAATTCCACATACTTTTTAGTATTCAATAGCTCACTCTTCCTTTCAAGCTTCCGTAGAAGAATCAAACTTCAACTGTGGAGAAAATTATGACCACTTTAATTTCCTTAAGGTTGACCATAGCGTCCTCACTATCCTCAGTTCCATGTTCTTTATCTTTATCGATGCCTCTGAAACATCTTACTTTAAGATTTGTTGTGTAGCCAATATCCGTACCAAAACAAATATTCCTATGCCTCCTATAAACCTCAACGACCCATTTCTAAGTAAGTTTACTTTTGTTGCGGCTAATAATCCAAATGCACTATTCTCTCGTCCTCAAAATTCTAATTTAGACGCTCCCAATCTAATAACTACTATCAATTTTTAGATGAGTAATATTTTATCCTCTTTATCGATTTGTTGGCAATACATTGAACCAGCCATTTTTGATGAAATTTTTTCCAAATATTTTTGTTAAGAGTGAAGATTAAAAACACATCTAAATATGTTGTTAAACTACGATTAAATCTAATTTTTACACAAAATCTTTTTAAAGCTCATTCAAACATTCATCAACCATATGTATTAAGCAGAAAAATAGCAAATAGAAACAGGATAGATAATCAAGATATTAGAACAATAAGATTAAACCTAATCTTTACATAAAAATTCTTCAAAGCTCAACCAAACATTCATTTATCACCTGAAGTAATAAGAAAAAAAATAGCAAATAAAAACTATAACAAATAATACGATAATCGAATATTAGAACAATAAGATTTAACCTAACCTTTACATATAATTTCTCAAAGCCCTATCAAACATTCATCTAGCACATGTATCTCTAATCTCTAATCTCTATCTCTAATATATTAAAAGTGTGAAGACCTTAAAAATGTTATTTGAACTTTTTCCCCTTCATTAAAAGACTTGCAATAGACAAAATCGTCTTTTTATTTTTTTTCCTCAAATTATTATATTATTATATTTATAAAATTCTCTACAGTATTGAGTCCTAAAATTTACGTGAAGAAAAATATTAAAGAGTCCTAAAATATATAGTAAGAGTTCTTTTTCTTTTTATGGTAAGAAGTATGGAAGAATTAATATTGGGAGAATTAATATACTCCTAATATGTATAAAAAGGGAAAACTAAAAAAAGACTTTAAAAATACATGGAAAGAAGAATTAATGTATAGGTTTTCTCACATATAAAAGCTATACGCATGCACTAATATTAGGTGGAGAAAAGTTGATTACCATATTCTTTTACGAAATAAGTTAGGTGGAGAAAGGTTGATTACCATATTCTTTTACGAAATAAGTTGATGATGCTACAACTAGATACCTATTCTAAATATAAACCTACCTCTCCTATATTTTTGCTTTATTAAACATATACCATGCGATCAAAGTAGAACACAAAGCTTGGCTAATGGTTTAGGATTATCTTTTGGGTGGCGTACGGTTAAAGAAGGATTCAAGCTAGGGCTGTCAAGTGGGCCGGGTCGGGCCAACCCAGAATCGGCCCGTATTATTTAACTGGGTTGAGGGCCGGACCGGGGCCGGTTGGGGTCTAAGTGGGCCGGGCCCAATAGTAAAAAAATCAAAAACCACCCTAACCCGGCCCACTTAATCCAATCCGGTCAAATCCACCTAAACCCGGTCAAACCTGTTTAAAAAATCGGTCAAACCCGGTCAAAAATATAAAAAAAAAAAAAACTTTTTTTCAGTATACATTATATATACCCACCTATATACATTATAAATACGTTAAACAATATATATACACTATATATATAGTATATACTACATTAGAATTTAAAAAATATATACACATATACAAAATTACACATATATACGCACCATCCAAATATATATGTACTACTTTAAACTTTAAAGTTTAAATAAAATATACTACAATATTTATATATATATATATATATATCTACACATGTATACGTTAAATATACATGTCTATAGAAAATCTATTCACATATATACACTCTAATCTATGTATATGTAATACTTTAAATGAAATATACTATAATATATAAACATTACAATATATATTTGTATAGTTATATACTAATTTATAAAACATATACACATGTATACGTTAAATATACACATCTATAGAAGATCTATTCACATATATACACTCTATTCTATGTATATGTAATACTTTAAATGAAATATACTATAATATATAAACATTAAAATATGTATTTGTATAGTTATATACTAATTTATGAAACATATACACATGTATACGTTAAATATACACGTCTATAGAAGATCTATTCACATATATACACTCTATTCTATGTATATGTGATACTTTAAATGAGATATACTACAATATATATACATTACAATATATATTTGTATCGTTTTATACTAATTTATAAAATATATACACATATATACGTTAAATATACACGTCTATAGAAGATCCATTCATATATATACACTCTATTCTATGTATATGTAATACTTTAAATGAAATATACTATAATATATATACATTACAATATATATTTTTATAGTTATATACTAATTTATAAAATATATACACATGTATACGTTAAATATACACTTCTATAGAAGATCTATTCACATATATACACTCTATTCTATGTATACGCACCATTCAATGTATATATACTACTACTTATAAAATATACTACATTATATATACATTACAATATATATAGATATACTTATATACTAATTTATAAAACATATACACATGTATACGTTAAATATACACTTCTATAGAAGATATATACACGTGTATACGCATCATTCAATGTATATATACTACTACTTATAAAATATACTACATTATATATACATTACAATATATATATAGATATACTTATATACTAATTTATAAAACATATACACATGTATACGTTAAATATATACTTCTATAGAAGATATATGCACAAATATACAAAACATATGCTACTTAATATAATAAATTAATAATATATTAGAAGTAAGTTTTTAATTTAAAGTAGAAAACTAGAAATTCAATTTAAAATTTTAAATCGTTAAATGAAAAAAAAATAAAAAACAAGGACTAAGGAGTGAATGAATTTGGGGAATTTTATTGATTGCAAAATGATCCAAAATTTATAATTTACATGAATGAAAAATCTATAAATTATGCATCATTTTTTCCAACTCATTCCTGTTAATATTAATGGGAACTTGCATAGGATAGTCGAAGTCAACGAGGGCAAAAACATGCATTGGACTTGATTCTGCTGAGTTCTCCCGTGAAGTCATAATTTCTTCAAGTTTCAGCTCGTTGCTCGGCTCCGGTTCCATTCCTTGGTTTCTTCTTTCTGCTCTAATCCAATCTCTGAGGCAAACTAGAACATTCATTGCATTGCTTCCCAATGAGTGTCGGTTGTCTCCAAGCTGCTGTCGTCCCTAACTAAAGGCGCTCAAGATATCTCTAGCTAATCTTGAAAGCACAGAATATTGTGTTTCATTACTCCTCCACCAATCCAACGTGTTGATCCATCATCTGCGATCCTCTGGTGCCATCCGAAGATAATATTTCAGCTCTTCCCGATAAGTTGATGTGTAAGTTCTCTCATCAACACTGTTCCAACAATTTAAATCATAAAACGAATTAGAAAAAACACTATGTGCCGGCCTTTTAGAAGATGATGGATCCTCGGGAGGATGAGAAGCGACAGTTGGAGTGATATTTGTAAGTACGGCTAAATCAAATAAATCAGCATAGTGATTATATAATTTTTCTATGTAATCTTTTGCATCAGCCGTAGCCGTCCACAAATCAGGTTATACTTGTTCAGAATCATGGTTAGTATTTATTTCTAAGTTAGTATAAATAATAGTACTAAAGTGAGACATATGATTATATTTCATGCACAAAGTTAGCATAGCACCAACCAAGTAAATAGGGGGAATCGGGAATTTTTTTTTTAAAATTTCGTAAACATGGCACCAACAGCTTCTTTATAACCTTCTTTATTTTTATATTCTTTGAGCAAACTAGAAATATCGGCTATATATACCAAAATATTACAAACAGTAGGATAATAAGCACCGAAAAATTCAACCGTAGCTACATAAAATTTTTCTAAAAACTTAACAAGATCATTAATTACAACCCAATCAGAATTATGTAGCATGCAATCAGCAGAATCAGCAAATGAACCGCAATGTTGGTTAAAAGCTAGTGTAATAGGAATTCTATATTTATAACAAGTTTTTAAAAATTCATACGTAGAATCCCATCTAGTATCAATTTCCTCAGGCATCATAATCGGTGTAAGTCCATTTTCTTGACATTTAACTTTAAATTCTCTAATTCTCGATCTACGATTATTTCCTTGAATAAAACCAACGGCAAGACGAGTTTTTTCAATATAAAGCTCAAAAAACTCAAGACCATCTTTTACAATTAAACTATATATGTGACATGCACACTTAATATGAAAAATTTCAGGCAAGGGCGGAGATAGTGTAGATTTTATTTTTGTTATAGCAGTCTTGTTGTTAGAAGCATTATCAAAAGAAATACATAAAATTTTATTTTCGATACCATAATATTTGACAATTTTAACAATAGAATCAGCAATAAATTGTCTAGTATGTTTACGATCTTCATCATATAAAAAAGCAAGAATACGTTTTTGCATCACGAAATTACTATCCATCTAATGACAAGTAACGGTTAAATAATCATTTTTATTTACAGCACGACCAAGATCAGAAGTTAGGGACAATCTACATTGAATATTTTTTAACAATGTTGATAAATAAAAATAATATTGTGAATAGAGTCTAAAAATATCAGACCGACAAGTAGTTCTAGGAATACCGTTAAACATAGGATTATAAATTGCTTGTATATAACGAATAAAGGCATCAGAAGAAGGAAAACTAAAAGGCAAACAACCCACAGCTACCATTTTAGCTATTTCTTCCCTATCCCTCAATTTATTATACTTCTTCGCTACGTGACCGGTTGCTGGGTCCATTCTAGTTTGCGTTGACCCACCAACATCCCCACCACCTTTTGCAATATTTAACTCTCTTTTGTGATCTTCAGCTACATGTCTCATTAACATACCCGTACCCCCTTGCTTGCCTCCACTTCTATGCTTGTATATGTGTTGACAAATATTGCATTGCACCTCAATATCTGATATACGTTCAAAAAATTGCCATGCAATACTAGTTCTTTTACAAGGTTTTGGGGCACTAGGAGGACGGGAAGGGAGATTAACTGATTCAGATCTAACGTTAGCATCTCCTACTGCGGGTGTCTCAGCAATATTTTCATTATCTTCATCTAAATTAACCGCATCTACTTTATTTTCATCTTCTATACCGTAATTTTTCTGAGCTTCTACATAATCCATATCGTGAGCACCTACACCTATTTCTTTCTCAAAAGGTGTACCAAGTGGTACCGGAGGCGAAGGTACACGGGTATATCTACTACTTGAACTACATCTACCACTAGTAATTCGCTTTTTACTACCACTACTGCTTCCGGGACAAAAAATTTTAACACCTTTAGTAGCGAGGTTTCTTAATTTATCCATAATATAAATTAAATTAAACTAAAAATATTCAAAATACACAAATATAATAAAATTAAATATTAAATAATTAATACAATAAATAAAAATTAAACGTAAGAGATGGAACGACAATACCAAATTTTGAAAGTATCCGAAGATTGCGACTTTAGAAACTTTCGCTCGTACTTTGTAAACGAAAAATTAAAAAATTAAAGTGAACACTTTAAGAAATTAAATATATTGAATATTTGAGAATTGAGAATTGAGATTTGAGAGAGAATGAGATTCGAGAGAGTGAAAAATTGTGTGAAAAATGATTTGAAGTTGTAGGGTATTTACAGATTTTTTTTTGGGACTAAAAAATATTTTTTAAAGTTTTTTTTTTTTTAGTAAATGGCCCCAAACTAGCCGTTTGGACCCAAAAACGGCTATATAGCCGTTGAGCCAACGGCTAGTTTGGCCCAAAAGTCAAAATATCTTTTTTTTTTAATTTTTTCGGGCTGGTCCGGGCCGGTTAACCGGCGGGCCTAGATCGGGCTTGGTCCAGGCCGGGTTAGCCGAGCCCATTTTAACAAAATAACCGGCCCGGGCCCGAAACCCTAAAGCCCTAGGGCTTACCGGGCCGGGTCAAACCGGGACGGGTTAGGTATGAGGGTCGGGTCGGGTCGAGCTAGATTTAGGATTGGTTATATTATTATAACTAATTGATTCTTTATAAGAAAATTTTCTTATAGTGTTTGTGTTTGATTTGAGAATATTTTTCTTATTTATTATATATACTCCTAATTGTTACTCTTTCGATGACAATTCGCTTATTTCGTCTAAATTTTTAACTGGAAAAGAAAACATGAGAAATTATCAAGAGTGGAAAATTATAACAATGGTTGATTATATAATTTTAAATTTATAAACTATAAGAAATAGAAAAACTATACAAGAATATGATCAACAATAAGCATTACTTGAATTGTAGACTATATTTTTATACATAAGATAATTTTTTTAATGCTAGGAAACCAATCCTATAAGTTTCACAATTGGATCAGCCAAGTATTTAGCCATCCGTTTCTTTTTGGGTGTGATCTAATTGATTACAAAATAGTTAATTAAAGGGGTAACTACATATTTTAGCAACCATAGACTTTTAATTAACCTATCTAGCCTAAGATTTAATTAATTACAACTCATAGCCCTCTCTTACCTATTAATTATTACTAATTACAATTCATAGCATCTCTCATGTATTTTCTTTCTTTTTCTATTTTCTATTATTCTCTTCTTCTTTTTTCCTTTTTCAGTTTTTTTCTTCAGTTTTTCTTTTCTTTTTTCGTTGTTTTCTCTTTATTTTTTATTTTTTATTTATTTTTTTCTTTTTCATTTTTCTCCTCTTTTTTCTTTTCTTTTTAATTTTTTTCTCTATTTTCTATTACTCTCCTTCTTCTTTTTTTTTTTTTTTTTGTATTTTTTCTCCTTCATTTTTTTCTCCTTGTTTTTTTTCTTTCTTTTTTCTTTTCAATTTTTCTCCTTATTTTCATTTGTGCAAACTAGTAAACACAAATACAAGTGTGAACTATAAAATATCAATACAAATGTGAACTATAATATACAAATACAAGTGCGAATTATAAAATATAAATTCAAACACAAACTATAACATATAAATATAAGTATGAACTATAAAATACAAATAAAAATGTGAACTATAACATATAAATACAAGTGGAAACTAGAATTTGTATTTTTTTTATTATTAAAATGGAATATTGATTTTCTTTCTACGAATACTTGTTTGTATTTATTGATACGAGTTGTATTTATTTATACAAATAAATACAACTCAAATTTATATACAAATATAATATAAACAAATACATATTGTATTTGTATTTGTAAAATCATTTGTTTTATTTGTTTATCATTGTATCTGTATCAAGAGATATTTATTTATTTACAAATATGAATGATAATTTTGATATACAAATACAAAACGGTACATTTATATCAAATGATACATTACATATTTAAGAATTGATTTAATTTAAAAGGTAATTTTTGAAAGTTGTTCAATTAATGTTTATTACTCGAGTCGAGGGTCTTCCAAAAACACTTTCTACCTCCACAAGACAGAATTAAGATTTGCGTACCCTCCTTAGACAACGTGTAATTTGTTTATTTCTTTGATATGGAGTAGTGATAGAGTCGCGATGACTGGACATCTACCAGTAAGTCTTTGAAATTATTCTTCAGAGATATAGATCATACTCTCAAGAAAAGTTCTTTAGGATTACTGGATATTGTTATTTTAGGGGTAATGTTGATATTTTGTTGAGACAATTTGATGAATGGATCAAAAGTCTCGCCATGATATTTAGAGACAATATAAGAAATATGTATTTTGATGGGAACCAATTGGTTTTAGTATCATAAGCTACCATCTGATTTAACTATGAAAATCAGATAATTTTTGTAATTTGATGAAATTCGCAATTTTCTTCCTTCACATACATATACCTATAAAATAGACATATATTTTGGGTTAAAATTTTTCATAAGACCTTAATTTTTCACTATATTCCTTACTATATACTTTACTGGGCAAATATATGCTTATATATGTCATGTATATATAAATAATGTTCTTTGCATTTGCTTCATGTAGTATTTGCTACGAGTAACACTATTCTAACTAAGATTTCCGACAACAATTTAAACTTGGTTATACATAGGATGTCATTTAACTATTTTTCTAATAATTAGAATTTTAAATTCAACTAAAATATGGATTATAAAATATATCTTATTGAACTATGTAAAAAGCTTTATGAATTTATACAAATTTCAAATTAATTTTGAATCGATAAGGGATAAACGTGCATTGCACATGTTCATAGTCTAGCATATATCTATATCTATATCTATATCTATAATCTATAATCTATATCTATAATTTATATCTATAATCTATCTATATCTATAATATATTAAAAGTGTGAAGACCCTTAGAAAAGTGATTTGAACTTTTTGCCCTTCATTAAAATACTCTTCTTTAGACAAAATTGTCTTTTCACTATTTTCTTTAATTTATTATTTAATTATTTTTATTTTATTAACTAGACTCTTAAAATATATGAGACTCCTAAAATATATGGAAGGAGAATTAATTAATATTTTTCTTTGTTCTGATCAATCAGAAAAATCCTCCAAAAATAGGATAGAAAAATACTCCTAAAATAGGATAGAAAAATACACCTAAAATAAGACTCTATTAAGAAACAACAACAACAACAACAAACCCAGTGTATTCCCACTTAGTGGGGTCTGGGGGGGGGTAAGATGTACGCAGTCCATACCTCTACCTCTGATGAAGTAGAAAGGCTGTTTCCGAAAGACCCCTGGCTCAAGGCACAAGATATCACACAAACACATAGTAAAGCACAGAAGCAGATGACATAACATAAATACGGCACCCATAAGGAATATAAAATAGAGGAAAGCAGAGGAAAGCACACAAATTCGTAATAAGCATGGAACACTGAATACGGAATCATAACGGGAATAAAAAATAAAAAATAAAAAAAAACCCCACCAAGTAATTCCCTACACTAGCGACCCAATCTGGCCCTACTCTTCTGCCGTAATTCGCGTCTTCCAGACCTTCCTATCTAGGGTCATGTCCTCGGTGAGCTGTAACTGTTCCATGTCCCGCCTAATCACCTCACCCCAGTACTTCTTCGGCCTACCCCTACCCCGCCTAAAACCATCCAACGCTAGCCTCTCACACCTACGGACCGGGGCATCCATGCCCCTCCTCTTCACGTGTTCGAACCATCTCAATCGTGTTTCCCGCATCTTACACTCCACTGAAGTCACACCAACCTTCTCCCGGATAGTCTCATTCCGAACTCTATCCCCTCGAGTCAGTCCACACATCCAGCGCAACATCCGCATTTCTGCCACCTTCATTTTTTGGATGTGGGAGTTCTTAACTGGCCAACACTCCGCTCCATACAGCAAGGCCGGACGGACTACCACCCTATAGAATTTGCCTTTAAGCTTGGGCGGCACCTTCTTATCACACAGCACCCCCGACGCGAGTTTCCACTTCATCCATCCCGCCCCAATACGGTGCGAGACATCCTCGTCAATCTTACCGTTACTCTAGATCACAGACCCGAGATACTTGAACTTATCCATCTTACATACCTCCTGTGCTTCCAGCTTCACTACTACCTCGTTCTCCCGCCTCACGTCATTAAACTTACATTCCACATACTCTGTCTTGCTTCTGCTCACCCTGAACCCTTTAGACTCAAGAGTTTGCCTCCACATCTCTAATTTGTCATTTACACCCCCTCGAGTCTCATCTATCAGAACTACATCGTCTGCAAAGAGCATACACCACAGCACCTCCCCTTGAATACGCCGCGTCAACACATCCATTACTAACGCAAACAAAAAGGGACTAAGAGTAGATCCCTGATGCAATCCTGTCCGGACAGTGAAATGCTCTGAGTCTCCTCCCGCCGTCCTCACCTGGGTTTTCGCTCCCTCATACATATCCTTAATTACTCTGATATATGCCTGCGGTACTCCCCTCACCTCCAAGCATCTCCAAAGCACCTCCCTGGGGACTTTGTCGTAAGCCTTTCCCAGGTCGATAAACACCATGTGCAGATCCTTCTTCCTTTCCCTATACTGCTCCGCCAACCTCCGTACCAGGTGGATTGCTTTCGTCGTCGAGCGGCCGGGCATAAATCCGAACTGGTTTTCCGAGATAGACACTATCCGTCTCAGCCTCACCTCGACCACTCTCTCCCAGATCTTCATAGAGTGACTCAATAACTTAATCCCCCTATAGTTATTACAACTCTGAATGTCCCCCTTATTCTTATAGAGAGGGATCATGGTACTCCACCTCCACACCTCGGGCATCTTTGCCGTCCTGAAAATTTTATTAAACAATCCAGTCAACCACCTTACACCAGCCTCTCCAACGAACTTCCAAAACTCCACCGGTATCTCATCCGACCCCGTCGCCCTACCCCTACGCATCCTGCGGACTGCCTGTCTAACCTCTTCTACCTTAAAACGTCTACAATAGCTAAAATCCCGACACTCCTCTGAGTGCTCCAGTTCCCCTAACACAATAGCTCTGTCCCCCTCGTCATTCAAGAGCCTATGAAAGTACGACTGCCATCTCTTCTTTATGTGGCCGTCCTCCACCAACACTCTACCGTCCTCCCCCTTAATGCACCTCACCTGATCGAGGTCACGACCCTTCCTCTCCCTAGCCTTAGCGAGTCTAAACAACTTTTTCTCCCCTCCTTTCCCCTGTAACCCTGCATACAAGCTCTCAAAAGCGGCCGTCTTAGCTGCCGTGACCGCTGACTTCGCCTCCTTCCTCGCTAGCTTGTACTCTTTCCTGTTTACCCGCTTCTCTTCTTCGTCCTTACTTTCCACCAACTTAGCATACGCCTCTTTCTTGGTCTCCACTTTCTTCTCCACCTCTTCATTCCACCACCAATCCCCCCGATGGTGACCGGCCCGGCCCCTAGAAACACCCAACACCTCCCTTGCATTCTCCCTGATGCACCTTGCCGCCCTGTCCCACATACTATCCACGTCCCCCCTACACTCCCACACCCCCTTGCCCGCCAACCTCTCCCCTATCTCCCACGCATTCACTGGCGTCAAGCCGCCCCACTTAATTCTCGGTCTACACTCCTTACTCCTCCTCTTTCTATTCTTCTTTATACCCAAATCCATAATCAAAAGCCTATGTTGGGTCGAGAGATTCTCACTCGGGATGACTTTACAGTCCTTACACAACGCCCTATCCCCTTTCCTAAGCAACAAAAAGTCAATCTGGGTCCTGGCTATCGCGCTCCGAAAAGTGATCAGGTGCTCGTCCTTCTTCGGGAAGCCCGAGTTCACCACCACCAGCCCAAAGGCCCTCGCAAACTCCAATAGGGTCGCCCCCTCTTCATTTCTCTCTCCAAAACCAAAACCACCATGCACATCCCCAAAGCCTCCCGGTAGCACCCCGATGTGCCCGTTGAAATCCCCTGCTACAACAATCTTCTCCGAACTGGGCACGCCTCTCACCACCTCCTCCAAAGCCTCCCAGAACCGCATCTTCTCCTCCCCCTCCGCTCCCACTTGCGGCGCATAAGCACTACACACGTTCAGGGTAAACCCCCGAATGACCAACTTAATAGTCATCAACCTATCGTTGATCCTCTTCACCTCCACTACCTGACCTCTAAGCTCTTCATCTACTAAGATGCCAACTCCATTCCTACGCCTCTCGCTCCCAGAGTACCACAACTTGTAACCATCCACATCCCTAGCCTTAGACCCTACCCACTTGGTCTCTTGGACACACGCAAGGTTGATCCTCCTCTTTCTAAGAATCTTCACAAGCTCTACGGACTTACCCTGAAGGGTCCCTATATTCCAAGACCCAACCCTCAGCCTACCGTCGCTATCCACACGCCCCCCACTACCTCCCCCTCGGCCCAACCTTGGCCTCCCGCCCACTCCCGCCCTCTCCCCATCCCCCGCCCCCACCACGGCCCCACGCCCCAACCCCCTCGGACATGACCCTATCCACCCATTACCACCCACAGCCACAACTACCCGACAGTATAGGAAAATATAAAGATGAACCCGGTGACAGTATCAAAGCAGCAGCAAGGAAATACAAAGCTCACACACATTCAAAGTAATATTCCCAAAATAAAACTAAGAAACGACCACAGCAACAGCAACAACAGACAACAGACAAGGTACAGGGGCTACTACGAGCAAAATACTAAGGATGGAATATGAAATAATGAAATAAAATGCAATAAGGATGGAATATGAAATAATGAAATAAAATGCAATACGAAATAACGAAATAACAAAGGTTAGAAGTCACCGGATTTCGCTTGGATCTGCGGCTGCTGGAGACGGCGTAGCGGTTGCAGACGGAGTTTCGGCCTGTTGGAGACCGAATTGGCGGCTGGAGATCGGGCGGCAGCAGGTTGAAGGCCGAGGTGGGGGGAGGACTGGTGTACTCGGGGGAGGGGGGGTACGGACAGTACAGGTAAGGGTGGGGGGGTATGAACCGGCGGGGAGGGGGGGTCTGAACAGCTGGGGTACGCAGGGGGGTATGAACAGGCCGGGAGGGGGGGTTTATGGACCGGCGAGGGGGTATGAACCGGTGGGAGGGTATGAACCGACGGGGGGGTCGGGTCAGCGCCGGGGGACGGCGATCGGAGGTCGGGTCGGCGCCGGAGGTCGGAGCCGGCGGTTGGGTCGGGTCGGCGCCGAAGGTCAGCGACGGCGCCGGGGATCGGGGGCCGGTGCGCTAGCGATGGAGAGAGGGTAGGGAGAGAGAGAGAGGGCCGGCGACCGGAGGTCGTGGCCGGCGGTCGGTCAGCGCCGGGGACCGGAGGTCGGAGCCGGCGGCTGGATCGGGTCGGCGCCGAAGGTCAGCGACGGCGCCGGGGACCGGGGGCCGGTGCGCTAGAGATGGAGAGAGGGTAAGGAGAGAGGAGAGAGAGAGAGAGAGAGATATTCACTTCTGGACAGCCAGTCATATTCCAGAAAATGTTTTCACTCTATTAAGAAAATATTTCTATAAATATTGAGATGCACGTTAAACTAGAAAAGAAATCGATTTACTTATTGAAAAAATATGATTTTTGTTCATCTGACTTGATTCGGTTGCAAGTCTAGATTGGTGAATGCTTAATTTTCTAACCTTCAACTTTTTCACTATTTTTGTCAACATAATAGAATCCAACGTGTGTGTATATAAATATATCTTCTTTGTTTTCATTCAACTTCATTCTTTAGGGTCAAAGTTTTTCCTCAAACAAGAATTATTTTCATAAAATTGAAGCTTTGTGATAATTAATATATTATTTTATTGTAGGTTACAGGTCGTAGATAATTTACAGGTGATAGATGAATGTCAGTTGACTTTGAAAATTTTTTTAGATAAAGGTTAGGTTTAATAGCATTGTGTGTGTGTGTATATATATATATATATATATATATATCTGTTTTAAGAATATTTTTGTGTAAAGGTTAAATATAGTTGTATTATTTGATATCTCTATTATCGTATTATTTTGTTATAATTTACAAGTGGTAGATGAATGTCAATCGACTTAACAAATTTTTTGGTAAAGGTTAGGTTTAATTAAATAAATTCTCCAAAAGATGTTGAATTTAATTATTGTATTCATCTTTATTATTTAAAAAGATATCCTATTTAGTGTAACATTTGAACTTAATAAAGCGAGGTACACGCGCGAGGTTCGTACACCTAAACTAGTATATATATATATATATATATATATTTATAAAGGAGACATTGGAGGCTGCTGATGTGGCACCTCTCAATGACCTCTATTCTCATTTTATTTTCTTCTTTTTTGGCCTTTTTCATCTCTTTTAATTTTTTTATTGTAATAAAAAATCTAAATTATTTTAATATATGTATTAATGTTGGTCTTTATTGTGCAATTAGAAAGGGTAATTATAAGGTGAATGTCATGACCCAAAAACGAGGGTCATGATAGCACTTGTTGCGGCGTACCTTGATAAGTAAGCCTATCACCCAAACTGATACGAAAAGAGAAAAAGACAAAAATATCCCAAGGCAAGGCTTCTAGAATCAAGTTGAACCATAATAGAAATCATAACAATGCGGAAAGAACTTATCTAAAATACCAATCATGTGCAAAACTAGGTGTCAATAGAGTAAGAGCTACTAATACAATCCGAGAGGCAAATACATCGGAAAAATAACCACAAAGGAATAATAACTGTCTCTGAATACTAATAAAGACATAACTACTATAGAAAGATAGAGGTGAACTTCGAACGCATGAATGTTCAACCGCTACCTTAGAAGCTCCGGCAATCACCAAAGTCAATCAAGCTGAGGCGCACTCGAGTTAGGACCTGCACCGAAAGGGCGCATTAGGCATGAGTACGGCCCACTTGTACTTAGTAGGTATCATAGGCTGACCAAGCAAAGTAGTAAATAAAGCATACAAAATATACATTAAGGGCACGTCACCTGTAATCAAAAAATGTCCCACAACGGTAGCCTACACCGCTTGCACTAACAGTTCTAATATATCTCACATATATTGCAACATCAGACCAAGATAGAACAAAAGTACTATTATATCACATATAAAAAGAACAAGGAGAACATGCATATACAAGATCATCAAATACAAGTAAAAGAAGATACGATAAATACATAGATGACAAGTCAATATGCCAATACAACACAACATAACACAATAAAGTAAGTGCAATATATATGATGATGATCAACGAGGTCGTCGCACAATCATCGGGATCGTCGCACAATTCCCGTATACACCTAAGAAGGCAAGCCTCCCAACGCAGGATCCATGGGAGGTTCGTCAACCCGTATACAATTCACATATCTCATATCTCCTTTTCGGCACATTCCTTGAAAAGGATTTTATAAGGTGTTACAATATCTTTTAAAAAGATGTTGCTAGTGTTTCTCAAATGTTGCCACGGTGGTACCAATGTTTCATTAATGAGTATGATATGAAGATGTAATGCTCACAACCAGTTACAATGAGTATTTCTATAACCAACCACATGATATATTTTCACAACCAACCACAATGATACATTTCCATAACCACATTAGTTAATATCAATTCATTATTATCGTATCATCCATGAATTTCCACATGTCTCATATGTCAATAAGGTACGAATATAACCACAATACACCAGTGGTACCACATTAAGCATTTTAATAATATAATACAATTATTCACACGTATTCAAGGCTATTAATATCACATAGGATCCCACACGGTCACACATATCACATAATAACTTAATTTTGACAATTACATCACATATAGGCCCCCACACGGGCACAACACATAAATAGACATTTTTCATGATTAGTTTCCACCCTTAATATGCATTTTGTATCATCATTTACTACCTAATCCAGTCTGAAATAGTTAAGCCATAACCTACCTCAAAAATCAACATCGGTCCGCTACACTTAAACCCACGACCTTACATTTCACGAACAATCTTGAACTCCACTAAAAACATCAAATATGAAATCTACGCATCACGACAAAATCAACGACACCTATATTGACTACTTTTGGTTCGAGTTTAAAACGGACCCACAAAGTGGATTTTCAAAAAAGAAGGGCAAAACGGAAACTTTACTTCAAAAATATGTTCCCCATATTTTTAGGAACCTACAGCTGAACAATCAAGTTAAATCGAGTAAAAAACGGGGTTAAAATCAAAGAAAAAACTATTTTGAGCTTTACCGGGTAAAATCTTAGATATTCTGGTTAAAATCAAGAATCGAAGTTGTTTTGAATGTTAAATTTATAAAAAAAAACTAGTAATTATAAGATAAAAAATATTATTCAAGTCAAATGAGTAAAATTTGGTTTTAAAATCATGTCCTAAGATTTTGGGGTTTTAAGGAATTTATCAAGAAATTACTAAGAAAAAGGATGAATTCTTACCTTAAATCCGTAATAAAACCAAAAATAGATGTTAGTCTAGGTTCCCAAGCTCTCACAAACTTTACTTTTAACTCCCATACTATTTTAGGGTTCAACTCTCAAGAGGCAAGATGAAAAATGAGCAAACTGGATCAAAAATAGGGTGAAATCTGCAATATATAGCAGAAAATCTACAATGGTAGCAGTTTTTTTTGCAAGTCCAAACAGACTTCGACGGAATTCCCGGATTCATTCAGAGTCCGGTATATGTAAACAACCTACGTAACCATACTAAATTCGACATTTCAGACGTGTTGGCGATATCATATTTTTAAAAAACTATCATTTCCACAAAGTTGATCCCTAAAACCCGAAATTACAATTTTATAAACTGGGGGTCAAAATGAGATTTAAAAGCTGTAAAATCATACCAAACATGCTAACACCCTAAATTTGATATTCTGAATATGATGGCAAAGTGGAATTTTCCATCTGAGGTCATTTCGATCAAATGTGAGTCCCATACTCATATTTCCAATTTTTCAACTTTTTGAACAATAGGTCAAAATGAGCTTGGGTGCATCGGGACCCAAACCAAAGGTCTACCCAGCCTAATATCAATATTCCGGAGCTACTGGCGTAATCCGTTCAGCCATCTATCGCACAGATCAAAAGATATCAACATAAGTCTAAAATAAGGTTCTCGAAGCCATTATAAATCATAATATTACATAAATAATACCAAAATGCATCGAAAATCATGCCAATCACTCCCACACTCTAGAAATATCATAATACAACTACAGCAAGGGGTAAAATAGTCAAATCACACAAAATCATAAATTTCACATATTTCATCAAATTTTTAGATTGTTAAATCATCCACCACTAAAAATCTAGTTCATCCTCGAACTAAGGCAAAGGAAATACCTGAATCAACAAAGAGCTGGGGATAAGGACTACGCATATCAGACTCAACCTCCCAAGTAGCTTCATCTATAAGTCGATGTCGCCACTGGACCTTAACTACAGGGATCACTCTAGAGCGCAACTGCCTAATATCTCTAGCCAAAATGGAAATCGACTCCTCAACAAAGGCAACCGCTCATCTAACCAAACCGACTCCCAATGAATGACATGAGACTTATCTGGAATATAACAACGAAGCATAGAAATATGAAAAACTGGATGAACAGCTGATAGATCAAGGGAAAAAGCAAACTCATAATCCACACCACCAACAGTCCGAAGAGTCTCAAATGGACCAATATACTTGGGGATAAGTTTGACCCTCTTCCCAAATCTCATGACACCCTTCATGGGTGAAACTCGAAGGAAAACACGATCACAAACACCAAATCTCAAGGCATGAAGTCTACGATCAGCATAACACTTCTGACTACTCTGAGCTGATCTAAGTCTATCCTGAATGACCCAAACTCTATCCAATGAATCACGAAGAAAGTACGCACCTTGAGGTCTCACCTCTGAAATATCGAACCAACCTAATAGAGAGCAACAATGCCTACCATACAACACCTCAAAAAGAGCCATATCAATACTAGAATGGTAGCTATTACTATATCCAAACTCTACTAAAGTCAATTGTTTCTCCCACTGGCCACCAAAATCCATAGCGCAGGCGTGAAGCATATCCTCCAAAACCTGGATAGTCCGCTCTGGCTGGCCATCAGTCTGGGGGTGAAATATTATACTATGATCAACCTGAATACCCAACTCATCCTGAAAAGTTTTCCAAAAGTGAGGTGAACATAAAACCTCGATCGTAAATAATGGACACTGATGCACTATGCAGATGCATAATCTCACGAATAAATATATAGGCTAACCTTTCAGCACTGAATGAGACCTAAACTGGAATAAAATGAGCTGATTTGGTCAATTGATCCATAATGACCCAAACACTATCAGAACTACGAGAAGTATGAGGCAACTTAGTCATGAAGTCTACAGTGATCTGTTCCCACTTCTACTCAGGAAACCTCTGAAGCAAACCACTAGGTCTCATATGTTCGGCCTTTACCTGCTGACAACATAGGCAACGAGCCCCAAAAAATCCACTATATCTAGCCTTATGCCACCCACCAGTAGTGTTGTCTCAAATCACGATACATCTTAGTCACACCTAGATGGATGGAATATCTGGAACAATGGGCCTCCTCTAAGATCAACCTAATCCAGCCACCCACTTTTGGTACACAAACTTGGCCTCTAATTCGCAAAACTCTATCTGAATAAAGTGAGGCTTCCTTAGCCTCCCCACTCAATACCTTATCTTGAATCAACCTTAATTCAACATCATCAAACCAATGAGCTCGAATCTGCTCCATCAAATAAGATCTAGCATCCACAAATACCAAAATATGCCTCGGTGTCAAAATATCAAGCCTAACTATCTGGTTAGCTAAACACTGAATCTCTATAAGGCCAAAAGCCTCTCTTGAGTCAAAAAATGCGCCAATCTACCCATGCTAGTCGAATTTTGGCTCAAGGCATCCATAACCATATTAGCATTTCCCGAATGGTAGAGAATAGCCAAGTCATAATCCTTAAGAAATTCAAACCAATGGTGCTGCCTCATATTAAGATCTTACGGGGTGAAGAAGTACTGAAGGCTATGATGATTTGAGAAGATCTCACTATGGACTCCATACAAGTAGTGCCTCCACAACTTCAAATCAAACACAACTACACACAACTCCAAATCATGGGTAGGATAATTTCTCTCATGTGGCTTCAATCTTAATGAGATGTATACACAATTATAATACTCGACCAAGCCAACAAAACTTCAAATCTCAGTGGGCGAAGCAGGTCTAGCCCAATCACGAACTGCTGCAACCTTGGCTGGATTAACTATAATACCTTTCTTAATCATCACATGACCCAAGAAAGAAACAAAATCCAACTAAAACTCACACTTAGAGAACTTAGCATACAACTCCTCATCCTTCAATCTCTGAAGCATAATTTGTAAACATAATAACAAAAAAGTCAAAATATGGTTGAAACACCCGATTCATCAACTCCATGAACAAGGCAGGGGAATTGGTCAACCCAAAAAATATGACCAAGAACTCATAATGACCATATCGAGTCTGAAAAGCTATTTTCAAAATATCCGAAGCTCTAGTCCTCAACTGGTGATAATCGGACTGCAAATCAATCTTTGAAAACACCACAGTACCCTAAAGCTGATCAAATAAATCATCAATGCAAGAAAGAGAATACCTGTTCTTAACTGTCACCTTATTCAACTATCGATAATCAATTCATATCTGCACAGACCCATTATTTCTCTTCACAAAAAAAACAGGCGCACCCCGAGGTGAAACACTAGGTCGAATAAATCCCTTATCCAACAACTCCTACAACTGATCCTCTAGTTTCTTCAACTTTGCTGAGGCCATCCTATAAGGAGGAATGGAAAAGGGTTTGGTGCCCGACTCAACATCAATAATAAAATTAATATCTTGATCTGAAGGCATACTAGGCAAGTTCATAGGGAACACATCCATAAACTCACGAACGACACAGACGGAGTCTAAGAAAGAAGGCAAAATAACATTGGTGTCACGAATATAAGCCAAGTAAGATAAATATCCCCTCTCAACCAATTTATGAGCCTGAACATAAGAAATGACCCTCTTAGGACCTGAATAAAGTGTACCCTTCCAAGTTATCCTTGGTACACCCGACGAAGCTAAAGTCACAATCTTAGCAAGAAAATCTAAGATAGCATGATAAGGAGCTAACCAATCCATGCCTAAAATAACATCAAAATCAACCATGTCTAATACAAGTAAGTCTACCAAAGTCTCACGCTTGACAAAATTCACAACATAACATCGATAGGCCCGATTCACCACTAAAGAATCACCTACCAGGGTAGATACACGAATAGGAATGGCAAGAGACTCACTAACAAAATCAAAACCTGAAGCAAAATACACAGACACATTGGAGAAAGTTAATCCCAGGTTAAATAATACAAATGCGGGCTTGAAATAAACGAGAGAGGTACCTGTAATCACAACATCAGAAGCCTCTACCTCAGGTCTGGCTGGAGTAGCATAACACTGTCCATGACTACAAAATGGCTGAGTAGCCCCACGACCAACATCACGGCCTCCACTACCTCTACATCTCGCACCTCTAGTGAAACCCCTACCTTCCACAGCTAAAATAGGAGTATCTCTAAATAATCGATGAGGATAGTCCTTGGCCATATAGATAGTCTTATCACATAAATAGCAAACTCTAAACTTGCCCTGACGACTATCCTGCACTGCTGAATTAGAAGACCTACGAGAACCTCTAAAATCTTTGCCTCGTGGAGTCTGACCTCTAAACTTACCAACACAGCACACCCTCTTGGAGCCTCTCTAAGATACCCGAGGAATATCTTCCATCACCTTAACATGATCCACAATACTCTGAAAAGAACCCCCAAACACAACCATCTGAGACGTGGTTCGCTGAAGAGTATAAGGTATGGAAAGTCCAGCTGGCTGAGATACCTCTTGAGAAGGTAACACAGATGATGATTGAACTCCTGATCTTAAAACCCCATAGTCAGATGGCGGCACTGAAGGTGGAATAGTACTCGGGGTCTGAGGAGTACCCAAACTAGAAACAGGCACAATAGGAGGATCCATTCTCAAAACTGGAAGAACACCCGGCATAATCAAAGGAAAACCCTCTAGACGGGTTAGAAAATGCACGAACAATCCCTCCAACATTGGGAAGATGAACTCTGAAGAATTAGAGTAGGACCTACACCTCTAACCTTCTCAACATGAGGTTTAGGAGAGAGTCCTCTAGCACTCATCCTAGATAGGGCTGTACCACAGGACCATCCACTTCCTCGAGTCCATCCACAACTCGAGGTTCACCCTTTGGGAGAAGGCTCTGCCTCTCTACTCTCGCAAGACCTAGACGACACCATCTGCATAGATAGAGTGAAACACAACTCAAAACATAAGGTATAAAAGAACTTTGTAGATAAACAGTAAAATGAGAAAAGTTTCCTAAAGACATCCGATAGCCTCTCGAAGATAGATACAGACGTCTATGTATCGATCCACGAGACTCTATTAGATATCTCATTCTTACACCGTTGATACCAATGAAACCTGGCTGCTCTGATACCAATTTATCATGACCCAATGATACTTATCACGACGTACCTTGACAAGTAAGCCTATCACCCAAACTGATACAAAAAGAGAAAAAGACAGAAATATCCTAAGGTAAGGCTTCTAGAATCAAGCCGAACCATAATAGTAATCATAATAATGTGGAAAGAACTTATCTAAAATACCAATCATGCTGAAAACCAGGTGTCAATAGTGTAAGAACTACTAATACAATTTGAGAGCCCAATACATTAGAAAAATAACCACAAAGAAATAATAACTTTCTTTGACTACTAATAAACACATAACTACTATAGAAAGATAGAGGTGAACTTCGAACGCGTGAATGTCCAACCGCTACTTTGAAAGCTCCAACAATCGCCCGAGTCAATCAAACTGAGACATACTCGAGCTAGGACCTGCACCGAAAGGGCGCAGTAGGCATGAGTACAGTCCACTTGTACTTATTAGGTATCATAGGCCGACCAAGCAAAGTAGTAAATAAAGCATACAAAATATACACTAAGGGCACGTCACCTGCAATCAGAAAATGTCTCACAACGGTAGCCCACACTGCTTACACTAACAGTTCTAATTTATCTCACATATATTTCAACATCACACCAAAATAGAATAAAGTACGTATTATATCACATATAAGAAGAACAAGGGGAACATGCATATACAATATCATCAAATAGAAGTAAAATAAGATACGATAAATACATAGATGATAAGTCAATATGCCAATACAACACAACATAACACAATAAAGTAAGTGCAATGTATATGATGATGATGATGATGCACGAGGTCGTCAGACAACCGCTGGGATCATCGCACAATTCCCGTATACACCTACGGAGGCAAGCATCCCAACATAGGACCCATGGGGGGTTCGTAAACCCGTATAAAATCCATATATCTCATATCTCCTTTCCAGCACATCCCTTGAAGAGGGTTTTATAAGGTGTTACAATATCTTTTAAAAAGATATTGCCAATGTCTCGCAGATGTTGACACGGTGGTACCAATGTTTCATGAATGAGTATGATATGAAGATGTAATGCTCACAATCAATCAATATGAGTATTTTCACAACCAACCACATGATATATTTCCATAACCAACCACAATGATACATTTCCACAACCACATGAGCTAATATTCACTCATTATTTTTGTTTAATCCATGAATTTCCACATGTCTCATATGTCATAAGGTATGAATATAATCATAATACACCAATGGTACCACATTAAGCATTTTAACAACGCAATATAATTATTCACATGTATTCAAGGTTATTAATATCACATAGGACCCCACACGGTCACACATATCACATAATAACTCAATTTCGATAATTACATCACATATAGGCCCCCACACGGGCACAACACATAAATAGTCATTTTCATAATTAGTTTCCACCCTTAATATGCATTTTGTATCATCATTTACTACCTAATCCAGTTTGAAAGAGTTAAGCCATAACCTACCTCAAAAG
Organism: Capsicum annuum; assembly: GCF_002878395.1. Taxonomy (NCBI): domain Eukaryota; kingdom Viridiplantae; phylum Streptophyta; class Magnoliopsida; order Solanales; family Solanaceae; genus Capsicum; species Capsicum annuum. The sequence continues at coordinate 187,837,559 of NC_061119.1, forward strand.
TTAAAATCGTTTTGCTACACTTGAATCTGCGACCTTACTTTTCACGAACAATCCCGAACTCTATTAAAAACATAAAATATGAAATCTACGCATTAAGACAAAACCAAGGACACCCATTTTGACTACTTTTGGTTCTAGGTCAAAACGGACCTCCAAAACGGATTTTCGAAAAAGAAGAGCAAAATTGAAACTTTACTTCAAAAGCATGTTCCCCATATTTTTAGGAACGTACAGCTAAAAACTCAAGTTAAATAGAGTAAAATATGGGGTTCAAATTGAAGAAAAAATATTTTTAAGCTTTACCGGGTAAAATCTTAAAATTTCGGGTTAAAATCAAGAACAGAGTTGTTTTGAAGGTTAAATTGATGAAAAACTAGTACTTATAATATAAAAATATTATTCAAGTGAAATGAGTGAAATTTGGGTTTAAAATCATGCCCTGAGATTTTTGGTGTTATGAGAAAATTATCAAGAAATTACTACGAAAAAGGGTGAATTCTTACCTTAAATCCGTAATAAAACCAAGAAATATATGTTAATCTAGCTACCCAAGATCTCACAAACTTTACTTTTAACTCTCATACTATTTTAGGGTTTAACTCTCAAGAGGCAAGATGGAAAATGAGCAAAATGGATCAAAAGTAGGGTGAAATCCGCTATATATCGCAGAAAATCTGCAATGGTAGTAGTTTTTTTATCAAGTCTAAACAGACTTTGACGGAATGTCCGAAGTTCATTCAGAGTCCGATATATGCAAACGAACTCTGCAACCGTACTAAATTCGACATTCCGAATGCGTTGGTGATATCAAATTTTCAAAAAAATATCGTTTCCACAAAGTTGACCCCCGAAATTCGAAATTACTATTTTTTAAACTGAGGGTCGAAATAAAATTTAAAAGCCATAAAATCATACCAAATATGCTAACACCCTAAATTCAATATTCTGAATATGATGGCAAAGTCGGATTTTCCATCTGAGGTCATTTCGATCAAATGTGGATCCCACACCCATATTTCTAATTTTTCAACTTTCCGATCAATAGGTCAAAATGAGCTCGGGTGCACCGAGACCGAAACCAAAGGTCTACCCAACCTAAAATCGATATTTCAGAGCTACTGGTGCAGTCCGTTCGGTCATCTGTTGCACAGATCAAAAGATATCCACATAAGTCCAAAATAAGGCTCTCGAAGCCATCAAAAACCATAATATTGCATAAATGATACCAAAATGCATCGAAAATCATGTCAATCACCCCCACACCCCAGAAATATCATAATGAAACTACGAGAAGGGATAAAATAGTCAAATCATACAAAATCACAAATTTCACATATTTCATCAAATTTTTAGGTCGTTACAGTGAACATAAAAGATGATTTTATTGTTGGAATAGAAAAAGATAATGAAAACTTTTAACAACAAATCAATTGAAATGAGTATAAAATATGAGCTGACAAACTCACTTTTCATCAGCCAAATTTGAAATTTGAATGAATTTTGGAGAAGCATCTAGCCTCAAAGAGGAGGAATCAACATGGTCATTGAGGAAATTTTTGTTTAATTTATTGAATAGAAAAAATTTTGTCAAGGGTGTGAATTATAAATCTCCATCAACATGCAATATAATCTTTACAACAAGAAGCACAATTTCAAGAATGACTATGGATGGAGAAAGAGTATAGACGAGTCTGACTATTCTCCTTTAAAACAATCCAGCAATAGTATTTACCTTCTCCATCTATCTTCGATAATGACCTCACATTATTCATGATCATGGTATAATCAATGAACTTAAAATCCTCTCACCTCTTCTAAATATTTTTCTTGGTTAATGTAGGGATCCATGATGGCAACTCGTGTTAATCCAACAACAGTAGAGTATGGAGTAGTGTTGAAAGGAACCGATAGAATCCCAATTATATAACCAAATGAAACTTTACCAGTGAATGAAAGAGTACAAGAAGGGGATGTCTTTTGGGTGACAAGGTTCTTCCCTTTCTGCCAAATTGCCTTAACAAATAGCCCATTGGAGTTCTTTGGCTTGATAACATTAGCAAGGAAGAACCATCCACAATTCTTGGTTGGGCCAGTAGGAACTCATTGATGCACAATTTGAGAGGGCCAAGGAGCAGGAAGAAGTACCAAAAAAAAAATAGAAGAAAAGCAGGAACAAGTTACTTGAAGCCTTACTAATTTCTATGATTGATTTCATTAATTCACTACACTTCCTGTAAAGTCCTCACTCCTTTTTGGATGTCATCTGTAACAACATTTTCTTTATGCTGCTTCTTACATCAACAATACTTAATTTACCAATAAAAGGGAAGTCTTGAAGATAGTGGGACTCGGCTCAATAGAGATTGGGAATGCTATACATCATGGATCAACACAAGCAACTAGAGCAACAGACTCATTATTGATGAATTGTTACATAAATTTGGCAGAAGAAGAAATGAAAAGTACATGGAATAAATGAAGAATATTTTCAGAATTAAATTGTAATTTGCAAATAATGGTTCATTTATTTTGTTTTATATATAGTCATCCTATATATGTAGAAAATAAGAATTGACTTTTGATTTGAGAGAAAATTTAGAAAATAAAAAAATAATAATGTTCGTAGAAAGGAAATATGTTTACATGAAATTAAGAGAAAAAATAAAGTGAAAAGCATTGCCAAAATTGAAGTTTTGTTATAAACTAATAAAGAATAAAGAAGAAGAGAAGAGAAAATAGAGAGAGTAATTCTTATTTCTTCTCTTGAGGGATGATTTACAATGAAGGAAGCCCTTCTATTTATAGGAGGAATTTGCCCCTAGTTTCACACTAAAAGACAAATATATCAAATCCTGATAGATATCAACTAGATCTTATTAGATCTTGATAGACATTTACTATAATGTGAATACATTTATCACACCCTCCCCCCCCTTGAATATGTAGATCGATAATGTGCCTCATTAAAACCTTACTAGAAAAAACCTAGTAGGGAAAAAAATCTAGTTAAGGAAAAAGAGTACACATTTCTAATAATACACATATCGGCTGCCTCATTAAAAACCTTACAAGGAAAACCCAATGGAACAAAACCTCGTAAGGGAAAAAAAGTACAACGCATATTAACTCCCCCTAATGAGAAAATCCATGAACCTTTGCATCCCAATCTTGTGCGCCATCTTGTTAAAAGTTGTTATTAGAGAAGACTTGGTGAATAAATTAGCCATATGTTCACTTGAACGAATCTGTTGCACGTTGATATCACCATTCTTTTGTAGCTCATGTATGTAGAAAAGCTTTGATGAAGTGTGCTTTGTTCTATCTCCTTTTATGAATACTCCATTAAGATGTGCTATGCATGATGCATTATTTCTGTATAAAATTGTGGGTAGATTGCCATATTTCACACCATATTTTTATCTAATGAGATGTATCATGGATCTCAACCATACTCATTCTCGGCTTGTTTCATGAATAACTATTATCTCAGCATAGTTCGATAAAGTGGCTAAATAGACTGCTCTGTATATCTCCAAGATATGACAATATCCACATATGTTAACATATAGCTTATTTGAGATCGAGATTTATACGGGTCAGATAAGTACCCAACATCAGCATAACCACCAAGATTGGGACTACAATCTTTAAAATAAATAAGCTCATATGTTTGATCTTATTTTGATGTCTTCTCGTAGGGGTAGAACTATACCTTGCTAACAAATTAAGCGAAAGGCTATATTCGATCTTGTAGTATTTTATAAGATACATTAGTACACCAATTGGACTAAGATATGGTACTTCAGGACCAATCCAATTCGGTATGTTTTTCATTTCAGCAAATAATCTTATCGCTTTTGAATACTCTTCAAGAGTTTCAATGATTTTCAAACCATCAATTTATCCCTCATAAGGATAATAAATAAGTTTTCCAAAAACTTTATATGCTTCAGGCATTTTGAATTCTTTAGGGATTTTCATATGGATTTTTATCAAGTGACAATATCAATATGTGTGACATCTTCAAGTGTCTGGACTGCAAATCAAATAAGTTTTATGCTTACCAAGATGCATCCTTTCACGTCACTTGATAAATGCTTCTACGTCAGCATACTTAAATTAAACGTAGAATTTAGATCCTCATAATCTTTTATAATACTGCGCCAATATTGCATCAAAGATATCATCGATGATTTCTTATTTCATATCGGTTCACAATGCGACATAACATTTTGAGATCTCATCCCTTTATTATTTTCAGGTACCTAAACCTCTCATAAGGTTTCATGAAGTGTTATGTCGTAGGCTCTTCAAAAGAACATTGCCTTCTTATCATGATTATTTGCTTCTTATCCTTTTCTAGGATTATTTCATTTGGAACCAATTGTTCTATCATTCTTCATGCATGCATAGACTTTATCCTTTAAGGACACAAAATAGGAGCACTTGCAGCTAAATATGTGATGCTTTCGGCATTTGACTTGAATTATATTTTGAATGAGGATCTGATGATAATTCTTAATATATTTCATAGCTGCTTATAATCTCCCCCTTATGTTAGGAAAACTAACATACATCCTCCATCTTCTTTGAGGAATCCATCTTTGTACATCATGGTATATTTATTGATTGTATACTGCACATCAAAACTATTAGATGGAATAGTTGGTTCCTGACCTTGAACCAATTGAGAGGGAAGAAATAATCATAATATATTGATTTAATGCATACAAGTGCTATTGTATGCAATATATCATATTTCATACCAATACATGAAACTTTGTTCTCATTAGTAATAGTTCAGCTATTTATGGAAGACATTTAATGCAAAACCATCATCATCAAGATAAATCATCTTGATTACACAATCTAAAAATTATGTTCAATTTATATTGAACAAGTGACTTTATGAATGTCAAACGTAGGTTGACCATGAATGTACATGTTATCATCTTATTGATTCATCTTTTCAACATATCACATGATAGGTGAATGAGCCCTTATTCACCTTTTATTCTTTTCAGAATTTGAGGGACCCAATCCCAAAATTAGTTGGTCCAATCAACTTATCATGAGAACAAGCAACATTAAAGTTCATGAAGAATTAGAAAATTCTTCAATATATGTTCAATACTCAGTATGCACATCTTCAGGATATCGCAATCGTTCATGTTAACTTATGAACCTTTAATATAGTAAACTCCAAGTTTACCATGATATGTGTTTTTTCTTTAGTAAATTTTAGACTTACTATTATATGAATAAATTTCAGATTTACTACTTCAGAAGTAGATTTCAAAATTATTCAACCTCTTTCGGATGTGAGTTATGATACAATCACAATCAAGTGCATGTTAGCATTAATAAGTTTCTTATTCCCCAGGAATGAAATATAATCGTGCCTTAAGCCTATCAAATTATGATAGCTTATAACCCCTTTCAAGATTTTGCTACTTCAGAAGCAAATCGAGGCATATATATGATATAGAGAATTTTTCTCTAGTATATCTTATAATCATATAAGTGTATGAAAATATCATCATTTTTTATGATCATTATCATATTGTTCCTCGACGCTTATATTCGTGCATTCAATCACTTGTCTTGTTTTAGACATATTATGCACTGCTACCACATACACTTCAAGAATGAAGTAAGTTGTCATATTTCAGACTTATCATATATTGCTACCACATTCACTTCATAGAATGGAGCATATTTAATGGGTCGAATTTCATGACTTTTCATTAAACACCCATTATTTTGCCTTAGCCATCATAATTTCATCAATATGGTGTATTAAGATTCAAACTTAACATCTTATCCATATAAAAACGTCTTAGGCATGAATCGATGGGACTTGAACCCAACATATTATCATCCCTTTTTATAATATTGTTCTTGAGGAATAAATTTAAAATATAAATGGTTCCAAACCAATTATTTTTCCTCAAATCCAGTAATAATTATATTAGTAGTAGCAAAAGAAAGATAACATAAAGAATTACTAACCTTGAAATTCTTCAGATTTATAATCTCACCTTGTTTGGCAGAGTCTTGTGCTGATAACGTGTTATAAAATAAGAAAAAATAAAGAAGAAGAGTAGAGAGAATAGAGAGAGTGATTCTTATTTCTTCTTTTGAGTGATGATCTACAATGAAGGAAGCCTTTCTATTTATAAGGGGAATTTGCCCCTAGTTTCACACTAAAAGACAAATACATCAAATCCTGATAGATATCAACTAGATCTTATTAAATCTTGATAGACATTCACTATAATGTAAATACATTTATAACAAGTTTATAAATTTACAATTAATAGTCAGATATTTTATTCCATATTAGTCATCCTAATTACATAAATGGTAGGAGATGTAACTAAAAAGGGTAAAAAAAGTTGATATATTTTAAAAATATTACGTGGAGAAAAAGGGAAGAAATAACTTGTGATTTTAGAGAAAATTTAGGAACTAAATGGAGGATAAAATTTTTAATCAGTAAAAACTCCTAATTAACTGTGAGGAAAAAGGAATTTTTTCTAGAAAGGCAGAAAAAAACAAAAAGGGATGCCAAAGATTTGAATTTAATTGTATTATTTCCTTTTTTTTATTTTCTTTTTTTCCTTCTTCTAATTTTTAATTTATTTCATATTAGTTAAATTCATATAAACCTATATTTATTTATAGATGAATAATGTGAAGGCCGGATTAGAGTACATGATATGACACCTCTCTTTGGCTATCATTTCTATTAATTTTTTTTCCTCATATTTTTGGCTTTTTCGTATTTCTACTTGGAATGTTCATAAAATAATTGTATATTTGCTAGGAGTTACACTTTATTAATGTTATGATAAATAATTCACATTAATGTATCTTTATGGTAGAAAAATAAATGGCTATTGATAAATGTTACCGTAGAATTTGAATGGCTCTTATGATTCATAATAAATATGGAAAATTAAATTTATCAGGTAAATCATGGAGTGTTACTTTGATAAAGAGAAATTTACCTAAGAGAATTCATGATGCAGAAGACGAAAATAAAGGGATGTCAGAACACAATGCTTTATTTGCTTCTTCATTCATTAAAAAAATTAATAAGAATCGGAACTAATTATTTTATTAAATTGAAAACCTGAAGGTTTTGATTTGGAAACGATGGTTTCACGAGAATTCTAAAATGTTACTCTTCATGTTTCATTAGTTATTAAATAACCGCATTATAGCAAGTATAATTGTTAGTTCTTGACTTGTGAGTATTTGTTGAATTTAGTGTTGTTGAAATTTATAAATGAGAAGAAATGGAAAAACTAAAAAAAAATGATAAACTTTATAAATTTACAATTAATAGTCATTTATTTTGTGCTATATTAGGCATCCCAATCTATAATCTATAATCTATATCTATAATATATTAAAAGTGTGAAGGTCGTTACAAAAGTGATTTGAACTTTTTGCCCTTCATTAAAATACTCCACAATAAATAAAATAGTCTTTTCATCATTTTTTCTCCAATTAATTGAAAAAAAAAAATTCGCCAGATTTTCTTATGTGGATCTGTGACTATTAAGGATTCATCATGTAATTAGAATCAAACTGAGATAACTTTTTCCTTATATACTCCCTCTGTCCCAAACTACCCGTCCCAAATTTCCTAATTTAATTTCTCATTTTACTTGTCTTTTTTCATTAATCAAGAAGAGACAATTTTTTTTCATGTTTTACCCTTTGCATTAATTACTTTTTCTTCAAATTAAAATATAAACATCATTTAATAGGGGTACTATGGTAAACTAGACATGTTATTAATTCTTTTTTTTTAATCAATGTGCCATTTCAATTTGGGACGGGTAATTTGGGATAGAGGGAGTATAAATTTGAACCCCAACTACTAGGTTTTTAATACTATGGCAAAATCTAAATAACAGAAACCCTACAAATTCTCAAACATGGTAATATTATTATGCCACTGTATTTCAATTTAATTGGATCCGAAGTCATGAAGTCTCTTACAATTGAGTCAAGATCATCAACCTCTTCTATCTTTGGTGTCACAATTTTATAAACAATAATTTATCTCAACAATATGCAAGTTTGTTTCTTTTTTAGTGATTTGTAGTGGATGAAGTAGAAGTATTTGAATATGTGCTCTATAATAGTTTCATCAATTTCAAGTCTATATTATAGGTTGTTTTGTTGCTATGTGCTATTTTTTTGCATAATATTGGTGGTAGGTAAATGCTTAGTCGGGCTTTGAGGATTTTTCGTGTAAAGGTTAGGTTTAATTGTGTTGTTATGATATCTCGATTATCGTATTATTTTGTAGTAATTTACAGGTGGTACATGAATGTTCGGTCGTGCTTTGAGGAATTTTTGTTTAAAATGTTCAGTCGGATTTTGAGAAATTTTTGTGTAAAGGTTAGGTGTAATCATATTTTTATTATATATAGACTCGTGAATAGGTTGTAGAATATGATAATCTTACTAATTTAACTGTCTACTGATTGACCATCTTGTAGATTAGATTGGACCTCGACAGTTTTTGAAAGAACATATGGATTTGGGCAATATAAAATGTGGGCATTAAATTGAGACATGAAAGTATTTGGAAGTTTGATTTCATGGGAGCTATGAGATTATGCTTAATTGGGGCTTCTTTGAACACTTATTAATCGTCGGCTCTACCACAATAACTTGAACTCTTAGTTTCATTTATGTATTTTCTAACTATTAGAATGATATTTCTAGGTTTATATAGTCAGAGTAAATGGTCGAGACGTAGTTGATGCAGCTCTTTGCTTCATGAATTGGGATACTTTGATGAAATCAACAAAATTTGGTAATTTCATCCATTCTGCTTGTTCACTTTTATTGCTTTAAAGGATCTCCAGATTTGGTTGTTGATCTCCCTTCTCCTTTCTTTACTTCTTGTTTGGAATGGGAAAATTTTGTATGGGAAGATAAAAGGAAGCGAAAGAAAGCAAAGCGTTTGGCTGAGCCATTTTTGGTCGAGTTATCTAAACCAAAAGAGCATGTTCAGAATGACAACCATAGTATTATTTATTTAAATGTTTCACCTTCAAAGCATCAATGTGAAAATAACATCGAAGATTTGGGTTCTGAGGTTCTGGAAGGTATGAAATATTTTTAATTCCATTGCATTATAAAAGCTTTGGAAACCATTCTGATATACAGCTCCATTGCAGGTTCAGATGTTACCAACCGCTTGTAATCTAATGAAATATTCTGCCCCAAAACATCATTCTTACATGATAAAATCCTCACAAAAGCGTAGCTTGTAGGTAGATGGTGGACTTTGACCATTCATTTGAACTAACAAGTTCTATCATGTGAAGAATTACAACAAACACAACTTATAGTTACCCCAGAAGTAAAGAAGAGAAGAAAGTTTTGAGCTGAAGCATTTGATGAATCATAACATATATGGCATAGGGCTGAAATGAAGCAGAAAATGACTCATCAAAGTAAAGATCTTTTTTGGAACAAATTATACTTAATACCTTTTGTCCTATAGGTTTGAAAGATGTAATTTGAGATGATAGCGTATGAATTATGATATGTACACTTTTCATATTTGTACATTGACGCAAACAGGAATGTAGTTTGCATATCTACACAACAGTACTGATCAATGAACTTCCTTTATTCATTTGAAATTTACAAATTTAAATTAGTTGGAAGGCCATGTTTTACTTCAAGTATCTTTTAGACGATATGTAGTTGGGGGACGAAAGAATTTATTATGTGTCTCACACAACTAACATCAGTTGGGTGAGATTTCTTTTTGTCTCACAAATAAGTGGACTCAAATTTTTATCACTATATTTTTCACCCTATGTGTGCGGGATAAGTGATGAGCTTGATGAGCAATGAAATATAAATTAACCCTTAGAAAAGTGATTTGAACTTTTTGCCCTTCATTAAAATATTTTATTATAGACAAAATCATCTTTTCACTATTTTCTTAAAATTATTATTTAATTATTTAATAAAAATAATTTTTCTAATGCCAAAAAGGAAAAATAAAAATAAATAGTTTATTTGAGGTAGAAGTCTCTAATGCTAGCCTAATATAGACAAATAGTACTAGATGTTTTTTTTAGTTTTCCATGTTTATAAATTTCCATTTTTCTTTTTGTTTTCTTAATTTGGTTGTCGTTTATAAAAGGAATACAAATAGAGGGGATTCTATTTATTTTGGAGATGAAATTCTATTTATTTTGAAAAAGGAATACCAACTTTGATTTTTGATGTATAAATATATTGCCTGCTATTTTTTATGTTCAAATTTGTTGTCTTATAGTTTTTTTTTAAAAAAAATTATTTAATTGTGGTGGTTTGAAAGAAGATTAAAGTCGATAATTTTTTTGTGTGTGTGTTCAAAATTGTCTTTTTTATATTAATTGTTGTCTAATTATGGTAACTTGTGAGAAGATTAAAGTGAATAATTTGATGTTAGATGTGTTATTGAAAATTTATTCTTCCCATCTTTTATGCAGTTTTTTAAAACTTGATGGGAGTTATAATTAAAATCAGTGGCTGAATAAAATTTATAATGGAGATCTAGGGTATGTGCATTGCACGCGTATCAAGCATTAATTGAGAATAAATATATTTAAAAAATAAATTATTATGTGTAAGTTATATTACTAAATACAGGGTTCAAGTAGTGGAAATGATCTTTTGCAGAAATTTAATACAAGACTTAGTATAATAGATCCTTGTGGTTCGGTTATTTCTCGAACCATGTGACTCACTTATATTGTTTATTGGGCTTTAGGTTGGTGAATGAAGAATAGTAATGAGAGGCTGCTTTTAGTCAATCGAAACCTAGAACTCAATGAAGAAATACGGAAGACATCACTTATTTTTGTATTTTTTTTGTTGCGTTGCTAATATATGAGTTCTTTGAATTTATTTATGTTACTTTATAGATTTTAATAACTTTTACTCTTTAATTTTGTTTAAACCTACCATAATTATATCTATATCTTGTATCTAAGAAATTTGTTTGTGGTAGAGTATTTTAATGAAGAAAAAATTCAATCAACATTTTAAGGATCGTCATAAAATTGAATTCACTAAAGCGAGGTACACGCGCGAGAAATTTTTGTTTAATGGTTAGGTGTAATCATATTTTTCTTATATATCGACTCTCTCTCTCTCTATCTCTCTCTCTCTCTCTCTCTCTCTATATATATATATATATATATTGTTTGTTGTACTTTCCAAGTGGTAAAGGAATGTTCGATCAGGCTCCAAGAAATTTTTCTTTCAAGGATAGGTGTAATTGTATTATTCTAATATCTCGATTATCGTATTATTTTATTATAATTTCTGTTATGTTACTATGTGTTATTTTTTTAATTATCCATTATTTCTTGTACTTTCATTAAGCATTTAACTCTCAAAGAGATCTCCATTGTATTTGGTGCCCAATGTATTAAAATCTAAGGGCGATATCAATCACTTTAAGGTAGTGATATCTTGTGTCCATTAATCAGTTACTTTATTGTAATGTTGTCTAAAATTGCATCTGGTACATAGTAATGTTGTTTGACTGTTATTTGTGGTTGTATTACCAGATTCGATTAAATTAGTTGACAGATTGAAGATCTTTTCTATAATAAAAAACATCCAAATATTTTTCCTAATATCTTACATGGCTCTGTGATTGCAACTCTCTTGTCTTATTAGAGACAATTCTTACATGAAAACATCAAAGGGAACGTGTAAAAATCTTTGTTATGAATCGGACAGAATAAAGCAAACCACAAGCAGAAAGAAAAATAAGAACATACAGATTTACGTGAAAATCCTTGCGGGAAAACCCACAGGCAGTGGTAGAGGAATTTCACTTTGAAAGGAAAGGAGTACAATGTGGAGCACGACGTAATTTCTAAATGTCCGAAACCGACCCACTAATTGCACTTATATAATACGTGCATACAAATAGTTCCTAGGACCAAAAACATATATCGGCCCGATCCCTACGCTACCACCACAGACCCTATTCAAAATCACAAACATGGGTCGCACGGTGAAACTTTCAGGTCGAATCAACAAAATTTGGGTCACAACTCTAACAATCTTGTACATCAAGAATTTTGAGCACATTGTTGTTGTGTTATGATCTCATCGATGTAAAGAATGTACCATTTGAAAATTATGCGACATCCACGAATGAATATTTTATTTCAAAATGCATTTAAATAATATCTTCAATTAATATATGATGATGTTCTCTACATTTAATCAGTTACAATTATTTCTTTCTGCCATTTCATATTAAAACAAAGTTATTTCATTTATATAAAGAGAATTTATCATTAATGAAAGTTATAGTGATTATATACACGTGCAACGCACGTACTCAAATCTAGTAAAGCATAAAAAATGGCAGATATCAACAAAACAGAAACTACAGCAACACAATATGATAATCGAGACATCAGAACGATACAACTAAATAAACAGAAACTACAACAACACAATACGATAATCGAGACATCAGAATGATACAACTAAATCTTACATTAATACAAAAATTACTCAAAGGCTAACCGAACATTCACCCACCACCTGTATTAATTTTAAAAAATAGCATATAGTAATAGGATAGAAACTACAACAACACAATTATCAAGATGTTAGAATAATACAATTATACCTAACCTTCACACAAAAATAATTACATCTAAATCCTATCAACCAATACAAAGAAAATATAACATAATAACAATACTATAATTGAATATTAGAACAATAAGATTTAACCTTACCTTTACACATAATTTCTCAAAGCCCGATCAAACATTCATCTATCACCTGTATTAAGTAGAAAAAATGCCAGATAGCAACAGAGTAGAAACTACAACAATAAAATACAATACAATAATCGAGACATCAGAACAACACAACTAAATCTTACATTTATAAAAAAAAAGTACTCAAAGTCTGACTGGACATTCATCCACCACCTGTATTAATTTAAAAAATAGCATATAGTAACAGGATAGAAACTATAACAACATAATTATCAAGATGCTAGAACAATACACTTAAACTTAACCTTCACACAAAAATAATTACATCTAAATCCTATCAACCAATACAAAGAAAATGTAACATAATTTTTTGAATCAAACTAACGTAACAATAAAACTAATTAGTAAAAAAAATTTAAAACTAAAAGCTGCATTAAATTGTGAACCTAACCTAATTTTTTTTTTTCTCTGTAGTCCACAAAAATTTGCGTAGAATATATTTTCCTAGTTAACCTAAAGTGATAATTTTGGTAGAATAGTCCTAACATAAAGTGGATAATAAATCTAAATAAAGAAAATACAGTGTGTAATACTATTTTAATTGATATTGAATTCTAATCCAAAAGTCAATCTCACATATTTTGTTATGGCTAATAATCAATAATATAAAGACGATGATATAATAATTGAAGAAATGTAGTAAAAAAGATGATTTTGTCTATTGTGAAGTCTTTTAATGAAGGGCAAAAAGTTTGAATCAGTTTTCTAAGGGTCTTTACACTTTTAATATATTATAGATATAGATATAGATATAGATTAAAATTTCTCTCTCTCGATTTTTATACGTAAGTAGCGTCGGGCATATACATATCAATGTTATGTATATTGATTAATTATGGCAACCTTAAAAAGGAACAAAACACATATTCCTTAATTATGGGATACAATTAATGCAACTTTTTTAATATTAGATTACTAAATCCCTTTAATTTTGTAACAGTTATCCAAATTCAAAATTTTAAACACAAATTCAACCAGTAAGATCAAGAAAATACATAAAAAAGGGAGAAAATTCAGCTATTCAAATTCAACTATCTCAAATTCAAAATTTAAAACACAAATTCAACTAGCAAGATCAATAAAACACATAAAAGGGGACATAATTCAGCTATCCAAATTCAACTATCCCAAATTCAAAATTAAAACACAAATTCAACTAGTAAGATCAAGAAAACACATAAAAAGGGACAAAATTCAACTATCCAAATTAAACTATCTAAAATTCATAATATGAAACACAAAATTCAGCTATTCAAATTCAAAATTTGAAACACAAATTCCACTAGTAAGATCAAATTCAAAATTTGAAACATCTACATAAAAGAATATATTGTGATGCCCCAAAAAAAATTTTCGTTAAGATCTCGGATGAAAATGTGTTGAATAGTGTTCTTTATCATGATTAATGATTTTTATATGTGGAATTTATGAATATGCGACCCGTCATCGCGTAGAGAATCGAATAAGCTTTCCAACGATATGTGGATCATCCAAAATGGACACTCGAGCGATGAGTTATGATCATTCTGATCTAACTGTGAATAGTGGTGAACAGTAAATGTGCAGGAAAAAAATACTGAGGCCAGGAGAATTTTAAGATCAACTTAAAATGATCATAACTTTTTCTACATAATGATCTGGGTGAGATACTATATATCAACAGAAAGCTCTGAAAGTCCTCTTTCCAATGAAATCGGTTTCATCCAATTTAGCCATCGAAGAAAAAAGTTATGGTCGATCTACTTCAGCCTATCAAAACAGTCCACCAAAGGACATATTTGACATTATTTAATTTTTAAGGGTATTTTGATCATTCCCACTCTAATCCATCCGGGTAAACCATGGATTTAAGTCCATTAAGAGCATTCAATAGCTCATTTTTCTCCAAAATTTTCTAAGGCTCAAACCCCAACCCTACTACTCCAAAATTCATCCTTCTATATCTCTTGATTGAATCGTAGAAATTTTAAATTGATTTGGGATTCGAGTTGATCATGTTAAGGGCTTCAAGAAGCATCCTTTATTTTTGTGAATAAATTTTTGGAGTCGAAAGTTCATATTCATCTTCCACTCTTAGGTATGTGGGGCTTTGAACAAGATTATCCTTTTGATCTTGTGCCCGGTATTTTTGTTAAATTACATTGACATGAGATTTTACATGTTTTACCATGAATTGGAAATATGGTTTTATATCTTATATTATTGTCCATGAGCTATGGTATTATGTCATCCAATATGTGTATGATGTTGAGATAGAATTATGTCCAAAAAGTATTTGATTATGAGAGTATGATGATTTAATTTATTAAGCCTTGATTTATACTATCATTCCACTATTTTCTTATTATGAATTTATAATTGATATTAGAAATTCTATATTCCTACTATGGGTTGATGCCTCAAGTATCTTTAAATGAGAGTTGGATGACAAATTGAGAAATGCTGATATTGAAGTTGCAATGAGTCTTGGTATTTTTCAGATGGTTTAGATGAGTTAAATTATTGAAAATATTATGTATTGAGTCTTCATATCCTTGTCCAAATATCGAGTCGATTATGGTTCAATGCATTGATACCTTTTTTATGTTAAGGAGGATTAAAATATTTTGAGCTAAAATGTGTTGAGTTAGGAATCCACAAATTGATATGATTTGATAAGTGAGAAAGAGATTTGATTTGGTCTTTATGATAGACCCTTGTGATGTTGTGGTGGATTTTCTAATGCGTTCTGAGCTTGCTAGGGAGTAGTACTTAGCATCGAGAGGAAAATTTGATATTTCTCCAAACCTATGTGCCACAGTAAGGTTATTTGATGATGATATTATTGGCCAGAGAGCCTGATTGTGATTATTGCAGTTTTAAGGTCGTACTCCCTGGCAAAGAGTATGACTCTCCCGCCAATGGGGGTTTCAAACGTTGGTATTCCACGTAGCTCATGTGGAGTTGTCGGTTATAGGAAACTCTCATGTCCATAAGAGTCATGTTTATTGAAATATCGAGTCACTCTGAGTTTTGATGTGGTAAGTCAAGTTGCCTATGATGATCTATAATGAGTTATGAGGTTTTTCTCATACATTTCCTATCTAAGATGTTATAAGTTGCATGATTCAATGTCACTCAAGCCAGGTGTGTCATTATGGAATGTATGTACGTTTTTATGAAATTTATGATATTATTTATATTTTGCATGCGCCTGCACATACTCAGTACGTATCTTGTGTTGACCCACATATTTCTCTATGGGCTACATTCTTACTATTATGTAGGTTTAGGTACTCAGTCGTAGCTACGATAGTGATATCCGAGTGCCGCATCTACGTTCCTTCAGTGGTGAGTCCTTATGGTTTGAGGACCAAGTTGCTAGTTTTGGTGTTGTTATTTTGTGATCCCTTTAGTCTGTTGAGTCGGTTGGGGGTTTGTCCCAATGGGTCATTGATTTTGCTGTATAGAGGCTATGTCAGACTAGTGTATTGTTGGGTTGGTTTGTGTATAGACATTCCATATATGTACAGTCTAACGATATTCCATGACATGTGCGATGTGATATGATAGGTACTTATATATAAATCCTGAGCGTAGCATGTATGTTGTTGTGTTGGAACCCAAGGGTAGTGTTTTTGCTTAAAGGGTTAGCTTGAGGCTACGTGTAGCCTTGGGCACCGTGTGGCATCTCGAGATAATATTTTAGGGTGTTACAAACTTGGTATCAGAGCCTAAGGTTGTCAAGAGTTCTAGGGAGTCTGACAAGCCGCGTTACGTAGAGTCTTGAGCATCGGTGTGTAGCATGCCACACCTATGATCCAGAGGCTGTGGGGCATTCTAGGAAAAGTCATTTCTTTCTTTCTAAAAGAGTCTATCATGCTTACAACTGTTTTCTTCTACTGTTAATTCATGCGTTCTTATGACAGAAAATGCCTCCACGTCGAGCTCGCGGAAACAACAACCAACCTCAACCCGTTGATCCGTTACATGAGACGGTATCCCATGCCAAATTTTGGGCATCTTTTCAGACGCTAGCCCAGGCAACTACTGCCAATACTCAGGCCAATGCTCTACCTCCGCAGGAAAATAATTTGACAGCAGCACAAATTTGTGACTTTATGTAGATGAATTCACTAGAGTTTTATGGGTTGAGAGCAGGTGAGGACCCGCAGATGTATGTTTATGAAATGAAGAAAATTACACAGATTATGCATATGACCGAGGAAGAAAGTGTGGAGCTGGCTTCTTATCGGTTGAAGGATGTTGCCTATGACTGGGTGTAGATATGGAATAAGGGTAGAGAGGAAGATACCGCTCCTGTGACTTGGCAATTGTTCCAAGATACTTTCTTGGATAGATTCTTTCCTCTTGAGTTACGGAAAGCTAAGATAGAGGAGTTTATGAATTTGAGATAAGCCTCCATATCAGTTAAGGAGTATTGTCTTAAGTTTAATTAGCTATCAAAGTACGCTCCTAATATGATGGCTGACTCAAGGACAAGTATAAGCAAGTTTCTAACTGGGGTATTGAGTTATGTGGTGAAAGAATGTAGATCTGCTATGATCAGTAGGGAGATTGATCTTTCTAGGTTAATGATTCACGCCCAAAAGATTGATTTAGATAAGATAAAGGAAAGAGAAAGAGTAAGAGGGATTAAGAGAGTCAGATCAGAGCAACAGGGGTCTGGTTGGACTAGATTCTTCGGAGGGAGTCTCCCTCAATTTTAGAGACGTCTATTTATACCTGTGCCTTTCTTAGCTAGTGCTTCTATATATCAGGGTAGGTAGGAGCTCGGGAATAGTATGGTACCTTCCAGGTCTTAGGACAGTGTAAGCAACCGGCCTCATCCTTCTTCGTGTGCTAAGTGTGGTAAAGACTATTTTGGGGAGTGTTATATGGGGCAGCAGGGCTATTTTAGTTGTGGTAAGTTAGGACACATACTTAGAGACTGCCCGTATACCAGACAGCGGAGTCGTGATGCCCATCCCCAGAGTCAGGCTACCAGTGCCCTGCCTCCCGCAGCCCGTCAGTTCCTCCTCAGGGTGCTTCATCTAGTACTACTGGCGGTCAATGCCAAAATCGTTTCTATGCTATACCACCTCGTCAGGAGTAGGAGGACTCTCTCAATATTGTCATTGGTATGCTTTGTGTTTTCTATTTTGACGTCTATGTGTTGATGGACTCCGGTTTGAGTTTTTATTATGTGACACCTCTGGTTGCTGTAAATTTGAAATGGATCCTGAACTAATTTCTGAGCCTATTTTGGTTTCTACTCTGGTAGAAGAGTCTGTCATTACTAAGCGGGTGTATAAGAAATATCCCATTACTGTTTTTCATCGGGTTATGTATGCTGATTTGATTGAGCTAGTTATGGTTGACTTTGATATCATTTTGGGTATGGATTAGCTTCACTCATGCTATGCGTCTATTGATTATCGTGCCCTTGTGGTCAAGTTTCAGTTTCCTGATGAACCTATCCTCGAATGGTCTGGGAGTTCTGTGATTCCTAAGGGTCATTTTATATCCTATCTCAAAGCTAGAAAGTTGATTTCCAAGGGTTGCTCCACCATTTGGTTTGGGTTAAAGACACTAAGTCTGAAACCTCAACCATTCAATTAGTTAATGTTGTTAATGAGTTTTTTGATATCTTTCTGGAAGATCTCCCTGGAGTACCTCTTAATGGAGAGATAGAGTTCGGGATTGACCTTCTTCCCGATACTCAGCCTATTTCCATTCCTCTGTATCGCATGGCTCTCGTGAAACTTAGAGAGTTGAAGGAGCAATTGAAAGATCTTTTAGACAAAAGCTTTATCAGACCTAGTATGTCCCCGTGGGGTGCACTTGTCCTATTTGTGCGTAAGAAAGATGGTTCTTTGCGGATGCGTATTAATTACCGGCAGCTTAATAGGGTTACTATCAAGAATAAATATCCGCTTCCTCGAATTGATGATTTATTTGATCAATTGCAAGGTGCGAGCTACTTTTCGAAGATAGACCTCAGATTCGGTTATCACCAACTTAAGGTTAGGGAATGTGATATCCCCAAGATAGACTTTTGAACCCCTTACGATTATTTTGAATTTCTAGTGATGTCTTTCGGGTTAAATAATGCTCCAGCGGCTTTCATGGATCTTATGAACCGTGTATTCCATCCATATCTGGATTTATTTGTAATAGTGTTCCTTGATGATATTTTTATTTACTCCCGAAGTGAGGGTGATCATGCGGATTATCTCCGAATCATGTTGGAAACTCTTCGAACTCATCGGTTGTATGCTAAGTTCAGTAAGTGTGAGTTCTGGCTGAACTCTATAGCCTTCTTGGGTCATGTTGTTTCTTTTGAAGGTATTAGAGTTGATCCTCAAAATATAGAGGCTATAAAGAGTTGGCGTAGACCTATTTCTCCTTCTAATATCCAAATTTTCTTGGGTCTAGCTTGTTATTATCGTCGTTTTGTTGAAGGGTTTTCATCTATTGCATCTTCTATGACCCGTTTGACCCAAAAAAAAGTGAAGTTCCTGTGGTCCGAATCTTGCGAGAAGAGTTTTCAGGAGTTGAAGACTCGACTTACTTCATCCCCTGTGTTGACTTTGCCTGATGGTGTTGATGGTTTTGTGATGTATTGCGATGCTTCCAGAGTCGGTTTGGGTTGTGTATTGATGCAAAAGGGCAAGGTTATAGCTTATTCTTCCAGGAAGCTAAAGCCTCATGAGAAAAATTATCCTACCCATGACCTTGAATTAGCTCCTGTGGTTTTTGCTTTGAAAATCTGGAGACATTATTTGTATGGTGTCCATGTCGACGTCTTCACGGACCATAAGAGATTGCAGTATGTATTCACCTAAAAGGAGTTGAATCTTAGGTAGAGATGATGGTTAGAACTGTTGAAAGATTATTATATGAGCATGCTATATCATCCGGGCAAGGCCAATGTAATAGCATATGCCCTTAGTCGGAAGTCCATGGGTAGCGTAGCACATGTGGAGATTGGTAAGAAGAAATTGGCCCGTGAGGTACATCGTTTAGCTAGATTGGGGGTTAGGTTGTTTGGTGATGTTGAGGGTAGTATAGGAGTGCAAAGCAGTTCCGAATCCTCTTTAGTTTCGGAAGTAAAGGAGAAGCAAGACAGGGATCCTACCTTGGTCAGGTTAAAAGAGTCAGTTAAAGACCAAAAGGTGGAGGTTTTCTCCCAAGGGGGAGATGGTATTTTGAGACTCCGAGAAATATTATGTGTTCCTGATGTTGATAACTTGAAGCAGAGAATTATGGCGAAAGCGCATGGTACGCAATACTCCATCCATCCTGGTGCTACCAAGATGTACCATGATTTGCGGGAAATCTATTGGTGGAACGGTGTGAAGAGAAACATAGCAGAATTTATGGAGAAGTGTTCCACGTGTCAACAGGTTAAAATAGAGCATCAAAGGCCCAGTGGCATGATGAAAGAGTTTAGTATTCCTACTTGGAAGTAGGAAGAAGTGAATATAGACTTCATAGTTGGTTTGCCTCCTTCTCATCGCCATCATGATTCAATTTGGGTTGTCGTAGATCGGCTGACAAAATCAACTCATTTTTTGCCTGTGCATTCATCGTATACAACTAAAGATTATGCTAGAATATATATTCGGGAACTCATCAGACTTCATGGAATCCCTTTGGCTATTATTTTTGACAGAGGTACTCAGTTTACATCTCAGTTTTGGAAATCTTTCCAGAAGGGTCTCGGTACCCAAATTCATTTAAGTTTTGCTTTCCATCCGCAAACAGATGGTCAGGCCGAGCGGACCATTCAGACTTTAAAAGATATGTTGAGGGCTTGTGTGCTTGATTTTAAAGGTAGTTGGGATGAGCACTTAGCATTAATCGAGTTTGCTTACAATAATAGTTTTTATGCTACTATTAAAATGGCCCCGTTTGAAGCTTTGTACGGTAGAAGGTAGATCACCCACTGGTTGGTTTAAAGTTAGTGAGGCTGCCGCGACTGGACCGGATATGGTGTTCGAGGCCATGAAGAAGGTTAAGTTAATTCGATAAAGGTTGAAAATCGCCCAAAGTCATCAAAAATCATACGCAAATGTAAGGAGGAAAGACCTTAAATTTGATGTTGGTGATTTAGTGTACTTGAAAGTTTCACCCATGAAAGGGGTGAAGAGATTTGGGAAGAAAGGGAAACTAAGTCCCCGTTACATTGGTCCCTATAAGATTGTGGATCGCATTGGGAAGGTAGCGTATAAGGTTGAATTGCCCGCGGAGTTATCTACCGTCCATCCGGTTTTCCATATTTCTATGCTTAAGAAGTCTATTGGTGATTCTGTTGTGATTGATCCTTCCGAAAGCTCGGGTATTCAAGATATTCTTTCATATGAAAAGATTCCGGTTGAGGTTTTTGACTTTCAAGTTCGTAGGCTAAGAAATAAGGATGTTCCTTTGGTTAAAGTGCTTTGGCGAAATCAATCCGTGGAGAGTACTACTAGGGAAGCCGAAGTGGATATGCGCGCCAAATATCCCCACCTTTTTCCTACGAATCTTGAGCATGTCAAAGGTATCATTCTCTTTTGATTTAATCCTTATTGCTATGTTTATCTTGGCTTGTGTGTTTTCTACGATATCCAAAAAAAAAAAATCAAGAATGGAGTATATGCTTGGACAAGATGATTTTTCTCCACATACTCATTTTCATAGTATTCTTGACCTACCTATCAACATTTGAGGACGAATGTTTCCAAGGGGGAGATAATGTGATGCCCCGGAAAATTTTTTCGTTAAGATCTCGGATGAAAATATGTTGAATTCTGTTCTTTATTATGATTAATAATTTTTTTGTGTGGAATTTATGGATATGCGACCCTTCATCGCGTAGAGCATCGAATAAGCTTTCCAATGATAAGTGGATCATCCAAAACGGACACTCGAGCGAAGAGTTATGATCATTCCGATCTAACCATGAATAGTGGTGAATAGTAAATGTGTAGGAAAAAAATACTGAGGCCAGGCGAATTTTAGGGTCAACTTCAAACGATCATAACCCCTTATACATAATGATCTGGGTGAGCTATTATAGATCAACAGAAATCTCTGAAAGTCCTCTTTCTAATGAAATTGGTTTCATCCAATTTTGCCATCGGAGCAAAAAGTTATGGTCGATCTACTTCAACCTATCAAAACAGTCCACCAAAGGACAGATTCGACATTATTTGATTTTTAAGGATATTTTGGTCATTCCCACTCCAATCCATCTGGGTAAACCATGGATTTAAGTCCATTAAGAGCATTCAATAGCTCATTTTTCTCCAAAATTTTCTAAGGCTCAAACCCCAGCCCTACTACTCCAAAATTCATCCTTCTATATCTCTTGATTGAATCGTAGAAATTTTAAATTGATTTGGGATTCGAGTTGATCATGTTAAGGGCTTCAAGAAGCATCCTTTATTTTCGTGAATAAATTTTTGGAGTCGAAAGTTCATATTCATCTTCCACTCTTAGGTATGTGGGGCTTTGAACAAGATTATCCTTTTGATCTTGTGCCCGGTATTTTTGTTAAATTACATTGACATGAGATTTTACATGTTTTACCATGAATTGGAAATATGGTTTTATATCTTATATTATTGTCCATGAGCTATGGTATTATGTCATCCAATATGTGTATGATGTTGAGATAGAATTATGTCCAAAAAGTATTTGATTATGAGAGTATGATGATTTAATTTATTAAGCCTTGATTTATACTATCATTCCACTATTTTCTTATTATGAATTTATAATTGATATTAGAAATTATATATTCCTACTATGGGTTGATGCCTCAAGTATCTTTAAATGAGAGTTGGATGACAAATTGAGAAATGCCGATATTGAAGTTGCAATGAGTCTTGGTATTTTTCGGATGGTTTTGATGAGTTAAATTATTGAAAATATTATGTATTGAGTCTTCATATCCTTGTCCAAATGTCGAGTTGATTATGGTTCACTGTATTGATACCTTGTTGATGTTGAGGATGATTAAAATGTTTTGAGCTAAAATATGTTGAGTTAGGAATCCACAAATTGATATGATTTGATAAATGAGAAAGAGATTTGATTTGGTCTTTATGATAGACCCTTGTGATGTTGTGGTGGATTTCCTAACGCGTTCTGAGCTTGTCGGAGAGTAGTACTTAGCACCGAGAGGGAAATTTGGTATTTCCCCAAACCTATGTGCCACCGTAGGGTTGTTTGATGATGATATTATTGGCCAGAGAGCCCGATTATGATTATTGCAGTTTTAAGGTCGTACTCCCTGGCAAAGAGTATGATGATCCCACCAATGGGGGTTTCAAACATTAGTATTCCATGTAGCTCACGTGGGGTTGTCAGTTATAGGAAACTCCCCTGTCCATAAGAGTCATGTTTATTGAAATACCGAGTCACTCCAAGTTTTGATGTGGTAAGTCAAGTTGCCTATGATGATCTATAATGATTTATGAGTTTTTTCTCTGACATTTCCTATCTAAGATGTTTTTAGTTGCATGATTCAATGTCACTCAATCCAACTGTGTCATTATGGTCCGTATGTACGTTTTTATGAAATTTATGATATTATTTATATTTTGCATGCGCCCCCACATACTCAGTACGTATCTTGTGCTGACCCATATATGGGCTACATTCTTACCATTATGTAGGTTCAGGTACTCAGTCGCAGCCGCGACAGTGATATCCGAGTGCCGCATCTACGTTCCTTTAGTGGTGAGCCCTCATGGTTCGAGGACCAAGTTGCTAGTTTTGGTACTGTTGTTTCGTGATCCCTTTGGTCTGTTGAGTCAGTTGGGGGTTTGTCCCAATGGCTTGTTGATTTTGCTGTATAGAGGCTATGTCAGACTAGTGTATTGTTGGGTTGGTTTGTGTATAGACATTCCATATATGTACAGTCTAACGATATTCTGTGCCATGAGCGATGTGATATGATATGTACTTATATATATATCCTTAGCGTAGCGTGTATGTTGTTGTGTTGGAACCCAAGGGTAGTGTTTTGGCTTAAAGGGTTAGCTTGAGGATACGTTTAGCCTTGGACACCATGTGGCATCTCGGGATGATATTTTGGGGTGTTACATATATATATATATATATATATATGATTTTATATACATATCATCTTAACAAAATTCTTCCCCTGTTATGTATATGAAGTTTTAAAAAAAGGGACAGGCAGCCTAACAGCTTATATAGTTATGTATATACTACAATATACATAATATAGATATGTATATGGTTTTATATACATAAAAAATGTTATGTACCTAATCTCATATACATAACCAGTGTTATGTATATATGCTAAAAATACTAAATATGGTTAATATACATAAAAATGTTATGTATATATATAACATATACATAACCCGCAATCCTATACATAGCACATAGCCTTAGAGAAACTGGGTTGTGATGTATTTCTTTTTTTTCTCTTCCTTGAGGATTGACCAACTTGCTTATTTGAACTACTAGCAGCAACTTTTTGCCACTTCTTCACCTTAGAGGGATCGTTGCGGTGTTTGAAGTAACAACAAATTTCATAATGTATATGGTGCTTTTCTTCTTCTTCTAATTTCTCAAAGTCTTTCATTCCTAAGTCTACACCTTCGGCCCTTTTCCTTTCTTTCGTCGAATAAGACAAAGATGAGGAAGAAGAAGAATAAGAAGTAGACAAGCAGGAATAAGAAGAAATCCAATAGTTAAATAAACCAGAAAATGACCCAATTCATCATTTCTTCTTAACTCAGACAACAATAGTTAGGAAGGCAAGTTATCTCTACAAGAGAATCATACAAAAATGATAAGAGGAAAGTGAAAGTTAGTCAATAGAGATATATTCAAAAACAAATACTGATTTAAAATGATTTATTAGGTTATTTGCTTCTTGTTATGAAACATAAAGTAAATACAAGAAGAATAGAAAGAGAAGAGAGAGAATTCTTTATTTCTCTTGAGGGATTATTAAGGGATGAATCACAATGAAGGAAAACTCCTTTATTTATAGGGAAAAACTAACTTTAGAGTTTGTAACTTTTTCATAAATAGACATACACAATATATGGTAAAGTAGGTATTTACTATATATGGTAAAGTAGACATTCACTATATATGGTACATTTATAACACTCCCCCTTGAATGTCTAATTGATAGATAATACGTATAAATGTTGCCTCATTAAAAAACTTACAAGGAAAACCTAGTGGGATAAAATCTCATAAGGAAAAAAGAGTACAACGCTATTAACTCCCATTAATGAGAACATCCTTGAACCTTTGCATTCCAATCTTGTGCACCATCTTCTTGAAAGTTGCAGTTGGAAGAGACTTGATGAATAAACCAGTCACATTGTTACTTGAACGAATCTGTTGCATGTTAATATCACCATTCTTTTGGAGCTCATGTGTTAGAAAAGCTTTGGCAAAATGTGCTTCGTTCTATCTCCTTTTATGAATCCTCTCTTAAGTTGTGCTATGCATGCTGCATTATCTCCGTATAAAATTGTGGGTACATTTTCGCATTTCACACCATATTTTTCTTGAATGAGATGTATCATGGATCTCAACCATACTCATTCACAGCTTTCTTCATGAATAGCTATTATCCAGCATGGTTCAATGAAGTGGCTAGATAGACTGCTTTGTATATCTCCAAGATATGGCAGTATCCCCACATGTGAACATAAAGCTTATTTAAGATCGAATTTATATGGGTCAGATAAGTACCCAACATTAGCATAACCAACAAGATCGGGACTACAATCTTTAGAATAATATAAGCTCATATATTTGATCATATTTCCGATGTCTCCTAGTAGGAGCAGAACTATATATACCTTGCTAATAAATTGACCGAAAAGGCTATGTCATGCCTTGTAGTATTTACAATATACATTAATGCATCAATTGTACTAAGATATGGTAATTCATAACCAAGGAGTTCCTTATTCTTTTCTTGAGGTCGTAATGAACCCTTATTCAATTATGCATGTTTTTCATTTAAGTAAATATTCTATTGCTTTTGAAAACTCTCCAAGAGTTTCAATAATTTTCAAGCTATAAGCTTATACAATATAAGGATTATAAATAATTTTTCCAGAAACTTTTATAAGCTTCAAACATTTTGAATCCTTAAAAGTTTTCATGTAAATTTTGTCAAGTGACAATATTCAACATTTCATGAGTGACATCTTCAAGTGTTTGAATTGCAAATCAAATAAGTTTTATGCTTACCTTTCATGTCATTTGATAAATATTCTACGTCAGCATGCTTAAATAAATGTAGAATTCAAATCCTCATAATTTTCACACTATTGCGTTAATATTGTATCAAAAATATTAATGATATATCATTTCGTATCGATTCACAGTGTGACATAACATTTTGATATCTCACCACTTCATTATTTTCAGGTATCTGAATCTCTTATAGGGTTTCATGAAGTGTTATGTTGTAGGCTCTTCAAGAGCACATTGTCTTCTTATTATGATCATTTTCTCCTTATTTTTTTCAAGGATTATTTTATTTGGAATCGATTGGTCTACTACGCTTCATATATGCATAGACTTTGCCCTTTAGGGACACAAAATAGGAGCACTTGCAGGATAATCTCTTGAATTATCTTTAACTTGAATTATCTTTTGAATGAGGATCTGATGACAATTCCTAACATATTTCATAGCTGCTTATAATCTCACACTTATGTTAGAAAAACTAACATACATCCTCCAGATTCTTTGAGGAATCCATCTTTGTGCATCATGGTATATTTATTAATCGTATACCGCACATCAAAACTATTAGATGGACAATGTGTGATTCCTGACTTAGAACCAATTTTGAGGGGAAATTAATCATAATTTATTGGTTTGATGCATACAAGTACTTTTGTAAATAATATTTCAAACAAACACATGAAGCTTTTGTTCTCAATGGCTTAACTGTTTATTGAAGGCATTCGATGCTAAACCATTAGCATCAAGATGAATTATCTTAATTACACAATATGAAAATTATGCTCTTAACTCAATTTCACTAAGCAAGCAACTTTATGAATGTCAGACTGTAGGTTGACAATAAACGTACAAGTGATCATCTTATATCGATGCATCTTAACAGATCACATGATGGGTGAACGAGCCCATATTCACCTTTTATACTTTTCAGAATTTAGGGAATTCAAGCCCAACATTAGTTGGTCCAACCAACTTATCATGAGAACAAGAAACATTAAAAGCTCAGGAAGAATTTTTGAACTCTTCAATGTGTATTTAATACTTAATATGCACATCTTTGGGATGTCGCAATCGTTCATGTCAACTTATGAAATTTTATACTAGTAAACTCCAAGTTTACCATGGCATGTACTTTTTTCTATAGTAAATTTCTTGTTTACTATGACATGAATAAATTTCAGATTTACTACTTCAGAAGTAGATTTCAAAATAACTCTTCTCAATTATTTTGCCTCTTTCAAAGGTGGATTGTGATTTTCTTACAACCACGAGTACGTTTGAATTTATATACAATCATATTTACCCCCAGGGTCTATATCTGTATTTATACTAATAAAAAAAATCTCATTCTCCAAGAATGAAATATAATCATACCTTAAGCATATCAAATTATGATAGCTTAGAACCTCTTTCAAGATATTGCTACTTCAGGAGCAAATCGAGGTATACACATGATGTACAAAATTTTTTTTCTAACATATATTATGATCATAATATGCGTGTGAAAATATCATTGCTTTTGATGATCATTATCATATTTTTCTCCACTCTTATATCGTGTATTTAATCACTTATCTTCTTTTAGATATATTATGCACTGCTACCATATTCACTTCAGGGAATGGAGTATATTTGATGGGAAAAATTTCATATCTTTTCACCAAAGACATTATTTTACCTTAGCCATCATTATATCATAAATATGATGCATTGAGATTTAAAATCAACGTCTTATTCATATAGCGGCGTCTTAGGTAATAAATTGATGGGACTTAAACCTAACATATTATTATCCCTGCTGATAATATTATGCTTGAGGAATAAATTTAAAACATAAATGGTTCCAAACCAATTATTTTTCCTTAAATCCAACAATAATTATATCATTAGTAACAAAATACAAATAACATAACGAATCACTAACGTTGAAATTACCTTTAGATTTATAATATCACCTTGTTTGGCAGAGTTTCATACTGATAACGTGAATATGAATATATAAGGAAAGAGAGGAATATAGAGCCAACCTAACATCTCGAGGGTCATAGCCAAGTAAGGGAGCTAATACTAGCATACTCAAAGCCTCTAACCTAAGTCTAATAATGAGGTAATTTAACAATAATGCATCTTATCGTAATAGAAAAAAGAAAATCAAAAGCGTACCATCAGTCTCGACGACCAGTCTATAATCATTCTTCCATGAACAAACCATAATAATTAATAATAAGGTAACGAGCTTGTTCAGACAAACAATAACCTAAGTAGCCCCCCATAACACTCAACATACAACAACCATAACTTATACATGCATATCCCCCATAAGTCTGATAGATATAAGTGCCAAATAATTATACTGCTGATAGGTGATGCATATGAATGATGAATGCAAGTGTAATCCAGTACCATAAATCAATTAAGTGCCATAACGTATCAAGTGTATAAACCTCCTCTAGATCAATAGCTTTCAAAGGTAGGACCTACAACGACTACTCTTCTCTGATACTATGGCTCGCGGGCAAAGGGGCCCATAAGGTACTTAGGATATCTATATACACAGCCTGGTCCAAATTAGAACTTTAAGTAACCATCATAATCAATCTACTTCATCCATTACTAGAGAGATACATAAGTATAATGATTGCTCAAAATCAAACTGAGACGAAAGAGTAGAAATCTATAAATCCATTGTCCGAGATTAAGTTCGGGACTAAATAAGCATAATAATGTAGAAAAGATTGAAATTTCCTTTGACTGAAGTAAATAATAGTGGTAACAGAGTGGATTAATAATGAACTGGGATCGGCCTTGGTCAAATTTTCAAACTAGCATATTTATTTCCAAAAGCTCATAATTCATTTAATAAGATGGTACGATTCCCATTGTAGAAGAATCTATTTTAAGGGAAGAGTGAGAACAAATACCTTTCCAGAAAATAGTAGTAAAATCAAGATCATGGCTGGAATCGTACCACTAAGTGAGCATAAATGCACCAAAAATTATGCGTGCCATCACTATTATCTAAACAATACAATCATAAGTGCCTAAGTATCTATAAACTACAACCACATACTTATAAGGGCTAGAATACTAACCTGGTATCCAACAAGTATCATAACCATGGCCTTGGACTTAACAAAATGTAACTCAAGAAGATATTAATACCATAAATTGGTAAATAAAGGTAAACAAGGGCATAAAGATGCTAGAAGGGACTAATCAGGGAATATCATCCAATTCACTAAGTAATCTGATAAGTCTTATGCTAAAGGATTCCTTATGCAAATCTATGGTTAATCAAGTCTATCATCAAATGAAATAAGATCCTATAGCCTTAACATATCTTTTTGGCTAAGGTTCGAGTCACATTACTATACTAAATCCTCTAATTAGGTCCAGTCATGATATATCTAGGTTTAAACATAACCAAAAATTCCTATATAGCATACGAAATATACAATACACAATCTCATAGAGATAAGTAGATCGAAGCCTACCTCGATGCCAAATCATAAATTTGAATCATCCATGAATAGGTTGTCTATGCTCTACGATCCTAGAATGATATCGCACTATGAAAAAAATCTACATATTAATATGAGTAGCGGTACCCATATTGTAATATAAAATTCATACCTAAAATCGGTACTAAAATAAGCCTGTATGTCCCACTAATGGAATCCCAAAATTACAGCTATCACGAGGTCCCTCGAAGGACAAGAAATGCATTCTTAAATATTGAGCATAAATAGAGTACAAATCAACCCATAAGTTAAGGAATATATAAGAGAAAATAAAGGACTTATGAAGTATTATGGCAAAAAATATATGAAGAAATTAATGAAAAATGGTCACCTCCGCGCCCTTTACTCACCCCCAGCTCCGATTTAGATTTTCCAATAGTTCTTGAGCTCTTGGGACCATTAATGGCGGGAAAAACTCAAAAAATAGGCTTAGGATCGGGCAAGAGAGAAACTTAAAGGGGCTTATATGGGTCCTTTGCAAATGTAGGACCTCCATCGTAAACATGGGATGGACCAAAGAAACCCTTCACAAATGCTGCTGATCGATTGCGAACACAAAAACTAAAGTTGAGTTGGCCGAGCTGGCTTACCCTTTGTGAATGCAACTAATGACTATCTAATGGGGAGGCCAATATCCTTGACCTTCGCAAATGCATTCATAGCCTCTCAAATGCATAGGCAAAATCTTGGTTGTAGCAGATACTGCGTATCAGTAATTTTCCTATGTCCAAAGAACTCTGATTGGGTGCTCGAGATTCGTTTAGAACCCTGTGTGCACAAATAAACTATGCTACCATACCAAATTTAGCATTCCAGACTCAATGAAACCATCAAAAATTTCATCTGAGATTATTTTGACTAAACATGAGTCCTACACCTAGTTCTATTTTTCATCAAATCTACCCAATGACCTAAAATAAGTACAAAAATCTTGGGATCCAACCAAGGGTCCCCCATGCCCAAAATCAATGTTTCAGAGCTAATAATGCTATCAGATTTCTCATCTGAGGATGTTCACTAGGAGTTTTGGTCCAAGACTAATTTCTTCTGAGCAAAAGCTTCAAAACAGGGAATTAAGGTTAAATTCTTAATAAACTATCCGATAATTGAACCGAAAGTTTTGGAAAGTCATAAATGACCTATATCCACTATAGGAAGTCTCAAAACACCAAAAATACATAGAATTGAGAAAATGACCAGAAGGGTTATTATAATATCCACTACTAAAAAGACTTTCATTCGCAAAAGTCAATGGATAAGAAAATCATGAAAGCTCAAACGGAAAAGGTATTGGGCCTGCCTACTCCAAGCAAGACCCCCAGATGCTCACCAACTGCACACTTTACTTCTGTCTGAATAAATCTACGGCTTAGAAGGACCTCTAGACTGAGCCTCAGACCCTAAAATATAAGGGGTCAATACAATTGTACTGGTATGCAGAGCAGTCTAAAATAATGCATTTATATATATATAAAATAGGTGAGAGAAGGTGATGAAACATCATGCATGATCAAATTTTAAAATACATGGGTAAATCTTTGATAGTCATAAAATAATCATGTCAATGCAGTTCTATTCTTTGTATTACATCTGAGTTAGGTGGTACACCCTACAATTTTATGACCCCACGAGTTATATGGAGTCCGTCCTTAACTTGGAGGCCAAGACCCCAACCCAAGTTTGCCGCAAGGATTGGAGTTTCTGATTCTGATTCTGATATGCCACAGGGCATTAGGCCAGTGTATAATCCCTCTTGGGGACATAATAACCCGTATCAACAAAACACGATTTTGGGTAGTGAGTTGTCTAAACTCGTGCCTTCTTCGGGTAACCACCTAACATCTCTTTATGCCTATTTTTAACCCTTTCTGAATATTCATAGTTCTTAGTTCAAAATCTAAAAATCTGAATGAACATCTACATTCTGTTCTATTCTAAATTACCATGGCATTATCTGTATTGGTGTCGTCACACCAAGACTTGAAAGTTGGGTATTTATGCCATAAGGTGCCATGTATGATTATTTCATTCTAAACAATATTCAGGCCATCTGAACATGCATATAGTATAAGAAAATTCATATTTTAAATTATAAGTCAAAATCATGCATAGACTTTTCATTCATTCAACAATTTCAATAAGTGGTATCCAATTTCTCAAAACATTCCTGAAATCCCTTCATTTATCATTTTCAGCATGTAAATCATAATAATATTTTTCTCCCCAATTCTTAATCATCATAAAATTCATGTAAGACAATGAGTCTCTTGACCCATTCTTTAGTCATGCAAATTTAGGATTTCATAACTTGTAAATCAAGTCGTAACACAATGGGAGAGGAAAAAAATTCAATAATTCATGCTCTCAATTCATGTTTGAAGTCTTCAACACAATCATACATATATACTAGTCAAATAAGTTTCAAGGAAAGGCCATAAGACCAAAACAATATTATCAAGGGCTTCAAAAACATGATTATAATTTGTAAATCCAAAACGTTTTTTGTAAGTTCATGATTTCCAAACCTTTTTTCATCATTAAAACAATTTCACCATGTCCATGTAGTTTTAAGAAAATCCCACGTACCTTAGATCACTTAGGAGAAAGAGTGAAAACCAAATCTTGCTTAAGTTTCTTGAACTTCTTGACTTCAAAGATGAACTCTTGATCTATGAAGGAGGGACTAGGGTTTTGATTTGAGAGAAAGAGTAGTTTTCTCATGTATTTTTCCCTAATGATACTTTAATTTCATGTTATGGCAGAGATAGGGCAAGGAAAAAGACTATAATAGCCTCCCCAAAACTGGTTATTATTTTAAAACAAGCGAATTGGGCATCGATGCGTTACCCGACGCAACGTATTGACACCGCATCGGGCCACTATTTCATTGATGCAATCATCAATGCAGCACGTTGACTTTGCATTGGTTCACTACTTCACTGACGCGATCATCGATGCGGCACGCCGACTTCGTATCGGGCAACTATTTCCAACATCCAAACACGTCCTGCCCCTTGTCCGAAAAATTCAAAACTTCTCTGAGACATCCCCTTCACTCCCCCGAACATGAACCAACTCTAAAATTTATATCTCAAGGTTGGAAAAATTGATTTAGAGATCACACAAGTTTAGGATTTTCGAATGTGACTAAGTCCTTTTGACACTTAAATTTTTTTTTAGATTATACATGCTACAGAGTGAGGTATTAAATTGGGTATATAATAGGGTGTTACAAGCTTCTACTGTGACATCCACTTGGAAAGCTAGAATTATTAATTCTAATCATAGAGATACAAGAAAATGAAAAAAGATACCTCATCTATAGGAGGAACTCAAACAAGTATTCCTCCTATTTTAATTTGTCCCAACAGATGACTTATATGTTGCAACATATGGGGACAAATTAAAATAGAAGAAATAACTATATGATAATTTCCAATAGATGGCCCGTCTATTGCAACATATGACTCATCTTTTGGGAAAAACAAAAATAGTAGGAAGACTTGATTACATTTGTCCCAACAGATGACCCATCTGTTGCAGCAAATAGGTCATCTATTTGTACAAATTAAAATAGTAGGAAGACCTATTTGATTTTCTAAAATAGATGATACATATGTTGCAATAGATAATGCATCTGACGCAATAGGTTAGATAGATGTATATATTTTGATAATTTTCAGCAGATGTGTCATCTGTTGAAACAGATATGTAGTTTATTTGCTTGTTGGAATAGATGATAACTATTCACTTTTTTAAGCTCATGCTGCTCTCCCGTGGCCCTTTCACATTGCTCAAAAGTGCAAGACAAAGATAGAGGAGTTGTAATTTTGCTTTTATCGATGCTTGATAATTTCTTGGAAATTTCTTTCCTTCTCCTCTTATTGGTCTTAATATCTAATGGAGTGTATGGATATGAAATCCTCTTTGATAGAATAACACCCCTCTTAGATGTCAATTTCTTTACAGAAGCAGCTAATGCATTAATAGCATTAATAATCATGTGTCGCCTTATAATTTTGATATTTCCATGCAGAACATTCGCTAGGAGGGGCAAAAGCTTTAAAACCAGTATGACCATAATCATAATGGTTTGTTATTTCAATAACTACAAGAGGAGCATCATTAGCCCTAAAATCAGCACCACTAACACTACCATTACCACCAACAACAACTCTATCACCATTAACACTATCAACAACAACAAGCCTACCCACCAAAATTATTTTTCTTATGATGGTTGTTGCTCCAAATAATTTCTTTTTTATTTTATCAATGACCTTAGGGTCCGATAAAGATTGCACATATCGTAAAGTAATAAAAAATGACATCTTTAACTCTCAATTAATTGGAACAAGCCACGGATGTATAATCTAAAATAAATCAATACATATATTAGAATGGTAATTAAATCATTTTTAAGAAAATCATTAATTAAAATAAAGACTTAATTAGATTTATACTTACTGATTCCTTTGGGGGGTTGAAGAGATAAAAAAAATTATTTTTTTATCAATTTTGGCCGACAACCATCTCAGAATTCTTGGACATGAAACTTTTTCCCGGTTGTTTACTTGTTGTCTCAAATAAGGAATGACTTCAAATTCTCAACCTACAAAATAACGCAAATGAATTGAAAGCATTATTCAATAAAAAATAAATGAATCATAATAAAATAAATATTTATCATGAAAGCCCATGGAAAGCCATATAAGTTGACTGTCTTTGTAATTAACAGAGTCAACAAATATATAACAGTCATTTTACAGATTTTATAACCCCAAGTATAGTTGTTAAATGCATTAAGATCCTCGGAGAGATTTATCAAACCAAGTGGTATGTTGTTGTTAACCTCTCTCGCCCAAAGAATATTATGTACAAACCAAACCAAGCAAAATGATTGCTTGTGCTTCTTTGAAAATCTTTTACCTTTTAATGCTTCTATCAAATTTTTGTTTTTGAAGCTTGGACCAACAAGGGACAACAAGTCATCACCATCACTTGACTTGCCTTTTCCTTTTGTTGGTATGCGGGGTATTTTTTTTTTTTGAGTTAAATAAGTATAGGTGTTGACACCTAATTTTTTCCTCCACGACTAAGTTTAATCTCGAGTTTCTTTGCTTTTAAATAAAATTATAACATTTATTTTTATCTGAAAAAAAAAATTTTAAAAGTATTTATTTAGGTAATTTTGTCACTTTAAGTAACAATTATATCTTATCATATTCGTATATATGAAATCGTATAATTTTGTTACTTAAATAATTATTTTATGAAAAAATTGAATAATAATCAAAGGTTATCTTGAAAATTAATTCAAACGAGTACGATATTGATTTAAAAAATAATTCATTCTCAAAGATAAATAATTTGAAAATCATTTTTTCTATTTTATTTAATCAAGAAACTCAAAATTAGATCGGTACTTATTCGTATTGGATCTTCTTTCACTTTAATCAATTTAGCAAATTTGGTCATAATTGAGATCAATAGACTACAATTGTAATGCAATTGGCCAATTGATTTTTCAATTTGCTTAAAATTTAAAATAAATTGAGTAAATCCTATTCCCAAGTCTATTTAATTAATAGCCTGAACCAATCCACCGCTAGGCCCCTTATTTTTCATCAAATACCAGCTCAAAGCCCTATAACAGCAGCCCAACACCAATTCACCATAGGCCTAAAAGACTAGCTGACCCGACCCATCACTCTTTCTCTTCTTCAATACCAAACACTCAATAACCACAATAGTAACAATAACAATACCAATAATAATCAAACAATACATCAACCAATGGCTTCAACAAAGAGAACTTCAGCAACATCGACGCCGAACAACACTCAAACCATTGGATAATGAAAAATCCAGTGGTTTTTCACCTCTTTCTTCGTTGGTCCTTTTTCCCCAACCATAATTTCAGCCTGTCTCCATCAACATTATTTCAATTTTTTTTTAAAAGGGAGGAATATAGAGGTTCAAGGATTTTCTAGGAGTATTTTTTCTTTAATTCTGTGGACAAATACTTGTTCACCTTGAAGATCTCAAATCGTCAATTCCAAAATCTCAACCTTTCAAATCCCTTCTAAAAAGGTAATTTTGCTCTCCCTCAATACTCTAAAAACCGTCACTTTTCAAATTCAAATATTGAATCTTCTTAAAGGCTTCTCCAAGAAGTTGTTACCCATCTAATTTCTTCGATAAAAGGGGTTTTTTTTACCTCGTTGGAAACAAAATTAAGGGATAGAGAAATTGGAGGAATACTTGAGTTTTATTCTAACCTCCAATCCACCAAGTTCTTTGTTTACTTTTTTTTTGGTTATCGTTAATACATTTTCTCTATTTTTTTATCTCTCGCATCTCAAAATGGTGTGAAAAAACCCATCATTGTCTACTCGTCGTCCTAGTTCCTGCTCAAAAAGAGGTAATTTCCTCTATTTTTTTATGCTTAAATCTTGTAATTGCTTGATGTCTCTGTGTCGTTGAAAATCTCACAAGTGTATCCTTCATATGGTTACTTATTTTGGTACTTTGGTTGAACTAATTAGCAATAGTTTTACTTACCCTGTACTCTCTTTTATGTTATCCTCTATTTGAAACTTTCTATATTGGAAGTCATTGAAATATCGAGACCAAAATGAGACTAAGTATCAATACTTAGCTGTAATTTTTTTCTAAGTCTGGGACCTCTTTTCATGCTATATAGGACTGAGTTAGACTAGAACTTTCACGCAGTTTTAAAATATCTCCCCCTTGGGAACATTCTTCCTCGAATAAGACTGACTAATCTGAGAATACTGATAGACTGAGTTTGCATACTGAACATGCACAACTGAAGCATGATTATATGACTGAACTGATAGACTGAGTTTTCATACTAAACATACATAACTGAAGCATGATTACATGACTGAACTGATTTATGAATGCATGACTGTCATAGGGATAATATCCAATGGTAAGTGATACCAAATTTATAAAGAAAATCTGAGTGTGGAACTGAGTAAATCTAAGGAAGGTTGTTACCTGAGCTGAGTTTGAGTTTGCGAAAAAGAGGTAAGGATACTTGGTCTGCATATCTTCTTCTGCTTCCCAAGGAGCTTCCTCAACGAAATGATTCCGCTAAAGAACTTTGACCAAAGGAACTTCTTTATTCCTCAATCTGTGAATCTAATGATCAAGGATTTTGACTGGGACTTCCTCATAAGAGAAACTGTTCTAAATATCTATTCTCTCTATAGGGACTACAACTGCTGGGTCACCTATGCACTTCTTTAGTAAGGAGATATAAAACAATGGGTGTACTGAAGCTAAGTCTGAAGGCAACTTAAGCTCGTAAGCTACCTTTTTAAAACATCTAAGAATTCTGTAAAGATCGACATATCAGGGACTGAGTTTCCCCTTCTTGCTGAATCTCTTCACTCCCTTTATGGGAGAGATTTTCAAATACACAAAATCATCAATCTCAAATTTGAGATCCTTTCTCCTTATATCTGCATATGATTTCTGTTGGCTCTGTGCTATCTTAAGCCTTTCCATGATCAATTGAACCTTTTCTAAGGTATCAAATACAAAGTCAGGCCCTACTACTGCGGCCTTACCTATATCAAACCAACCAATGGGATATCTATATCTTCTCCTATAAAGAACCTCAAACGGAGCCATCTGTATACTGGAATGATAACTGGTATTATATGCGAACTCAATCAAAGGCAAGTGGTCATCCCAACTACCTTTAAAGTCAATGACACATGCTCTTAACATATCTTTTAGAGTCTGAATGGTACTTTCTTCTTGACCATCTATCTGAGGGTGAAAGGATGTACTGAGGTAAACTCGGGTACCAAGACCTTTTTAGAAGGCTTTCCAAAAGTGAGAGGTGAACTGCATACCTCTATCTGAAATAATGGACAATGGAACTCCTTGCAATATGACCAACTCTCTAATATAGAGCTTTGCATAATCCTCAGCAAAATAAGAGGTATGAAATGGCAAGAAATGGGCTGCTTTGGTCATCCTGTCCATAATGACCCAAATCAAAGCATGCTAACGACGAGTACGAGTCAAACCCATCACGAAGTCTATGTTCACTTCTTCCCACTTTAAAGTGGGAATACTGAACTCCTGCATAGACCCACTAGGCTTCTGATGCTCAATCTTAACCTGCTGATATGTTGAGCACTTAGGTGTAAACTCTGTAATATCTCTTTTCATCTCACTCCACCAATAGACTTCCTGCAAGTCACAGTACATCTTAGTGGCCCCTGGATAAATCCAGTAGCGTGCATCATGCGCTTCTGTAAGAATCCTCTGCCTCACCCCATCCATGCATAGAACACATAGTCTACCCTAACAACGCAACACACCATCTCCCCCTTGGGAGAAAACCTCTACTTTCAGATCTCTGACTGACTTTTTCAGCTTAACTAAACTGGGATCCCTATCCTGATTTTCTTTTACTTCAGAAACCAAAGATGATTCCGAACTATTCTGCACCCAAACACTACCCTCAGATGAATCAACCAAATGAACACCCAACCTGGCAAGATGATGAACTTCCTAAACTAACTTTTTTTTACCATCCTCAACGTGAGCAACACTACTTATGGACAATCTAATGAGAGCATCAGCCACTATATTGGCTTTGCTCGGGTGATACAAAACATTCATGTCATAGTAATTCAACAACTCCAGTTTAAGTCTTTCTAAGAAAATACATACTACAAACTTTTATGGTCTGTGAACACATTAACATGCACCCCATATAAATAGTGCCTCCAAATCTGTAAGGCAAACACTACAACTGCTAACTCAAGATCATGGGTGGGGTAATTGTTTTCATGGGGCTTAAGTTGTCTAGAGGCATAGGCTATGACCTTACCTCTCTGCATCAAAACATACCCCAAACCAACTCTAGAAGCATCACAATATACAACAAAACCGTCTGAACCATCTGGTAAAGTCAAAATTAGGGTTGTAGTGAGCGAGTCTTCAACTCCTGAAAACTCTTCTCACAGGAATCTAACCATAAAAATTTGACTTTTTTCTGAGTCAATCTAGACATAGGGGATGAAATTGATGAAAATCCTTTAACAAATCTACAGTAATAGCTAGCCAAACCCAAGAAAATATTAATATCTGATAGAGAGATAGGTCTGGGCCAGTTTCTCACTACTTTGGTCTTTTGAGGATCAACTCTAATGCCATCACCGAAAAATATATGACCAAGTAAGGCTACTAAACTTAGCCAAAATTTGCATTTACTGAATTTGGAGAATAACTGATGGGCTCTGAGGGTCAGTAATACTATTCTGAGATGGTCTACATGATTATGTTTACTGCGGAAGTAGACAAGAATATCATCTTATGAAGACTATGACAAACATGTTCAAGTACTCCTTGAACACTCTATTCATCAAGTCCATGAAAGCTGTTGGGGAATTCGTAAGAACAAATGACATTACTAGAAATTTGAAGTGACCATACTCAGTTCTGAAATCTATTTTCAGAATGTCACATTCTCTGACTCTGAGATGACGATAGCCTGATCTGAGGTCTATCTTAAAAAAGTAACTGGCACCCTGAAGTTAGTTAAATAAGTCGCCGATTCTAAAAAGTGGGTACTTATTCTTGATGGTGACTTTGTTCAACTGATGGTAGTCAATACAAATTCTGAGAGAACCATCTTTCTTGCACATAAATTAAACTGGTGCACCCCAAGAAGATATGCTGGGTATGATGAATACCTTATCTAGGAGATCCTTCAACTGTTTTTTAACTCTTTAAGTTAAGCTGAAGTTATTCTGTATGGTGAAATAGAGATGGGCTGAGTCTTCCAAAGTCAATTTCCCTTTCGAGAGGAACTCTGAAAAGATCTTCGGGAAACACATCTGGAAATTCACATACTACTAAAACTAACTCAAGGTTAGGGGTCTCAGAATTAGAGTCTTTAACTCAAATGTGATGATAGACACACCCCTTAGATATCACCTTTCTCGCTCTAAGGTAGGAAATAAGCTGACCCCTAAGTGCTGAAGTACTACCCCTTCATTCCAAGACAGGTTCATTGGGAAACTAAAAATAGACAACTCTATTTCTACAGTCAACTAAAGCATAGCATGAATGAAGCTAATCCATGCCAAGAATAACGTCAAAATCTATCATCTCTAACTCTACTAAGTATGTTGAGGTAATTTTCTGAGATACCATAATCGGATAGTTCTTGTATACCCACCCGCCTATGATAGACTTAACCACTAGGGTAGAGATTGAGAAGGGCTCTGCTAGGATTTTAGGATTGACTCAGAAGTCAACAGCTACATAAGGAGTTACAAAGGATAAAAAAGCTCCTAGATCTAGCAAATCATAAATATGTAAATGATAAACTTGTAACGTACTAGTGACCACATCAGGAGAACTTTTCTTATCCTATAGGGACTGAAGTGCACAGAGTCTATTTGGGTATTGCCCACTGGTGGCACTGGAAGTGACACCCTGTTGAAACGGGCAATTGATCTGAACTGGGGGATAATTAAGCTAACTCTGGGAACCCACATGAGGACACTCTCTGATCCTATAACCTGGCTTTCCATACCCGAAATGTACATTGCTTCCAGCCTTGTAGATACCTTTATGGTTTTTGCCACACTTCTAACAAAGAGGATTTGTTCAGGTACTGCTGACACTACCCTGAGATTTAGAGCCTGGCGCCCTATCCTTATTACCATTTCTGAACTTAGGCATTAGAGCACTGGCTGAGGACAGAGCTGGGACTGAAGATTTTAGGAAGAACTGAGGATGATTACCACCCTCTGACTTAGGCTGAGTGAAGTTAAAACTACCTGTTCTAGGCCTCTTGTTTTCCCTCTCTTTCTTCTTAGTCTTCTGCTCTGTAATCTATTAAGCATGGACTATCAAACTGGAAAAGTCAATCTCTTTAATCAACATTACGGTCCTACACTCTTTGATCACACTGTTAAATACACCTGATACGAACTTTCTCATCTTAGATCTGCTAACAGCTACCACATGAGGAGCATACCTGGGCAACTGAGTAAACTTAAGGGAATTCTCATTCACTATCATGTTGCCCTGCTTCAGATTAATAATCTCCTAAACCTTAGCTTCCCTCAACTCCAACGGGAAGAACCTATCTAGAAAGGCAGAACAAAACTCCTCCCATTCTTACCTTTCACTGCTTGAACCATGTGTGAGCCATATCCTGCAATTGATAGGTGGCCAAATCAGCACTCTCACTCACGGTTACCCCCATAATATCTGTTACCTTTTGAACTATGTCAAGAAATTCCTGTGGGTCCTCTTCAAACTTAAACCCTATAAATAATAGAGGGTTTATTCGGGTGAAGTTTCGAATTCTAGCTGCAGCAGTATTGGCCACTGGGTTGGCCTGAACAGCGACTGGGTGTTCATTCTAGGTTGCTATAGAATGAGATAGAGCGGTGAAAGCTGCTCTAAATTCTGTATGAGAAATATGCTCATCCAGGGGATTTGCCTGAATAGGCGGAGGTGTTGGCTGGTTTCTAGTTCTTCTTCTATTAGTCTTTTTGGGAGGCATATTCTGTAAACGGAAGGGAAAATTGGATTAGACAAAGAGTTTAACTTAATCTTATGCTCACTCACACTATATGAACACTGAAAGAATAGAACTTTTCCTAAAATGCCTCATAGCCTTTTATCCATAAGTGTGGCGTGCTATACACCCATGCACTAGACTCTAATTGACATGACTTTCGACTCCCTAGGACACTTTTGTACCTTAGGCTCTAATACCAAGTTTCACATGGTTATTATGACCTCGAAGGATCACAAGTTAACTCAATACTGGTACCTGCTGTGAGCACTAAATAGAAATACTGAAAACATATGCAAAAATAATATGAAAATGCCATAAGGTTCATAAGCTGAAATCAAGATACGAAATACTGATAGTAATATAAGTATAACTGATAACAACATTTGATAAACTAAATAACTGACTAAGCTACTCAGAAAAGCCTCTACTGATCTGTCTGAATGTGGAGTTGATAGGACAAGCCCCCAACTAACCCCGACTGAACTGACTACTAAGTTGCTGAAATAATGAAATAATAACCTTATCCTAAAAATATGAGGACTCACCACTATATCAGTTGTTGATAACCTGAGTTGCTAAGTACAGTCAGGAACATGAGCATCCAAACCTATGATAAGAGACATCATAGCGCAAAAAAAAATGTATATGTCAGTACGTGGAATATACTGGTATGCTAAGTAGAGTAGGCTGATATACATGGTTTTATATGCATGAGATGATAACTGACTCAATGAATATCATGAAGAAACTGAATGAGAGTACCTGCAAAATTGTAACAGCTGGACATACTGAACATGCAAAAATACGCATATAAAACTGTAACTGCTGAACATGCGATAATATGCATGTAAAACTGTAATTACTAAACATACGAAACATGCGATAATATGCATGTAAAACTATAACTGTTGAACATACTAAAGATGCGATAATGCACATGTAATTATACATCATGTATATGAGATCTATACAGCAACTGAATTTTGATGGCTATATAACTGATAACTGATAGCCATTATTCTGTAGAACTGTCTGAGTTCTTTACTGAATACTGAGACTGAAACTAAAACTGTAGGAGTGCTCATCTAATTGACATACCCCGATATAGACTGATTTGGGGTCCTACCTTTGGCCTCAATTGGAAGGGTGTTAGCACCTTGCCACGAGATACTAAGAAAGCTAGGTCAACCCTAATCTAGCAAGAAAACACATTAAATAATTATATATTTGCATCAACCCTAGTCTGGCAGGAGGACGACTTACCCTACGCTGGCTACATAGTTTTGTAATGCAGGGACTGCTACTAAGGGTCAAACCCTCAGCTGGCAGGAATGCCCCCATCCCTGGATTTACTCGGTTCTGAATCCTACTCCCAACTGAATAGACACTGAACTGATTACTAGATTGTGCTAGGCTTGACTGAACTGATACTGATCATGTTGACTTACTATACTGGACTGAG
Organism: Capsicum annuum; assembly: GCF_002878395.1. NCBI lineage: Eukaryota > Viridiplantae > Streptophyta > Magnoliopsida > Solanales > Solanaceae > Capsicum > Capsicum annuum. Next base: position 187,880,219 of record NC_061119.1, read on the forward strand.
TTCATTGAGTTCTGCTAACTGACTGAATACTACTGTTCTTAACATTTACTAGGACTATTCTATAGCTACTACAACTATATAAACAGCTATATTTTGGGTAATAAGTACCCCAGGACTCGATAGCATCACTAATAATACAACATAGCAATTCTTGAAAACATAGCCATAGTCAATTGATCACAATGCAATCACTGAGACATTTTGTCAAATACTTGAAAGTCATGAACTTGTACATAAATGAGAACATATGCTAACATGTCATGATTACACCATTCAATTCATATGAACATTCTATCAAACACTTACAAGGCATAGCTTTAGCATGGGAGTAATTTGAACATGTAGTAATACCATGAATTCATTACTAAGATTACCAATGGATCACAATGCACAATTTATTCACTTAGGCCTTTTGTCAAACACTTAGGAGGCAAAACCTTATACTTTGGCATGAATAACATGCTAATGCATCATGACTACAATAATAAATTCACAAATCAAGGGTTTTTGACATGGGAATTACATCAATCACATACATGCTATTTCATATTCATGAAACTTGCAATTAAATCTTGAATTAAAACCCATACAACAACACAAACATTAATAAAACCCAATTTGTGTATGTAATTCATGAAGCTATTAACTTGAAAGTCTTTAAAAAAAGGTTTTGAACTCCAAGGGTGGAAGGAAATCCAAGGATGAACACCTAACATTGATAACTCACAACTTATACATTAATTTAGTGCAAGACGGTCGTTGTCAATATATAACCCAACTTTGGAGTTGGGGTCGAATCCATGAGGAACAATGTGAGTGGAGATTAAACTAATTTGAAACTATAGCTACAAGTTGAATTTAAACAATCGTTGCAAAAAAACTAAAATGGAAGTTTTTGATGATCAAACAATAATTAAAGTTTTACCTTGCTTCAGAGCTCAAAACTAAAATTTCAATGGTTCAAATCAGTGATAGAGAGGAACAAGGGTTGTGATCACTATGATTATTAATCCCCATTAAATAATAACTGTAGTATTGGGTTATCATGACTTGTGGGAAACACTAAATTATCAGTTCTGACAGTCCATCTAAGTGTTTCTCAACCTACTTAGATGTTGAACTCCCTAATTCTCTTGAACTTTGGAAATCATTCTATTCATACTGATTTTATCTCAAGTTGATCTATCTTGTTACAACATTAATCATTAGATGGGAGCTTAACCTTCCCAAATCCTTGTTGATAATTCTCTACCTTTAGTTTATTTCTCAGTTCGAGCAAATCAACATAAGGCGGGATTTATTATTTGTAACCAATAAATAACAATCATAACAAAGGAATTATCAACATGTCCCCACAATTACTCAAACCCTAACCAACTATTAAATCCATGGGGGAATAATCATAGATCCCACAACCCTAGTTGTGGGTTTTAGTTCAACATGAGAAAGAAAGATATAGCAACAATTATAATCATCACTCAAAGTAATTAAACTCACAAAAGATGAAGTCTAAAGTTGATTCTCTTCTAAGTTCAAGAGAAAATTCCCATAACCAAATCAAAGAGTTGAAAATTGAATTCTAAGTTAAGAGAGTCAAAAAGAAAAGTAAACTCCCTTGGAATAAGTTTTAGCTTGTCATTAGAAAACCATAACATATGCTTTAAATAATTCAGCCTAATTATGGAAACAAAATCACAGATCACAGTATTTTCTCGGACAGACAATAGCGTGTGTGATAGCTTATCAGGAGTCCGATGCCATATCAAGAACGTCGTCAGCTCCTCTTCACATTTGTACAAGTTCTATCTTCTGTTGACATAAAGTGTAATGCCTTATCAGGAGTTTGATGACTTATCAGACATTGTCGTCAGCTCCTCCTCGAAGTTTGATAATTTCTGCCATAGGCTGAAGACCAACTCCTGACGGCTTATCAGAATTGTGATGCCTTATCAGAGATGTCGTCACTTCTTTACTTCAAATCTCATGTACTGCCTTAGGCTGACGGCATTCTCGATGGCTTATCAGAATTGTGACGACTTATCAGAGATGTCGTCACTTTCAAAATCTGACTCCTATACACTGCCTAAGGCTGGTAATGACTTTGATGACTTATCACAAGGCTAACGACTTATTAGACAAGTCGTCAGCTATACTTACCTCTCTACTTGCTCAGAAATCAACTTTTTTACTTCCATTATTGTTGGTTCTCTTGCATCTTGTGTTTTACTGCAATATCAAAGAGAAAACAATCAAAAACGACAAAAGTTGCTTAAAACAATGCAATTATTCTCAGTTAAAAGCCTCAAATATGTTAACATTTGCTCACACATCAACACCCTCAACTTAAAATAATTGCTTGTCCTCAAGCAACTAAAACACAACCAAGAGGATACAAAGCACATTCGGCAGTCAACCATCCATACTATCTCAAAACATCTTCACCATCTCCAAGGTCAATTAATTTAAAAAAACAACTGTGCATATTATTAAAGAACAACAATGCGACACATAGTAATCAAGATATGGCATTAATTCAGCCACAACAACCATGCATGTACCAAGATTACACTATCCAAACATGTTAGCAACTAGCAACGTAACCAGTGTGCCCTCACTACAAAGAAGTCCCACTTCACTTATATCAGACATCACATATGTAACCATGGGGGCAATCAAAAGACGCTCACTCTCAGAATGAAGTTCCAGTCAATGTATACCAATTACCATAGGCCTTCCCTTATTTTAATTACCTAGATTTTCAGACATGTCAGCTAGGTTCACTATAGGTCTTCTATTTGGCTTGTAATGTAAGCTAGGGGATGGTATGATACTCGATGATATTTAAAGTGAGTAAGCCTCCTTGACACTACACTAGCTTCTGGGGTCTCACTTATTAAACTTTTTCTATTCTTCTCTTTTCTTGATCACACATATTCAGGATGGGTGTGGTCTTTTTGACAATTATTTTTTTCACAACTTTTCTTTTCTTATTCTTTTTCCACCGCACCCAGGTTTTTATTCTTTTCTTTTATTCTACCTTTCTTAATACTCATTTTACATCACGCACCCCTATGGTAGCCACCCTCAACTTAGGCTATTTTCCTAAGTCAAAGTGCACAATGTCCAAGGAGGACCAGGGCCAAAAAAGGTTCATTATGATACAAATGGAAAGGTGATAGGTATCATAAAAGAATAGGCATTTAGGCTCAAAAATAGGATTAAGGGATATCATTCATATAGGGAAGGTAATTTAGGCTAGAAGTGGACTAATCTCAAAACGACCTATGATCCTTTCCTAACCCCTATCCTACAACCAAGGCAAGACTAACCGGCAAAGTTCTAAATTTAACATACAAAGGTCGTAAATTGAGTGTATGTTAGGGAACTAAGTAAGCTGAGAAGATGCTAACATATTTGAGGCTTTTAACTGAAAATAATTACAAAGTCTTAAGCAACTTTTGTTGTTTTTTATTATTTTCTCTTTGATATTACAGTAAAAGACAAGATGCAGGAGAACCAGCAATAATGGAAATCAAAGAGTTGAAAATTGAATTCTAAGTTAAGAGAGCCATAAAGAAAACTAAACTCCCTTGGAATAAGTTCCAGCTTGTCATTAGAAAACTCTAACATATGCTTTAAATAATTCATCCTAATTATGGAAACAAAATCACAGATCATAGTATTTTCTTGGACAGACGACGACGTGTGTGATGGCTTATCAGGAGTCTGATGCCCTAACAAGAATGTCGTCAGATCCTTTTTACATTTAAACAAGTTCTATCTTCAGCTGATGATGAAGTGTGACGCCTTATCAGGAGTCTGACGACTTATCAGTCATTATCGTCAGCTCCTCCTCCAAGTTCGATAATTTCTACCTTAGGATGACGACCAACTCCTGACGTCTTATTAGAATTATGATGACTTATCAGCGATGTCGTCACTTCTTCACTTCAAATCTCATGTACTGTCTTAGGCTGAAAGCATTCTCGATGGCTTACCAGAATTGTGATGACTTATCAGATATGCTGTCACTTTCAAAATCTGACTCCTATACACTGCCTAAGGCTGACAATAACTTTGATGACTTATCACAAGGCTGATGACTTATCAAATAAGACGTCAACTATACTTCCCTCTCTACTTACTTAGAAATCAACTCTTTTACTTCCATTATTGCTAGTTCTCTTGCATTTTGTCTTTTACTACAATATCAAACAGAAAACAATCAAAAACGATAAAAGTTGCTTAAGACTTTGCAATTATTCTCAGTTAAAGGTCTCAAATGTGTTAGCATCTGCTCACACAGCAACACCCTCAACTTAAAACAATTGCTTGTCCTCAAGCAACTAAAACACAACCAAGAGGATACAAAGTACATTCGGCAGTCAACCATCCATAATATCTCAAAATATCTTCACCATATCCAAGGTCAATAAATTTAAAAAAAAAACTGTGCATATTATTAAAGAACAACAATGCGTCACATAGGAATACATAAATGACATCAATTTTGTAACAATAACCATGCATGTACCAAGATTACACTATCCAAACTTGTTAGCGACTAACAACATAACCAGTGTTCCCTCACTATACAGAATCCCACTTTACTAATATCAGGTATCACATATGTAACCATTGGGGCAATCAAAAGACGCTCACTCTCAGAATGAAGTTCCAATCAATGTATGCCAAATACCATAGGCCTGCCCTTAGTTTATTTACCAAGATTTCAGATAGGTCAGCTAGGATCACTATAGGTCTTCTCTTTGGCTTGTAATGTAGGCTAGGGGCTGGTATGATACTCAATGATATTTAAAGTGACTAAGCCTCATTAACAATACACTAGATTCTGGGGTCTCACTTATTGAACTCTTTCTATTCTTGTCTTTTCTTGATCACACATATTCAGGATGGTGCGTTGTTTTTGACAATCATTTTTTTTTCAAAACTTTTCTTTTTTTTTCTTATTCTTTTTCCACCACATCCAGGTCTTTATTCTTTTATTTTATTCTACCCTTATTCATACTCATTTTACATCACGTACCCCTATAGTAGCCACCCTCAACTTAGGCCATTTGCCTAAGTCAAAGTGCACAGTGTCCAAGGAGGACCAGGGCCAAAACAGGTTCATTGTGATACAAATGGGAAGGTGATTAGTATCATAAAAGAATAGGCATTTAGGGTAAAAAATGGGATCAAGGGATATCATTCATACAAGGAAGGTAATTTAGACTAGAAGTGGACTACTCTCAAAACGGCCTATGATCCTTTCCTAACCCCTATCCAACAACCAAGGCAAGACTAATCGAGAAAGTTCTGAATTTAACACACAAAGGGAACTAAGTAATATCTCACACGCATATGTCATACATGTATATTACAAGCTACTACCCATCTGGTTCATGCAATTATTTAGGAATGATTATCATGTTACTAGTACTAATGTCATAACAAGATGCACAGTGGTCACACATAAATGCATATCACCCAGTTATAAAACAGCTTATTGGAGAAGTGTTTAAAAATCAACAGAAATATGTTAACTGCCTAAGGTACTTTTATTTCTCCTATTCAACTACAATATTTTACAACAAATCATAATACGCCTAAACATGCCATCTCTACTAGGAACAAGACTCCGACGAAAAAAGGCACGGCAACAAAAACCTCAGGAGGACATCAACTCCCACAAGTTTCCCCACACTCAACTTAAAATCATGCAATGTTCCCAATGCGTCAAACCAAAACAAGAGAGTTAGAAATATACCTGTGGCACCATGGGTGCAAAAATCTGATGTCAATCACATAATATGAATACAAACAACAAAATACCTTGGGTTGCCTCCCAAGCAGCGTCTAATTTAATGTCGCGGCACAACTAGGTTATCTTGACTACTCAGAATTCATCAAGATATCTTAAAAGTGATTCATCCTTTATCCCTCCACTTAGACAATTTGAATCGTCGGCCCATCTTTCGATCTTTACATCTTTTACGTGCGTTGGGAAAATATGAGAGCATGATAAAGGAAGTTTTATCACACCACTTCAAAGACTTGAACCACTTGCCCAATTTTGCATGGAACTTTCGTGTGGGTAATTTTTTATAACGCTCAACTTACACGTCAATATATTTACCCAACTTTGGAGTCGAGGTCGAATCCATGAGAAACAATGTGAGTAGAGATTAAACTAATTTGAAACTATAGCTACAAGTTAAATTCAAACAAATGATATGAAAAGATAAAATTGGGGGTTTTTTAATGATTGAACAAAAGTTATTAACACTTCAATTTGCCTTAGAACTCAAAAATCTTAAACTGCAAAATTTCAAATCAATGATATAGAGAAACTAGAGTTGTGATCACTATGATTAGTAATCCTTCATTGAATAATAGTTGTAGTATTGGATTCTCATGACTTAAGGAAATCACCAAATTATCAGTTTCGATAGTCCATCTAAGTATTTTTTAACCTACCTAAATGTTGAACTCTCTAATTCTCTCGAACTTAGGAATGCATTCTATTCATACTGATTTTATCTCAAGTTGATCAATCTTGTTACAACATTAATCATTAGATGGGAACTTAAACTTCCCAAATCCTCATTGATAATTCGCTACCTTTAGTTTATTTCTCAGTTCGATTAAATCAACATAAGGCGGGATCTATTATTTGTAACTAATAAATAACAATCATAACAAAGGAATTATCAAGATGTCTCCACAATCACTCAAACCCCAGCCAACTATTGAATCCATGGAGGAACAATCATAGATCCCACAACCCTAGTTGTGGGTTTTAGTTCCACATGAGAAAGAAAGATATTGCAACAATTATATTCATCATTCAAAGTAATTAAACTTACAAAAGATGAAGTCTGAAGTTGATTCTCTTCCAAGTTCAAAAGCAAAATATCAAAACCCAATCAAAGAGTTGAATATTGAATTCTAAGTTAAGAGAGCCAAAAAGAAAAGTAAACTCCCTTGGAATAAATTCCAGATGTTCAACCCCCCTCAATGAAACCCTAAAAGCTTCTATTTATATCTGTAACTTAAGAAAAAATTCAAAATTAAAAATTTAGATTTTTCCTTAGCTGACGACATGTCTGACGGCTTATCAGAGATCTGATAGCTTATCAGACCATTTCGTCAGACATGATTCCCATTTCTTACCTTCTGCTTATGTGTAACGACATGCACGATGGCTTATCAGAGATCTGATAGCTTATCAGGACATGTCGTCAGAAAATCTTCTACTTCTAAGTGACGGCATTCTTGATGGATTATCAGACATGTGATGACCTATCAGAATTATTTTCACTTCTTCACTTCAATTTCTCAAGCATTGCCTAAGCCTGACGACGAGATTGACGGCCTATCACAACTTTGACGGCCTATCACAGGTTGTCGTCACTTCTTCCAGCTGAATCTCATTCTCTGTCTAAGGCTGACGGAAACTCTAATAGGTTATCACAAGGCTGACGACTTATCAGACAAGTCGCCAGCTATACTTCCCTCTCTACGTGCTCAAAAATCAATTTTTTTACTTCCATTATTGATGGTTCTCATTCATCTTGACTTTTACTGCAATATCAAAGAGAAAAAAATAAAAAATAACAAAAGTTACTTAAGACATTGCAATTATTCCCAGTTAAAAGCCTCAAATGTGTTAGCATCTGCTCATACATCAACACCCTCAACTTAAAACAATTGTTTGTCCTCAAGCAACTAAAACACAACCAAGAGGATACAAAGTACATTTGGCAGTCAACCATCCATATTATCTCAAAACATCTTCACCACTCCAAGGTCAACTAATTTAAAAAACAACTGTGCATATTATTGAAGAACAACAATACGACACACAGGAATCAAGATATTGCATCAATTCAACAACAACAACCATGCATGTACCAAGATTACACTATCCAAATAAGTTAGCAACTAGCAATGTAACTAGTGTGTCATTACTACAAGAAAGTCCCACTTCAGTTATATCAGACATCACATATGTAACCATGGGGGAAATCAAAAGATGCTCACTCTCAGAATGAAGTTCCAATCAATGTATGCCAAATACCATAGGCTTTCCCTTATTTTCATTACCAAGATTTTCAGATAGGTCAGCTAGGATCACTATAGGTCTTCTCTTTGGCTTGTAATGTAGGCTAGGGGCTGGTATGATACTTGATGATATTTAAAGTAACTAAGCCTCCTTGACACTACACTAGCTTTTAGGGTCTCACTTATTAACATTTTTCTATTCTTCTCTTTTCTTGATCACAGATATTCAGGATGGGTTCGGTCTTTTCTACAATCACTTTTTTTTTACAGTTTTTCTTTTTTTATTCTTTTTCCACCGCACCCAAGTTTTTATTCTTTTTTTTATTATACCTTTCTTCATACTCATTTTACATCATGCACCCCTATGGTATCCACTCTCAACTTAGGCTATTTGCCTAATTCAAAGTGCACAGTGTCCAAGGAGGACCAGGGCCAAAACAGGTTCATTGTGATACAAATGGGAAGGTGATAGTTATCATAAAAGAACTAGGCTATTTAGGCTCAAAATAGGATCAAGGAATATTATGCATACAGGGAAGGTCATTTAGGCTAAAAGTGGGCTAATATCAAAACGGCCTACGATTCTTTCCTAACCCCTATCCTTCAACCTAGGTAAGACTAACCGGGAAAGTTCTGGATTCAACATACAAAGAGAACTAAGTAAGATCTCACATGCACATGGCACACAAGTATATCACAAATTACTACTTATCCAGTTCATGTAATTTTTTAGCAATGATTATCAAGTCACTAATACCAATGCCATAAAAAGATTCACAGTAGTCGCATATAGATGAACATCACATAGTTATAAAGTAGACAACTGGAAAGGTATTTATCAGTCCAAAAAAATCAATAAAAATATGTCAACTGCCATAGATACTTATTTTTCTCCCAGTTAGCCACAACACATGACAAAATAAAACACAATACGCCTAAACATGTCGTCTCTACTAGGAACAAGACTCCGGTGAAAAGAAGCACGGCAAAAAAACCCCAAGAGGACATCAACACCCACAAGCAATCTCAACTCAACTTAAAATCATGTATTGTCCCCAATGCATCAAACTACAACAAGAGAGTTAGAAGAATACTTGTGGTACCATAGGTGCAGAGACCTGATGTCAATCACATAATATAAATACAAACAGTAAAATGCCATGGGTTGCTTCCCAAGCAGTGCCTGATTTAATGTCGCGGCACGACTAGGTTCTCTTGACTACTCAGAATTCATCAAGATACCTTGAAAGTGATTCATGCTTTATACCTCTACTTATATGATTTGAATCGTCAGCCCATCTTTCGATCTTTACATCTTTTAGGTGCATTAGGAAAATGTGAGAGCATGATAAGGAAAGTTCTATCACACCACTTCGATGACTTGAACCGCCTGCCTAATTTTGCATGGAACTTTTGTGTGGGCTCATTTGGCAATGGTGAGAATCTTAAAAAATTACTAAATAGACAATGATCTTTAAGCTTCTTGGCCTTCAAGATTAGGGTTGTATAATACCCTTTTGAAAGACAAACTCCAAAATGCAGAAATTTTCCTCCCCATTTCTAAAATTCATCATTTGCTTGGGTGATTCGACTTTCATCACATCCACCAACTTTCATCACATCCACCAAGTATAATGTTGAAAAGCGATTCGAGTGAGGTCTTCTTCCTAATTTCGGAGTTGAATCCTTCTCGACCTCTTCACCCCAAATTGGGCTAGAGTCTTTATAAGAGATTGGCTTGGTTTCTTGTTTTGCCTCTAGCACCATTTCCTTAATCTTGGCATCATCTCTCATCGTTGGTTCGGTTGGTTGTGAAATCACCGAGGGTTTCTCATCATCAAGATCAACATCAATATAGGGTTCTTGCTCCTCATCTTCACACTCTTCTATTATTTTAAATGATTCCACAGATAAGATATCATCTAAACATAATATAGAAAATGCTTTGAATGATTAACCTCTATATCCATCTCCTCATGAATGATTGGCTTCATGTATAGATACATATCATATATGATATCATATATTTCTTCCTTAAGAGCCAACATTCATTGAAACATAGCTTCATTGTCACTCCTCTCGGTGTTTTATTCTTTCTTTTATTGACCATAAGACCTATCAATCTCATAAGAAGAACTAGAATTTGGGTTAGAATAATAGGGGGAGGGGGCATTTGGGCAATCACTCTAATGTCCATCTTGACCACCTTATAAAGAACAATCATACTCCTGGTAGGATAAAGATGGTGCGCACATCTCTATCCAGGGAGCATATCTATAATTTTCCTAAAAGTGAGTTCCATCACAATATGAACATAGATCATCAAGAAAAGATTTCCAACCACCAAGCTCATATTCATTCCACGATGCCATAGTAATAAGTAAACTAAAATAAAAATATACCTAACATAAAAAATTAAAGAAAACTAAAAATAAATATTTACAAGTTTGAATTCAAGCAAGTAGGCTAAAATTCCAAACCAACTTAATATGCCAAATTATTTTCCGGCAATGGCACCATTTATGATAACGCTCAACTTACACATCAATTTAGTGCAAGGTGGTCATCGTCAATATATTTACCCAACTTTGGAGTTAGGGTCGAATCCATGAGGAATAATGTGAGTGGCGATTAAACTAATTTAAAACTATAGCTACAAGTTAAATTCAAACAAATGATAAAAAAAAGATAAAATGGAGTTTTTTTAATGATTGAACAAAAGTTGTTAACACTTCAATTCGCCTTAGAACTCAAAGCTTAAACTGCAATATTTCAAATCAATGATATAGAGAAACTAGAGTTGTGATCACTATGATTAGTAATCCTCCATTGAATAATAGTTGTAGTATTGGATTCTCGTGACTTATGGAAAACACCAAATTATCAGTTTCAACAGTCCATCGAAGTGTTTCTCAACCTACCTAGATGTTGAACCCCTTAATTCTCTCAAACTTAGGAAAGCATTCTATTCATACTGATTTTATCTTGAGTTGATCAATCTTGTTACAACATTAATCATTAGATGGGAACTTAACCTTCCCAAATCCTCGTTGATAATTTGCTACCTTTAGTTTATTTCTCAGTTCAAGCAAATCAACATAAGGTGGGATCTATTATTTGCAACCAATAAATAACAATCATAATAAAGGAATTATCAAGATGTCTCCACAATCACTTAAACCCTAGCAAACTATTAAATCCATGGAGGAATAATCATAGATCCCATAATCCTAGTTGTGAGTTTTAGTTCCACGTGAGAAAGAAAGAGATAGCAACAATTATATTCATCATTCAAAGTAATTAAACTTACAAAAGATGAAGTCTGAAGTTGATTCTCTTCCAAGTTCAAGAGCAAAATATCAAAACCCAATCAAAGAGTTGAATATTGAATTCTAAGTTAAGAGAGCCAAAAACAAAAATAAACTCCCTTGGTATAAGTTCCAGATGTTTAGCCCCCCTCAATGAAACCCTAAAAGCTGCTATTTATATTCGTAACTTAAGAAAAAATTAGAAATTAAAAATTTAGATTTTTCCTTAGCTGACGATATGTCTGACGGTTTATCAAAGATCTAATATCTTATCAGACCATGTCATTAAAAATGATTCCCATTTCTTGCCTTCTTCTTATGTATGATGACATGCCTGATGGCTTATCAAAGATCTGATGGCTTATTAGGACATGTCGTCAGAAAATCTTCTACTTTTAAGTGATGGCATTCTTGATGGCTTATCAGACATGTGATGACTTATCAAAATTGACGTCGCTTCTTCACTTTAAGTTATCAAGCACTGCCTAAGCCTGACGATGATCCTGATGGCTTATCACAACTCTAACAGCCTATTACAGGTTGTTGTCACTTCTTCCAGCTGAATCTCATTCTCTGTCTAAGGCTGACGGTAACTCTAATAGTTTATCACAAGGCTGATAACTTATTAGACAAGTTGTCAGTTATACTCTCCTCTCTACTAGCTCAGAAATCAACTCTTTTACTTCTATATTGTTGGTTCTCTTGCATCTCAACTTTTACTACAATATCAAAGAGAAAACAATCAAAAATGACAAAAGTTACTTAAGACTTTGCAATTATTCTTAGTTGAAAGCCTCAAATGTGTTAGCATCTGCTCACACATCAAACATATCTTGGTAATCAAATTCGTGAAGATCGTTAGTGTGTTCTTGAAGCTTGGATTTGAAATTGAATGACCTAAGGTTTTGTTCTTAAGATAAATTGCGAATAAAGAATGAATTTTTTCCTTAGGATAGCTTGATTTCGTGTTTTAGGGATGAATAAAAGTGGGGAAAAAGACCCAATTTCCCTTGGAAAGTCAGATTTTAAATAAGCATACACTGCTCAGTGATGCGACAATAGACGCATTGCATTGATGGGGTCAATGCGATGTATCGAGATTGCGTCGACTCATTGGAATTTGCATGCTTGAACTAGTGACAACATTGTCGATGCGATGCATTGAGATCATATTTATCCACTATTTTAGACACCCAAACGTGCCTCAAACGACGTCTAAAAATTTTGAAACTCGTCCGAGAATACCTATTGATATCCCTGATCATGAATCAATCTAAGAATCAACATTTTAAGGCCATAAGGGTTAAAAATAAAGTCATTGAAATTTCAAGGCCAAAAGTGAGACTAAGTGTCAATACTTGCTGAAATTTTTTTCTAAGTCTGGGACCTCTTTTCATGCTATATAAGACTGAATTAGATTAGATTTTTTACAGGGCCTTACAACAATAAAGTTGAACCTTATTTGGTAGGAAACGATCCCAGAGCTATACCCTCAGCGATGATGCTCTAGTTAAACTCTGGTGATGGGTTAGGGTAGTTTAGTAGAGTTGGTCTTGGTGTTGGACTAGGTGGGCTTGGGGGTGAGGGTGGGGGTTCCATCATATAGGGGGGGAGGTGGTATTAGTTCACTTCTATTGGGGTTGAGTTTAGAACAAGGGAAAGGTGGTGGTGGGTTCTTGAAAATGGATAATATTTCAGCACCTGGAAGAAGATTTAGAGATGATGTTGTTGATAGCAGCCCTTCTTCTTCTATTAAGCCTATAATTATTTCCTAATTCTTTTCTTGGTTTTTAGTTTCTTGATTTCTTCTACTTTGATGTTGTATTCTATTTTATCTTTTTTTTTGTGCAAGTTGATGGAGTGTTTCCTAGGAAGCTTTTACCAGAAAGATTTCACCTTTATGCTATTTGTTTTTTAGATTTTATTTCTCACTTGAAACTGCTATTTGTTAGCTCACTGCTAGAAACAGAGGTTTTCACCCTGAATCAATGAGAAATTTCTATTCTATAACATGATTTTCCCACTTATTTACCACCGAATCAGCTCTCTGGAAAGCCTACGGTGGAAAATAGTTTTTTATTAAAATACTATAAATCTTTCTAATATTTTTGTGTGAAAACACTATTATGTTTTTTTTCTCACCGATTCAATCAGAATATCTATGAGAATAGCCAATGAACATTTTAAAAAAATACATAGGAAAATGTTTGTTTATGTGCTTGGTATGTGGAAAGTTCAATTCTTATGGTGTAAGATCAGTAGTAAATAACAGGTACTAGATTTGTATTTCTGATTTTAACTGTGTAAATTGGTATGTATGGAGTAAAAAGAGACTTATCTCAAATTTGATTTTCTCTCAATGTAAATATGTGATTTCTATAAATGACTTTCTTTATTATGATGTTGTTATACATAGATGCACCTAAGATGTTTGGTGAAACAAACAAGTTCTGGTTATGTCCTTAGCAGTTATTGTTATTTTGTGAAGAAATGTTTGTGGTGTTCTAATGTAAATATAGTAATTATGTTTCACGAAGGTGTACATGATTTCACCCTATAATGGTGTTGTTATCTTAAAGTGAGTTTTGTAGCACAGGCTAACAATTAGAACAAAGTCCTTTTATGTCCTCGACATTTATTATTATTTTTGGAAAAAAATGTCCTGTAATGTTCTGCTGCAATTTAGCAGATACATTTCATACTTTCTATGGCGTTAGAGTTATTACTTCATCATTTCCATGCTTTGGTTATTTCTTCTATTAAGATAAGAAGGAAAAAAAAGAGTCCTGATAGACCGTTCTCTTTTCTTGGTATGTTTATCCTTGATCTAACATTATGTAACTCAACTGGCTTGGTTCAGGGAACTCCCAAGTGGGGTGTTGGATTCTTTTTCTCCTAAGAAGGTTATGCAATGCCAGTCAGAAAAGGACTGTAGTACTCTCGTGAGACTTCTCCCACCAATGGAAGTTGCTCTGCCGGACTAGGCTATTAATCTTCATGGTTGATATTGTCCTGGAGTAGTTGTGATTCTTCACCAATAAAGTCTAGGATGGTGGTAGTATTGTTGGGATAGTTAGGTGTAAAGCAAAAGCATCTAAAGAAATACGCTGATTGGTATTCATCAAGAGGATATCATGTCATTATGTTTACTTTTCCAATGTCTGAGATTCTAAGATATTAAGTCGGGGGAAAGGCGAAAGAGGATATTGAACTGCTTGTGAATCATCGTGCTGATTGGTTGGAAGAAAAGCATGCAAAGACCTTGGTCTTATATGCTTTCAGTAATACTGGATGGTTAACGTGAGTTCTTTACAAGGGCAACTAAAACCCGAGTATATTACATTTTTCTCAAAACTTGGCTGCTAATTACTGATTGATTTCTTTTATTCTTAGCCTTATAGTTATCGTGTCATTTTGGAAAAGTTTCAAAAACAATATCACGCTTTAATGAGAAGGATCAAAGGTTGACTATGCCTCTTTCATAGCTCCGGAACCACAGGTATTGCTGTCTCAGAAATTGTGATAATAAGATCTCTTTTGTTTTATGTACCAGTGTTAAAAGAGTATTTTTTTCGAGAGTAGTCTTATCTTTGAAGGTTAATGCAGACCAATTATTAAACAAGCACATATTTCTATTAAAATCTAACCATGTCATGCTTTTATTGGATAAGTATTAGAAGTGCCATACATAGTCATGGTTTAACCATTCAGAACTACTCGGTTATTTATACCTTAATCAGGACCTATTGTTATCTTATTTTGATAGTGCTACGTTCGTTTATCTTGGGCCTTAACCATGTAACTCACTCTTCAAAAAATATTCTTCTACTTGATAATGTGAAAGTTGTTTATTGTTGATTTAGTCTTTGAGGGAAGGTTTGTATCTTTGTGGGTGTGTTTAAAATCAATTATTTTGGTCTGCAATTGATGTACTGGCTTCATTCCTATGGGTCTCTTTAAAATCCATTATTTTGGTCTGCAACTGATGTGCTGGCTTCATTCCTACAACTAAATGCATAATAGATTTCACTCTTAGATATATTATCTTCCTCTTTAGAATGACAGGTGCGCACCCTATTGGATATTGGTTATGGATTTGGTAGCTTTGTTCCCCTCCTAATCTCACTGAAGTTGATAGCTTAAATACCTGAGGTGTCATGTGTTGTAAATAACCAAATAATGTAAGGATCCTTTTTTGAGTATCTATGATTTGATAAGTAATAAATTTTTGTATAGTTGTAATGAAATCACTGAATCTCCTACAAGAATACTCCCAGTTATACATGATATTTAAAAAAATGTTAGAAAGAGAATATTGAAGCAAAACACATTGCAGTTATTTTGATCACATTTTCAAGCTTAATGTGTGTACATTTATGGACACATTTTTCAAGCAATGAAAAGCTTTCGAGAGAAGATTTACGTCACTCTTCTTTATTACTGTTGTATGATACTCCCTCCATTTCACAATAATTGAATTGTTGGAATACGACACGCATGTTAAGAAAAAAATAAAGACATAAATTAGACATATTTTTTCACTTTTATCCTTTTGTAGAATGAATATTCTTTTTTTGTTCTCATATTTGTTGGTCTACTTAGTTTCAATATTATGAAGAGAAGATGCAATATTGATATATTTGTTCCTCTACAGTTTAACAATTTTCCTTTGGTCTTTTTGCTAAACCTAAAAATCCTCCAAAAACATACATGCGTGGTCCAAAGTTCAAATAGCCTATGTCTTTCACAAAATACATCTCTATATCTTTTTTGATATCCTTAACAACTTAATTTATCGTGTCTTTGATAAACTAGGGATCTCCTACTTTGACATTGTAAAATCATATGGGTCTATGTCATGATGCGGGAAGAGCAGGAAGAACATGAGGAGGAAAATAAGTGCTATAGGAACCAAAAAATGACAAAGTTTAGAGAAGAGACATGAACAAAAACTTAGATAGCTTGCTGAGTTAGACAAATCAGCAACATTGAATAAGATTAAAATCAGTAACTTTGAATAAGATAAACAGTAGTATTTGGCGAAGCAGCCCATTTGCAAAGCTAATTCCAGGATAGGATCTTCGGTTCAATAATCTCTCTTATAGTGTCATAGATAAAGTCAAAAAAGATAGTTTGATCAATAGTGAAGTTTATCTTCTTAATGATTCTCTAGGTGAGCCTCGAGAGGCATAATCATGGCCATCATGTGGCCTAATGATGCTGGGAATTTTACTTTTCTCAATCCAATTGTTGAATTGCTTGTGGTAAAAATTCTAGAATCTAAGATGTTCTTCAAACTTGTGAAGCACTTCTGAATGTGTCTAGAATAACAATTTAATTTTGTCGGCAGAGCACGGGCCTTGACCATCTAGTATATATATAGGAGAGTTATAAACATGCTGATGTGACATGCTTCTTCTTTTTTTTATTTTTTTTAAATATTCTTTTCAATTTTTCTCTTTTTTAATTTATTAATTAATAATTAATTTAACTAATCAACTCTTCACCTCCCATTATAATTGTCCTCTTTATTTGGTTATATTCATTGCTTAATTAAAACAGAATCTAATTTTTCAGGAACCACCATTACACACCTATTAGTAACCAATAGCGATTGTTGGTAAAGAAACAATACCGTATAAGCATAGAAAATGAGACCGGTTTGAAGACCTTGAAGCACAAATAGCATTAGAAGGTCAATGTGGTGCAAAATCTTAGGCCATTTTCACAATGTGGGAATATTGACATAAAGCTTCAGATTCTGCCAATCATCATGTTAGGTTAGCTTTTAGTCACAAAGTTTTCGATAGTTTCAATTTATATCTTTTCCATTTTACTTATTACATATACATTATTTGAATTTCAATGGCTTTTGCAATATGACTGATGTTATCTAGTACAGTGTTGATCTTACTCTAAAGAATATTGTTGGATTTATTGAATTCTCCAATATAAATTAGATTTTGGTACTACGATTTTTTGTTTAATTAGTTAAGAATGTATTTGTGATGTGATAGACATATTTTACTATAATGATAAACGTTATGTCGATACCGTCCTTCCAAGTAAAGACATTTAAATTTTTTGACAAAAATAGCTGAATACATTAAAAATTTTGTGAGGTCAGAAAATATAAATTGAAATTATCAAGAACGTGAGGTTTAAAACTCAAAAGATATAAATTGCTATCAAGAATGGAAGGGCCAATATGCAGGTTTGTTTATTTGTTGATTTTTTTTAAATTCCTAATTAGATATTAAAAATGATCATCATTTTATAAATTCAGTAAGGTTTTATTTTAAATGTGTTCAATATAATACTGTATTCGAACCATATTCTCGAGACTGATTTCATAGAGTATCACTTTATACGGTCTACTAAATAGAATTATCAAGTTGATTGACTACGACTATTGAAAGAACAAAATGAAATTAATATTTGTCTTTGGTAATCTATCCCTTGCTATTGAATAAAAGTAATAATCAGATTTTACATACATTTCAGGGTTGAATACATATATATACATATATTCTCTTATTTGTAAGAAACAGTTAATGATACGGGAATTCCTAGCTCGAGACCTTTCACACGAAGTCAAGCACATGAGTTGCAACGACTCCAAGTCTTGTTCACATCCTTGGAAGTGTGTGAGGCCCTTGTGAGCCCATCTAAGGGCCTATACTTATTAAAGTGTGAAGAGGCCCAACAAAATACCCCAAACCCACTCACTTAATGTTTAGGGTATTTTTGTCTTTTGTCCCTTCTTTGTAATTGACTATATAAGCCATTTATCAGGGCTAGTCTTTTTTAGTTAGTTCATTCTTATTATTCAAGAAACAAAAAGACTTGTAATATTGGTGACTTCTCTTTCTCATTTTGGAGAGACCAAAACCGAAAGTTCACTAGTAAAGTGATACTAGTGTTGTATCTTGGCTAGAAACTAGGATCTTGGTTCTTGAGTTCCTCTTGGTCCAAGTAAGAATTTGGTGCTGATATTCATTAGTCTTAGGATCCTTTCTCATTGTTAGGGTTCTTAGATTATTGAATATTGTATGTCAAGTTTCTATACCTTTTGTAATCTTGATAACATTGTGTTGTTGAATCTAAAAATCTAGTGAAACCGTGAGGGGCTCTTTCGATTCACTAGAAAAATTTTCATTTGTTGTTCTTGTTGTAAACTCATTTTTTCTAGTCAAAACAAGTGTTGAGGCCTAGTGAAGCCATGTGTGGCCTCTGTGGATTCACTAGCACTTTATTGTTCTTAATGTTGCTTCTTGTGTTGGCTTAAATCTCTTGATACAAACTTAGATTTGTATTATTTGGTATCAAAGCTTGTGCTTGATTTTGTTCCAAAAAAATCAATCTTGGGCTTGATAGTAAAAAAAAAAATACAAAAAAAAAATTGCTAAAACCTGAAAAATTCCAGAAAAAAAAGAGAAATCTGTCCATCTTGTTCTTGATAGAGAAAATTGTGTTGTGTTGTTGCCTTGGTCGAAAGTTAGTAGTTAGATCTACAAAAAAAATTTTTGTCTAGTTTGTTTCTTGTGTTGTTTTCTTTTTCATCAACACAAAAGGTGTCTAGATCTAAAGTTGAGCTTAATGATAAGTGACTTGTTGTTCTTGAAGTTGGCCGTGTGTTGTGGTTTGTGTTTGGACGTTAAAGTGGCCATTGTTGGTGTGTTGTTGTTATGTTATTGAAGGTGTTGTTGTTGTGATCATCTTGATCTTCTCTTCAACTCATGTCTTAAACACTAAAAAGAGTAAAATAGATCCAAAAAAAAATTGAAGGAGAAAGTGTAAAGTTGTTTGTGAAAAGACTTGAGCACATCACTTCCATGACTTGACATCTACTTTTCAACAACTTTTACCACCTTTTAAGGGACCTTGTTTTGTGAGATTGGTACAAGTCAAGTCTTGCCATTTGAGATTGAACTTAAAGAAGATACAAGACTTTACTTTCCCTCCAAAAGCAAAGTCATCCATTACAAAATTGTGAAGATTAAGACTTCAAGTTGATGAACAAAATGTATGGACCGTGACCAATACCATGCTTCCACGTCACCATAATCAATGTTCACGTTATTAATTAAGCTCAATTTGGATATTCAAGTTTCTAATTATTGATTCTTAGTTTCTTCTAATTGACTCGAGAACTAATTAGCAAACTAGTACATTCCTACTAGGTTGTTAATTAGTCCTTTGAAGCCTAGTCTTCGTGTCATCGTTTGTTTGTGTGATTTTTTCATTTGAATACGTTATAACTCCTTGACAATAGTCCAATGGGAATTCTTTAAGTTTCAAACAAAAATCCATTTCGGACAAGAGCATACTCATACCTTAAGGATTCACTGGTTACTAGTCAATCTACAACACTTGTGGAGCTTGAATATGAGAGAACCAAGAGAGTGTGAGTGAGGAGAGGGGTTTTAAACTAACTTGTTTGTTGTTTGTGTAGGTGATACTTTGACAATGGAGGGAACCATGTCTCAAACCATGTATTCTAATGAAATGGAGAATATAAGGGTCACTCTTGAGGCTATGACCCGAACTCTTGAAAGGTTGAGTACGGAAGTGGGAGCCATAAGGGGAGAAGTAATGACTAATAGTGGGAGGTTAGAACAAGTGAAGAGTCAAAGGATCTCTCACCCTTCTACTCCTCGATATTTTTCGTCAAGTGGACATGACAGAAATTCCTTCGCCACCGTTACTCCCGAAACATGGCCACAATTGCCAAATCCTTCACTAGCTCCACTAAATACCGCAAGCCAAACCACTCATAACCCCCTAAACCGAGACTCCAAAAGACCAACCCACTCCCAAACTCCTCAAGTTCCGCAAGAGGTACTTGGGCATCCAATACCTCCACTAAATCCAAACCCACCCTTCCGAGCCCCACTAAACCAAAAACCACCACCTCCACAAAATCCAATCCCTCCAAATTGAGTTCCAAATGTCCAAAACTATCCCGTCCACTTTGAGAAATACAGTATAAAGGAACATGAAGGGTATGGAGCCTTTGACGATGCTTACATGAAGGAGGAAGAAATAAAAGGGAGGCGTGTAGATCCAAGAAGATACCAAAGGTATGGAGAAAGGGGAAAATGACACCAAGAGAGAGACGTAGGCATCAATACAATCAAATTGAGCCTACCTATCTTTAAGGTTGAAAGTGACCCCGAGGTATATCTTTCTTGGGAGTCGGCGTATGATAAAGTATTTCAAGTGAATGATATCTTGGAAGAGAAGAAGAGTTGTTATGCCATAGATCATTTTGAAGGCTATGTTAACACTTGGTGGGAATAATTCAAACGGTTCATCAACGAGTTGGTAGAGGGGCAACCACCACCATGGTTTTGGTTGAGGTACCTAATGAGGTAACCGGATCTTCCCAAAAGCTATCGTCATGAGTTGCTTGCTAGATTGTACAACTTGCGGCAAGAGAATCGAAGTGTTATGGCATATTATGATGAGTTTCAATAACTCATGTTGAAACTTGATCATCGTGGAGAACAAATTAGTCATGACATTATTCGGTTCAAGTGTGGGTTGAACAAAGAGATCTCCACTCATTTGACACTTCACAAGTTTGATACCGTCTAAGGTATTTTCCAAGTGGATCTTGAGATTAAAAGGGAACTTCAAGAGAGGTCGTCATTCAAAGAAAAGGGACAATCAACCTCAAGTTGGACGAGGGGCAAGGATATGGTTCAATCCTCTTTGGGTTGGCCCAAAAATAAGGACCAACCCGCCACTACTAGGCTGCCCGGGCCCAAAACAGTCCATAAAATCCCTCTAAGGCAAGAAGTTCACAAGTATCATAATCCTAAAGGGTTCCAATGCTTCAATGACAAGGTTGGGGGCATAAAGCCAATGAATGCCCTAACCGACACAATATAATCCTAAGGGAAGGTAGATTGTATTTCCTTGGTAAAGAAGTGGGTATTGAGGTTGATGAGAGTGAGATCGAGCCTCAAGATGGTGATACGGTCGAGAGGAAGCCATATGATGATGATAATGATGATGATTGTAAGGATGCTTATCTGCCAGAAGGGGAGTTCGTGGTTCCAAACTTTGTAGTGAGGCATGCCATGATAGTAAGGCTATAGATGATCCTATCCAATGGGAGAATCTATTCCATACTAAATTCCTAGTGAAGGGAAGTGTGTGCACTATAGTGATAGATAGTAAAAGTTGTGCGAATGTGGTTAGTGTTGCAATGGTGAACTTCTTAAAATTATTGATACACCTCACATTAGTCTTTACAAGTTGCAATGGTTGAATGAATACGACGAGTTAAAGGTCACAAGGAAATGTGTGATACATTTTAAGGTAGCCAACTACCATGACGAGGTGGTTTGTGATATGATACTAATGAAAGTTTGTCACTTGTTGTTAGGAAGACCTTGGCCATACTATAGGTCGACCAAACATGATAGAAGGTCCAATCGGTATACACTTGAGAAGAATGGCCGAAAGGTCGCTCTTCATCCATTATTGCCTTCCCAAGTAAACAAATTACACTAAAATATGCGATAATTGAGGAAAAAGGAAAAAAAGGACGAGAGTAAGGAAAAAAAGGGGAATTCGAGAGTGGGGGGGTATGGTAAGTCAAGGGGCCCCTAAATTCTAAGGGAACGGGAGCATGGTGATGATGGCTAGGAGGAAGGAACTATTTATAGATCATGAAGAGGATACTCCGATGCTCCTCTTGGCTCATTGTTTTAATACTAACCCTGCTAACGTTTCCATTTCTCCTCCTATTTCTTATGTTTTGCAGGATTACGAGGATGTCTTCCCAAAGGAATTGTCGAAAGAATTACCTCCACTTCAAGGCATTGAGCACCAAATTGATTTTGTGTCGAGCCCATAATTGTCCAACAAACCAGCTTATAGAAGTAACCCGATGGATACCAAGGAATTGCAATGCCAAGTTGAGGAACTTCTCAACAAAAGGTACATCAAGGAGAGTATAAGCCATTGTGCGGTTTCGGTGCTACTAGCTCCCAAGAAAGATGGGACTTGTCATATATGTGTTGATTGCCAAGCCATTAACAAGATAACGGTAAAATATCATCACCCTATTCCTAGGCTAGATAATATGCTTGATGAATTAAGTGGTTCGTGTTTATTTTCTAAAATTGATTTGAGAAGGGGATATCACCAAATCCATATGCAATTGGGTGATGAATAGAAAACCGCCTTCAATACTAAATTTGGTCTCTATGAATGGATGGTTATGCCATTCGGCCTAACAAATGCTCTAAGTACTTTTATAAGGCTAATGAACCATATGATGAAGCTATTTATCGAAAAGTTTGTTGTTGTTTACTTTGATGATGTGTTGGTGTATAGTAAGTCCTTAGATGAGCATGTAAAGCATTTACAATGTGTGTTTGATGTCCTCCAAAAGGAGAAGTTATATGCTAATCTAGAAAAGTGTTCTTTTGGTGTCCATGAAGTTGTATTTCTTAGGTTTGTGGTGAGACCAAGAGGGTTCGAAGTGGATGAATCTAAGATTGATGCCATTAAAAATTGGCCAACTCCCAAAACCATAGGTAAAGTGAGAAGCTTCCACGGGTTGGCTAGTTTTTATAGATGTTTTGTCAAAGGATTTAGCACCATTGCCACACCCTTAACCGAAGTGATTAAAAAGGATCGTTCTTTCAAGTGGGTAGATGAGCAAGCTAAGGCCTTCGAGGACTTGAAAGCTATGCTCATCTCGGCCCCTTTGCTACAATTGCCAAATTTTGACAAGACATTTAAGATCGAATGTGATGCTAGCAAAGTCGGCATAGGCGCAGTTTTAATTCAAGAATTGAAGCTTATTGCCTACTTTAGGGAAGACTCTGAATTACTCTACGTATGATTTAGAGTTGTATGTCTTGATTAGAGCCTTGGACACTTGGCAACATTATTTGTGGCCTAAAGAATTCGTGATCCGAACGGATCATGAATCTTTGAAGCATCTACGGGCACAAGACAAGCTTAACCGGCGACATGCCAAATGGATTGAATTTCTTGAAACTCTCCCTTATGTTATTCATTACAAGAAGGGTAAAAACAATGTGGTTGCCAATGCTTCGTCCCGAAAACGTGTGTTTTTGTCTACTTTGTTGTCTATGTTGATGGGGTTTGAAAGCCTCAAGTCTTTATATCCCGAGGACCCTCACTTCGCTCTCATCTATAGGGAAAGTGAAGAGTTGTATAGGGATAGGTGGGTTACGGCTAGGGGTTCCTATCCTTATACCAAATTTGATGGATACTTATTTAAGGGTAGACGATTGTGTGTTTCCTCAAGTTCGTGGAGAGAATTGTTTATGAGGGAAGCACACAATGGCGGTCTAATGGGCCATTTTGGGGTTGAGAAGACCCTCGGAATTTTGGAAGAATAATTTTATTGGCCTAGAATGCATAAGGATGTGGCCCAGATTTTTGGCCAATGTGTTGAGTGCAAAGGAGCCAAGTCACGGCTCTAACCCTACGGGTTTTACACCTCATTGTCCACTCTTTTGCGCCCTTAGCTTAACATATCAATGGACTTTGTGTTGGGATTGCCGAGAACTAAAAGGGGGCGAGATGGTATTTTTATTGTGGTGGATCGATTTTCCAAGATGGCTCACTTTATTCCTTGTTCTAAATTTGATGATGCACCTAGTGTAGCCCCTTTGTTTGTTGATAGTGTTGTAAAACTTCATGGTGTTTCGAGGACCATAGTGAGTGGTAGGGATTCTAAATTCCTAAGCCACTTTTGGAAGTCTATGTGGGGTAGGCTCGGTACTAAGTTGCTGTTTTTGACCTTATGCCACCCACAAACCGATGACCAAACGAAAGTAGTAAATAGGACCTTAGGGTCTATCCTACAGTCCATGGTTAAGGGAAAAATGACTTCTTGGGAGGAGTACTTACCATTGATTGAGTTTGCTTATAATCGTGTTGTATACTCAAGCACGGGGATGACACCCTTTGAGTACGTATACAACATCAACCCCCTCACCCCTTTGGATTTAACCCCTTTGCCAAGTGATATTGTGATAAGATTAGATGGAAGCAAATGGGCCGAGTCCATGAAGAAGCTATATGAGAATGTGAGGTTGTGGTTGGAAAAGAAAAACCAAGAAGTTGCAAGGCGAACCAACAAAGAAAGAAAAAAGCCTATTCTTGAACCAGGAGATTGGGTATGGGTGCACCTAAGAAAGGATAGATTCCCATTTAAAAAGAATGATAAGTTGATGTTGCGGGGTGATGGCTCATTCCAAGTATTAGAAAGGATCAACGACAATGCCTACAAGATTGATCCACCTCCGGAATATCAAGTGCATAACACTTTCAACGTGTGTGACCTCTCTCGGGTGCAAATGGTGGAGGATGACAATGATCCGAATTTGAGGACAAATTTCCTCAAGATGGAGAGGGTGATATGGGAATTCCTAGCTCGAGACCTTTCACACGAAGTCAAGCGCATGAGTTGCAATGACTCCAAGCCTTGTTCATATCCTTGGCAATGTGTGAGGCCCTTGTGAGCCCATCTAATGGCCTATACTTATTAAAGTGTGAAGAGGCCTAACAAAAGACCCCAAACCCACCCACTTAATGTCAAGGGTATTTTGGTCTTTTGTCCCTCCTTTGTAATTGACTATATAAGCCATTTATTAGGGCTAGTCTTTTTTAGTTAGTTCATTCCTATTATTTAAGAAACAAAAAGACTTGTAATATTGGTGACTTCTATTTCTCATTTTGGAGAGGCCAAAACCGAAAGCTCACTAGTAGAGTGATACTAGTGTTGTATCTTGGCTAGAACCTAAGGTCTTGGGGTTCTTGAGTTCCTCTTGGTCCAAGTAAGAATTTGGTGTTGATATTCATTAGTCTTAGGGTCCTTTCTCATTGTTAAGGTTCTTAGATTATTGAATATTGTATGTTAAGTTTCTACACCTTTTGTAATCTTGATAACATTCTGTTGTTAAATCTAAAAGTCTAGTGAAGCCGTGTGGGGCTCTTTCGATTCACTAGCAAAATTGTCATTTATTGTTCTTGTTGTAAACTCATTTTTATAGTCAAAACAAATGTTGAAGCCTAGTGAAGCCGTATGCGGCCTCTTTCGATTCACTAGAACTTTGTTGTTCTTATTGTTTTTTCTTGTGTTGGCTTGAATCTCATGATACACACTTTTCTTTGTATCTGTTAAGTAGCTCAATTCTCTTATTTATAAGAGGCAGTTAAGCAGCTCAAGCAGACACGAGGTCGACATGTCTGCTTGTGCTGCTTTCTTCAGTTACTTTAGCCGTAATTTTACAGTATCCCCCTAATTAATTATTATAAGTTATTTACGTATTAAAAAATTAATAATATTTAATAAAAAAAATAAAATAGACATTTATTGCATGTTTGCTTCAGCTACTTCAATTGTAATTTTACTATATCACTCCTAATTAATTATTATGGTCATCTAAGTATTAAAAAACTAATAATATTTCATATAAAAGATAAAATAGATACCAAATGATATGTCAACATAAAAAATTTGATTGATTATTGAAATTATATTAATGCACATAAATTTGGATGGGACAGCTGAAAAGTAACATATATTATTTTAAAATGAGATAAAAATATTGCAAATCACAATAACTAAGAACTTAATAAAAAATATTAAAAATATAAAAAAAAGGTTAATTGATTGTCGAAAATTTTATCTGTGCCACATAAATTAAGACGGGGAGAATATTCATATCTTATTGAAAAATTATGTAAAAAATTATAAATCACATTAACAACTTAAAAAAAATTTAAAAGATATAAAATATTTGGTTGATTGTCGAAATTACATCAGTTTCACTTAAATTGAAACAAAAGAAAAAATATTATAAATCACAATAATTTAAAACTTAAATTATTTTAATAATTAATTACTTAAATTCTATTTGGGTCAATAAATTGAGATTAAAAAATTACATATATTGGGCCTGTGTTAGCACAACCTGTCAATATTTAGTATATATATGTGTGTATGTTGTACAAGAAAGTGCAACTTTGAATTCCATCGGTGATGTGTATAAATCTCTCAACTATTATGAGGAGGTGCGGAAATAGATTAGAAAATAAAAAAGGCAAACGTATATAAAAGTTAAAATTTGTGTTGACTATTTGTAAAATTAAAATTTTTGATGCTCAACTATCTTAATTATTCTCTTTGTCTCATTTTATTTGTCATAGTTTGATTGGATACAGAATTTAAGAAATAAGTAAAGACTTGATGTTTTTTTATCAAATTATTCATTATTAAAATAATATATCTATATCTATATCTATATCTATCATCTATAATCTATATCAATATCTATAATCTATATCTATAATCTATAATCTATAATATATCTATATCTATAATATATTAAAAGTGTAAAGACCCTTAGAAAAGTGATTTGAACTTTTTGCCCTTTATTAAAACAGTCTGCAATAGACAAAATCATTTTTCACCTATTTCCTTCAATATATGGGAAAACCCTGATAAAACAAATATATGAAAAGATTAAGAATCCTAAACTACATAAAATATATGAATCCTAAAATATATGAAAATAAATTAACAGTCCTAAAATAATATATCTAAAGAATTACATTAAATTCTTTTTTACCCTTTTCAACGTTTTCTTTTTATTGCAAATAAGTTCGTTTGTGGCTTTAAGCTTCTATATTTGATGCCTTTTTTTGTTTGTTTGTTTAAATTTACCTTTAAAATAAGTTTATCTTTTTTATTGCTGCTTTAAATTAGGCTTAACAAAATGGAAGATTCATTAACTTCTAAGATGTTTTTTTCATAATCTTTTATTATTTAAATTTGTCTTCATAAATAAATCGTTATTAATTGATTCTTTAATATGTTTGTGAAGATGAAGAAAGATTTATGTGAAACATGCGGACAAAACTTCGTATCGATTACAAGTGAATTTAAGGTATGTTTTTTCTATTCTAAATTTTATTTTTTATTCATATTAGTTTATTTCTTATTAAGGTGTAATTCATGTTAGTACTCTTTTGTCAAAATCATACTTATATTAAAAAAAATTATTGAAATAAAAATAAAGTGAAAATTGTGATTTCTCATAATAGCAAACAAATCATAGTGTCAAACAAAGTATTAAACAAAGTCATTAATTGGGTAGAAGATAAAACATAATGGTAATTAGAGATTTCATGCGTTAGTAAATCTAATTTATAACCGATTTCATTCTTCCATCAGGGATAATTTGAATTGCTCATTTTACATTTTAGTAGTTTTAAATTAGGCTTAACAAAATTGAAGATCCTTGAACTTCTAAGATGATTTTTTCATAATCTTTTATTATTTGTATTTGCCTTCATAAGTAAATCATTATTGATTGATTCTTTAATATGTTTGTACAGATGAAGAAAGATTTACGTGAAACACACGGATAAAACTTCGTATCGATTACAAGGTATCGATTACAAGTGAATTTAAGGTAATGTTTTTTCTATTCTAAATTTTATTTTATTTTCATATTAGTTCTACTTCTTATTAAGGTGTAATTCATGTTAATACTCTTTTGTCAAAATCATACTTACGTTTAAAAAATTATTGAGATAAAAATAAAGTGAAAATTGTGATTTCTCATAATAACAAACAAATCATAATGTCAAACAAGTATTAAACAAAGTTATTAATTGGCTAGAAGATAAAACACAATGGTAATTAGAGATTTCATGCGTTAGTAAATCAAATTTATGATAGAATAAGTACAACAAAAAGAATAGCTAATGAAAAGCCAGAATCATCAAGCTCATCAAAAAGAACAAGTTATGAAACAAACTCAATAAGTAATTTAAACCAATATTACATAACAGGAAAAATAAATGAAAAAGAATATTTAATACTTTTGAATACAGGACAAGAAGAAAATTATATTTTGCTATATAATTTTCTTCTTGT
>NC_061119.1:187911538-187929945 GCF_002878395.1 Capsicum annuum
TATTTTTAAATGGTCTTCGCATAATCAATTTAATATTTTCGTAGGTAAATTTTTTAACTTTAAATCTAATTCTAATTCTTTAACTCTAATATATATCTCTTCCGTACTTTTTAAATTACTGTGCTCTGATACCATTTGTAGGGGGGTGGGCGGATTTAATAGATATAATAGATTTAGTAGGTATATTTTTCCTTTCAAAGTATAATATTAAATAATTGATATTTCAATGTCATATTTTTTAAAAAAATTTGTCCATATCTTTATTTTATAATTTATAATTATTTGTCTTGACTGAGAAGATGCATGAAATAAAATGTGATTTTACGTGCCTTGACGTAAGCAGTATGAAAAGAGAGAAATAGAAGATCTTTTGAAAGGTAAGTTTTTCTTTATCAAGAAATTAGCCTTACGTGACTTTAAATGGATCTGATTTATAAAAGAGGGGTTTTTAAAGGCGGATCAAGTATATTAATCGACATAAATGATAGAAATTTATTATTTCATATACACTTATTATTATGTTCATATATACGTACAAAACATGTACACTTGACTAGTATTATAATAAAGGTAAAAATGAAATTGTGGTTTTAAATAGTTACCAAATAAGAGAAGGTGATATACGGACAAAATAAGAAAGCATGACACCTAAAATTGGACGTAAATTTTTATTTTAAATTAACATTTACTAAGTAGGATGCAATAAAGAATATATTTGACTCTATTTCAAATGGTTGGAGGTTATATTGTGTAGTGACACTTCCCCATTCTAATAAATTATAAACCCAAGGATTAGGCAGTGAGCCAACATTTTTTCTTCCTCTCGTTTCCAAAGTCATTTGAAACAAAATGCTCATACGATTCAAATGCAAAGCTGCATCTGCTTTCAGATTTCATTCATTGTTGATTTTCGAATCTCATAATCTGTATTCAACCTTAACCCGAAGCCATCTCCTCACAAAATACCTCATCAAATCCCTCGGATTCACCAAGGAAGAAGCATCATTAGCATCCTCCAAGGTAACCTCATACAAATCCTTAAACAACAATAAGAACCCCGATATAGTCGTTAATTACTTTAAACACGTCGGGTTCAACGAGATTCAAATAAAACAATTGATTTCAGTAACACCTAAGCTTCTATTCTGTGATGTAACCAAAACCCTAAAACCCAAATTCCAATGTTTAATGGATATTGGGTTAACTGGGTCGGATCTTGTAAATGTAATTGCTAAAGATACAACTATTGTTGAAAGAGGTTTATTTACTCATTTAAAACCTACAATTAATTGTTTGAAAAGAGTCTTGGGTAGTGATGATAATGTTGTGAGAGCTGTGAAAAGAACGTCGTGGTTGCTTTCGTTTGGTGGTCGTAATGTGATGGAAAGTAATTTAATGTTGTTGAAAAAACGCGGTGTTTCTGATGAAAAAATACAAATACTTGTGAGTAGGAATCCTAGGTGCATTACCCAGAAACCCGAGTGGGTTAAGGATTTGTTGGATAGAGTAGAGAAGGATTTTCGAGTTCCACTTGATTCCTCGATGTTTCCTTATGGATTTCATGCATTAGCAAGTCAAAAGAAGTCGAGATGTGGGGAAAAGGTTGAGATATTCAAGAGTTTTGGATGGAGTGATGAGGATGTACTTACGATGTTTAGGAAGTTACCTTATTGTATTGCGCTTTCTGAGGTTAAAATTCGGAAAGGATTGAGTCTTTATATGAAGGAGCTTGGTTATGATGCTGCTTATATTGCGTCTCATCCGTCAATTTTGATATATAGTTTGGAAAAAAGGGTGTTACCTCGGATGCAAGTGTTGAAAATTTTGGATGAAAAGAAGCTCGAGAGGAGAAAGATGGGTCTTTATAGTGTTGTGTGCTTAACTGAGAGGAAGTTCAAAGATTATTTTGTGTTGCCCTACAAGGATCAAGTACCTGATCTGTATGAACCACTCAAGAAAACACTGGCGCCTTGACAGGTTTTAGTTTTCTTTTGGCACTATAGGTGGTTAGATCTTTTGGAATTTTTGCTTTTTGTTTTTCAGTTTGTATACTGAATTATGTAGGTCAATGTTGCCAAAATTCATTTTTGTTGGTCCTGAGAAAGCAATAGTATTATTGAAGTATTGTTTTCATTTCGAACTTGGTTTGCTTTCTAGTGACCTATTTACATGTTTTCTGATGTTGTCAAGAATTGTTTCTCTCGTTATTATGTCTTGTTGCTTTCAGTTTACATTTGGATAACTCAATAGCTTACCTAGTTCATTAGTTCTGAAAAATGAGAAACCACATGAACTGGAGGCATTTATATAGAAAACAAGTGAATTAATTACTACAAGAATTACTAGTTTACCATGATGATGTATATATGTAGGATTCCTTGTGCTGAGGGTCTATCTGAAACATCCTCCTTATCATCACAAGGTAGGGGTAAGGTCTGCGTATGCAGTACCCTTCCGCAACCTCACTTACGGGATTATACTGGTTTGGTTGTTGTTGATATATATGCAGGATTCCTTCAGCAGAAGGTCTATCAGTAACAACCTCCTTATCATCAAAATGTAGGGGTAAGGTCTGCGTATATAGTACCCATCATACCTCAGCTGCAGGATTATACTGGGTTTGTTGTTGCTGATATATGTGCAAATTTCCTTGAGCCGAGGATCTTTTGGGAACAACCTCCTACCATCAGGCGGTAGGGGTAGGGATTGCATATACATTGGCCTTCCCCAACCTCACGTGCAGGATTATACTGTAAGACTTGTGTATAACCTACCCTTCCTCGGTCTCACTTGTGGGATTACACGGGGTTTGTTGTTGTTGGTTTTATGTATGCAGGTTTCCTTGAGCCGAGGGTCTAGCAGAAACAACCTTTCTACCATCACAAGGCAGGGGTAAGGTCTGCGTATACACTATCCTCCCCATGCCCCACCTACGAAATTATTCTGAATTTGTTGTTGTTGAATGTTGATATATATGCAGGTTTCTAGACGTGCCTAGGGTGGTGAATGCTTTTGGCATTTCTTGATTGTAACTCGGACATGTTTTTCTATGGAGTTTATGTCTTAGTTTAGACTAGTGAGCCACTTCTAGAGAAAAACTTTGCAGTTTTCAGTAGTTAACTATGTTGTATTTACCACACTTTTTTTAAAAAAGAAAAAATACCAAAAGTGACTCTTACTCCAAAATAGAGTTTGAAAACATATCAAAAGAAGAGCTATAAATAACAATATCATACCCAGTGTAATAACACAAGTGGGGTCCAAGGAGGTTAGCATGTACACAAACCTTATCCCTACTTTTGTGGGTTAGGGAGGCTGTTTCCGATAGACAAAAGAAGAGCTATAAGGGGAAAAATGATACATTACAAGATTCTTTGAGGACTTGATGCATCTCTTTTGTTGCGTAGAATGTTAAAATTACACAGAAACCAAGGTTTGATGGCAATTAGAGCTTTTTGTGTTGTTCGCTGAGTAATAATATTTTCTCTGTGCTCCTTGAAACTGTATAATTTTCCAATCAAATGGTGCTGGAGTAGCTCCATTCTCAATTGCCAACTCTAGTGATTAGTTATAATCTCAAATGTTACTCCATGATTCTTGATAATACATCGAGTCCCAAAAACTTCATTTATCTGCAGACCATGCCGAATTGCTTCATTGATGACCATAGCATCCCTGACTTTTGCTCGTGAAACATGGGCCAGATTAAATCTGCATGGTAGCCCTCAACAGTATCAAAAAGCAAAGGAACATTTCCCTGCTGAAAACAAATGTCAGCTCCAAGGACTAAATCATATCCTTCTGGATGCCCTTGTAATATGCAATTCAGCGGATTTGACTTACCCCATTCCAGCTTCTCGGCTTTTAATTTACAACACATAGAATCATCTGAAGATTCCTGCAGCTTTATCTTGAGACCTTCATTGTTATGATCTGTCATCACCACTTCACGACAGAATCTACAGCAAAGCACTCCAGTTATACCAACACCAGAGCCTAGTTCGATGACAGAACATGTTAGTGGTCTTTGTAATATAATCATTCAACAGCAGTTCCCCAGGTCACACCAACTGTCCTGTCATTTCAAAATCAGTTGAAGAAGATTAGAGGCAGTAAAGCTGAAGAACACGAGCCCCAAAATGTAAATCTGCAATCTGGTAGTCGTCATTGACAAAGAAAGATTTGTCCAAGCACGCTATGTCATCATCGCCATCATCTTCTCTACTCATGGTGATGGTGGTTTCTGTCTTCCTCTTGGAACTCAAGCGTGCAGTTGCGATTCTTTACAATGCTCCTTTCACTTCGCGTTGTTTTCACTTGGATTTTATATAATTACCATGTTTTGAATTGTACCTTGCCTATCAAAAGTACCTTTTTTTTTTTACTCTTACTACTATTTTTCATTTTAAAAGCATTAGAAAGATCTGATTTGTTTACTTCTCATGCATACCAAGATTTTCCTACATTTTATTATCTCCTATTTCAAACGTACCAAAATTAAATGTATTAATCTGATAAGAACAGATACTATCACTTGATCTTGGCCGAAAGGCCGAGAAAGGTATGGAATCATAATCCATCAACTGACTGTAGTTGGTATTGGAAGAATCTTAATACTCTCAAAGTGCTTATACTGATTGGTGCTTTTTGAATTACCAGGAGTTATGATGCTATATTGCGAGCTCAGATGAGAGTAAAAGTGAGTGAGCTACTTTAGGCTCATATCTATGAGTTAGCCACATTGGTCCAGGGTTATGCAGCCTAAATGCGGGTTCATGTCTCTTCTTATCAGACTGGAATGGAAAACTACCACACCTTGAATCTAGTTCAAGAAGAGCTCATAGTTGTCAATATTTGAGTCAAATATATTATATTTTGTAATATCTCGCTACTTTGATAAACGTTTAACCAATTGTAATTGTATAGTGCACTTATAATAAGACGAACGATCGGTATAAGGATATATTGGTGAAATTAATAATAATCCGAAATATTTTTCTCAATACCAAACATATCCTTCATAACTAGGGCAGGTTCAATTTTTAAAAGATTTAAATCATACCCATTGATAATGTAAAGAAACTTATAATTTAACATATTATAATAGGCTATTTATCATTAATTAGTGTGAATTTACTTATCAATGTTTATAAAGAAATAGTATGTAATTATCTACTAAATGATCTGATTATTATACAAATATTTTAAGCCATCGAACATAAACTTATATTTAAAGCTTTATAATTCCGAGTGACATGAGACCCCAAGTCCTAGTGTTCAATTGAGATGGTCCCGGGTCGTTACCATATATCGAACGCACGAGCAGCCACACTTTGATGAGCCCAATTTGTTATCTACGAACGTGAAGTATCATTATATCCATAACTCTACGTTAGGGCAAATAATGAGCATTTAATAATTAATATAGATATAAATATAGGAAAAATTTCAGAAATAGCAATTGTACGACCTTAATTATAACTTTTATAGCAATATTTTTAAAATTACAAAAAATAGCAATATATATTTTGTATTTTAGTAAAAGGTTGTTATAAAAATACATATAAAAAGTTGATATACATTCCTTATTTAACTCTAATCAGTTAGAGTTAAATAAGGGATGAAACTGTTCCTTAATTTATGTCACATTTAATTAAATAGATTCATTTACTTTATATGACTCTTTTATTTTAACCTCAACCATTAATTTACATCAACATAATTCAAATTCAAACAACGTTTTACATGAACAACAAACTCAAAGGAAATTAAAAAAAGAGAGTGTTTCCAATATTATTGATGATCGTCTGAAATTCTGAAGAAAATATTAAAAATACAACGCTCCAATTTTAGGTATTGATAAACAAACTTGATTCTGTTTGTGAATTTCATAAAAAAAAATATTGCGAGAATTGCTGAAAAACTTGCAACAAAGTTGCGTAACAGTCGTGGAATTTCAAAATTTGAGATTGTATATGAATTTTATCACTTCTCGAATAAAATGTTCTGAGCGAATTATTTCTTTCAAATTCAAAGTTATACATGTCGTAATTTAATTTGAAATTTGAGATACAATTGTTGTACGATAAATTTAAATTTTAGTCGATGATAATTAGTATTAAAAAAAAAATATTCCTGTTTGTTGGATTTCGTTTTGCATTTTTGTATATAATAAATAGTTTTTGTATAAAGTACGTATTTGATAATTAATTTTATTTTTACTTTTTCTAGTGTTCTGAAAATTGACAATGGGAAGCATCCATGTTCTTGTTAAACACTCTGGTAGATGGACATATGAACAACAATATGAAGATTACATCAGTGATGCGATATTATTAAGCATAAATGCTTCGTATAACCAACTCTACACTCTACTGGCTTCTCACATTGATGTAGATTTGACCTGCAAAAATGTTTAATATACTTATGCAGTCTATTTATGTGTTCACTGTCTGTTTCATATGTTTCTAGCTATATGTATTTATATTATACATATGCAGTATGTTTATGAAATCACTGGCAGTTACATATGTGTCAAGCTATATGTATTTATAATATACATGTGCAGTCTTTTTTTGTGTTCACTGGGAGTTAGATATGGTTCCAACTATATGTATATATATTATAGCTATGCATTATGTTTGTGTTCACTGGTAGTTACATATGTTTCCAGCTGTATATATTTATAATATACATATGCAGTACGTTTATGTGTTCACTGACAGTTTCATATATTTTCAGCTGTATGTATTTATAATATACATATGCAGTATTTTATGTGTAAAAATCTTGTATTCTTATATGTATTTTTTCAATATGCAGGACATATATTTCCTTTGGCATATGGTGTACTTGATTCTGAAAATAATGCATCTTGGAGTTGGTTCTTTGAGAATCTGAAGGAAGCATACAGTGAAAGAAAATATGTGTGTGTAGTTTCTGATTATAATGCAAGCATCATAAAAGTTGTTGATGGTGGGTACAATGATGTACCGCATTATGCATGTATGTGGCATCTATGGAAAAATGTACAATTATATTGTTATAGTTTAAATGTTGCAGTTACAGTTTAAATATTGATCTGTTCATGATGTAGCATTATGTCAAAAAACAATTGCTTTATTTTTCAATGATAATTATATGATTCTAAATTTTGATAAAAATATTTGATGTTATTGAACTTGTTATAGTTAAATTATTACAATTTTTTTTACTGAACTTGCTTAACGTAATTCATTATGAATATATTATACAAGACATATAACAGGATTAATTTATACCTAAGAAACTGGAAGTAACACTTACCAAATTTTTAATCTGAAAAAATACATATCAGAATCTATTAAGTACCTATGTCCATCTATAAAAACTAAGAATAAGTTAACATAACTTTATGTAATAAATAAAAAAGATTAAATAATACATATAAAGACATATCAATTACGTAATCAAAACATTAAATACATATATTTTTTTTAAAAAAAATATATGCATTAATCATACATAAATATGCATTAGTTATAGATATATACACGTAATTAAAAAAAAAATCTGTGAATAACTCATAAATACATATGAAAATCTACTTAAATACATATTTATTAAACTGGACAAATACATATGCATATGCATAACTGAAAAATACATATTCAGACAAATATATATATATCCATAGCAGAAAATATATATTCGGACTTGTAAAAAATATATGCAATATTCATATATACATATGCATTATGCATAAATACATATGCATATCTAGAAAGAAAAATATGCATTACTTAAAATACTTATGCATAAAATGAAAAATACAAATGCATATATGAAAAATACATATAGTAACTGAAATATACATATTAATTACTCAAAAATATATTCAAAACTGAAAACCACATATTCATACCGACATATGCATAACAGTAACATAAACTAACCACAAAAAATTCTATTTTATAATTTTAACATAAAAAATCTAAATATCACGTCAAATAAACGTTAAAATATTGACTTTCAACATTAAAGTAACATATGAAACCTAAGAAATATTCAACTAAATGTTAGTCCACCTAAAATTAATTGTTGTCAAATACAATAAATTTAAAACAAACATCAAATATCATGCACTTCAATATCTTTTGTTATCTCAATTTTCATAGGAGGCCTCATTGGTGCTTCATCATCACTTTGTGCCTTCTCTTCTTCTTTCCTCGAACCATAATGCCACAACATTGAAGCATATCTCGTACGAAGAAGATCTAAATTAAAGTCAATATTTGAAACACATTCACCAAAAGTAAGGCACTGAGCATATGTCATCATATATAAACCACAATCCCTGCAAATACAAATATATATCTACACTGTAACAAATACATCTTCTATAATCCCTAAAATACAAATGCATTTCTTAAATTTTACAGATACATATCTTCACATTATAAAAACAAAAATACATATATGAACATGTTGTTCATAAAATATAAGATTACAAATAAAAAAAGACATATCTATACTGTAACAACTACAAATCTTATAATATCAAATACAAATACATATCTACACTGTAACAAATACAAATTTTATCATTACTAAATACAAATACATATATATACTAGAAAAATTATATTTTATAGCAATTTCGTCGAAATATACCAATCCGCCGCTACCACATCATCAAAAAAATCATAAAAATGATGGCTAAGCCCGTTTCTCACTGGATCTGCAAAATCAACAAATCACCGACTAAAATTCGATCTTGTGATCGATTCCGGCTAATACTTGACGGTAAAACATCATCATTTTTGCTGCCAGTCACTATCATGGTGAAATCTGCTGGATAGATTCTCCCTTCATCGAAAATTCGTCAGAAAATGCCAAATTCGATGGATCCAATCGAAGCCACCAGCCCACCCATCACCGAAAACGGCATCCTTTGGCAGGAAAAAAATCAAAAAAATCACAAAACATCAAAACAAAAAAACGAAGAAGAAAGCAATACAAAAAAATAAAAAAATATAAATTATATTGAAAAGATGAGATGCAAATACTATGGAGCACAATGTTTATCAACAGATTGAGAGATAAAAGCGAAAATTAAAAAAAAAATAGATTCTCCACAACTACTCAACAAAATCCGTCATCTTCCAACATTTCTTCACATAATTCTACAACATGAAAATTCAATATCTATCAAAAACCACAAATATCATGTTATAAGCTATGATGCTCGGACTCTTAAAAAATATTGTCACACTCTTGTCGGATTCTCCAAAATGCACTATTTTTTGAAGAGTCCGAAGCAACATAGGTTATAAGTCATGATATTTAAGACTGTGCATTCCACTAGTGCCTAAATTGCACCAAAGTCATAGTTTTTAACATATTATCATTAAAAATTCAGCCATGTTAAACCGTACCAAGCAAAAATCAGCTCATTAAGTCAAAATAATAGCTATAAAACAAAAACAAAAAAAAAAAATTTCATAACAAAACTGATATGAATGCCAAGGCTTGCGATGAACATCCCCACACGTCATCGATGTCCAAGTTGGATTCTTAGCATTGCAATCGAAACACATCTAATAAAACAAATCAAAATTTGAAATTAAAAATCATGTAGAAAATCAACCAAAATTAACGGATCTAAAACAGATCTCAAGAAATTCTATGTAATCAACAACAATAAAAATTCAAAATGCAGAAGAATGTGGAAAAAGAATATCGAAAATAAATTACAAAAAAAAAAGTTATATGAAAAAGATAACATGCATTACTTGTAAAAAATCAATTTACCTTAATAGATGGTGACAATGTTTATCAAGAATTATATTGGAGATAAAAAAATGAAATTTAAAAAAAAAAATAGCCGAAAAAGATATTACTGCAATATTGTGTCTGCTCCAAACTCTTTCCTTCACTTAAGCATGTCTTCCCACATTGGAATAGTTTTCTCAACATTGAGATCTCTTGCCTTAAAGAATCTACACAAAATTAATGTTGTGGGGAATTGAAATTGATAAATTGGCGTGATAATAGGGTAATGTAAATGTAAAGTGGCGTGAAAAGAGGGTAATGGATTAAAGTCACGTGCTTCTCAATAAAAAAGGTAAAGTATTGCTACTTTTGCTATTAGCTATAATTTTGAGAAACGATTGATATTAATTGTAATTAATGTCTTAGGTATGCTAATTTGTGTAATTTTTCCATAAATATAATACAAATTTATTAAGATCTAAGTTAGAGACAAGTTCAACATTTAAAATATTTGAATCCTGATAGTAATCTTAAGTTAATCATAATCAAATATTTCTAGATGGTTATATAAATCTAGATACATATATAACATCTCAACAAAAATTACATGATCCACATGAATCCGTAAACGTCACTTGGGGGGAGATTCTCAAATATAGACCCAAATTAGGGTGGCTTTCAAATTTTAGCCCCAAATAAAAAGGCTTTGTTAAAATGGCCTTAACTTATTAACTCATATTTTCTTGGACAAAAATACCCTCCTGCAGAATATTTGCCGTTAAACCTATTCCTTCAGCCATTAAACCGCTTTCTTTCTCTCTTTCTTCCAAATTTCATAATCGATCTCCTGCCAAAATACTCACTGATAAATCTCTTTCTTCTAAATTTCAGAATCAACTTTTAAATATTTGGGGAATCTAGTTTAATAGTAAGGGTTCTTCAGGTATGAAATTCATCACCAAAATTCATTATGGTAATTTTAGCTTGTTGATGCATTGCGATAATTTTAGCTCGTTATATAATTAGCATATTGATTTGATTTTTGGGGAAGTGAACGTAAGCTGAAGTTTGGATATGCTGTTGTTGTAGTAACATATTTACCATTGAGGAATTGCATCAAACAGGTTGTGGGCAGTTTATG
Source organism: Capsicum annuum (assembly GCF_002878395.1). Taxonomy (NCBI): domain Eukaryota; kingdom Viridiplantae; phylum Streptophyta; class Magnoliopsida; order Solanales; family Solanaceae; genus Capsicum; species Capsicum annuum. The sequence goes on from NC_061119.1 coordinate 187,922,433, forward strand.
TTTTAATTGTATGGATGTGTTGTTTGTTATATAATTGTGTTTTAATCCAATGTACCTTTTCTCCCATTACTTCTTGGATTTGTGCTACATCACTCGAAATTCCATGCATAATTTCACCAGTATTCAGTTCTGTGTCAAAAAATCCAATGTCCTGTCGTCAGTCATAAAACAGCTCTTAGATACTTAGTTCTTATTCTGTGAGATGATCTTTCTCCGACTAATCTCTAGCAAGTTGTCTCTGGCATTATAAGATGATAAAGTGTCAACTCTTGTTGCTATCTTTCAAACGTTAAAATCTAGACTAAGATGAGGATAAAAACTGTCTAAATTACCTAAGTATGCTCTGATCATGACTATCGCGGATAGTCCATTCATAATCACACACACCTGAAGGTTGTATCAACTATTAGCAGTTACGTCTACTTTAGGATAGTAGTTCATGAATTTATCTCTTTTTACTGCTCGCGGTATGGAAGAGTAAGGGGTTATTAACTGAGAGCTTTAGAAGCACACAATAAAAGTCTAAGTATATATTACCGCCCCCACATCCTTTATCATCTAGTCTTTGTCTTTGTCCAGAGCAATTTTGTTTACGAAATTATCAAAAATATAAGAATACCAAGGAAGCGATCCTTCATTTATTAGAGCCCCAATACAACCAATTTGACCTGTTATGTTTTCTTAAGGATATATAGTGAAGTATTCAAAGTTTGCTCTCAAACATCTAAAGCTTTTCGATGAGATGTTAGCACAATTAAGCATTTATCATAGTGTTTAGATGCCTTATGTTTGAGTCTAACTGCACTAAAATACACGGGGTTTGAATCACCTTGCTTATACCCAAAGCCCTGAATTTTTATTGTAACATGCTCTCTTTAATATTGTTCCACTTCTCAATAATAGTCAGTACATCATTCTCTTTCAAGACCATAATATCAGAGTATTGAGTTGATAAACTATGTTGTATCATTTGCAACATATCTCTGAAGCAAACAACCCTCTCAGAATCACCTCTATAGTGTGTGTTATTCAGTAGTTTCAAGTGCGATTTTAGCATCTTCAGATTTTGCCATACATTTTATATACCCCATGGATAATAGTTGATACTACCTTAGTTTGTAATGATTTGGCAGATGACCTATAAATCTTTCCCCAGAGGCAAGACTGAGACAGTTATGCCCCATGGGTAAAAGTTAACACTGCCATAGTCTATAATGATTTGGCAAATGACCTATAACTCTTGCCCTAGAGGCAAGACTTTGACAGAGATGCCCCATGGACAATAGTTGACTATTCCTTACTCTTTAATGATTTTATTTGTTGAAGATATATATTCTAAATTAAGTTATTACTAATCTTTTGTTGTTTTATTTTTCAGAAGGATTGTGTTTGGAATGGATAAAAACGAAATGAGTATTGAAAGTATCGATAGAAATAACGAGTTACAGGTTATTGAACAAATATTGAAGGCTGAAATAGCTGAGCCATCTAAGATTAAGAGGGTACGCCAAAAAAAGAAGAGGATACTTGATGTCGAGACTACTCTCTTGAGACACAATGCCTCTTTGAATGAGGTAAATGTCAAGTCAATCTTCATTGAAAAACAAAATATGATGACATGCATGTCAAACATTGCAATTACACACAACATCCAATTTAAGGTTATCAAATCAAGCACAACAAGATATTCACTGGGATGTTTGGATGATAACTGTGTGTGGCGGTTTTATGCCTCGAAGATTCCCGATTCCTTGCTCTTTCAGGTTACTACATATGAAAGGCTCATAGTTGCTAGGTTGATTTCATAACAGTCGACCACAAGAATGCAACATCAAAGGTCATTTGTGACTACATACTAGAGCTCGTGCGTGACTCTAGTAATGTAATCATACCCAACTTCGTGGTAGATGAAATGAGAAGGAAATACAGAATCATCATATCCTACAACAAAGGATGGCGAGCAATACAACATGCTTATACGGTGATAAGAGGAACCACGGAAGAGAACTACAATAGGTTGCCATCGTATTTTCATATGATAAAACAAAACAATCCAGGCACGTACACAAACATAAAGAGGGATGATGAGAACAGGTACAAATACTATACTGTTGAAATTGACAAGTTTTGCCCAAGAGGCAACAGTTTATCCTTTATTTGCACTGATTAGATTATTAACATAGATGGAACTCTTGCCTCATGGGTAAGACTAGATTTAGAAAACTGTTGAAATTGAAAAACTTTGCCCAAGAGGCAACAGTTTATCCTTTATTTGCACTGATTAGATTATTAACATAGATGGAACTCTTGCCTCATGGGCAAGACTTTGGTTTAGAAAATTATTGAAATTGAGAACTTTTGCCCAAAAGGCAACAGTTTATCCTTTATTTGCACTAATTAGATTATTAACATAGATGGAACTCTTGCTACTTGGGTTTAGAAAATTGTTAAAATTGAAAACTTTTGCCCAAGAGGCAACAGTTTATCCTTTATTTGCACTGATTAAATTATTAACATAGATAGAACTCTTGCCTCATGGACAAGACTTGGGTTTAGAAAATTATTGAAATTGAAAACTTTTGCCCAAGAGGCAACAATTTATCCTTTATTTGCACTGATTAAATTATTAACATAGATGGAACTCTTGCCTAATGGGCAAGACTTGGGTTTAGAAAATTATTGAAATTGAAAACATTTGCCCAAGAGGCAACAGTTTATCCTTTATTTGTACTGATTAGATTATTAACATAGATGGAACTCTTGCCTCATGGGCAAGACTTTGTTTAGAAAATTGTTGTACAAATGCTATACTGTTGAAGTTGAAAACTTTTGCCCAAGAGGCAAAATTTTATTCTTTAATTGCACTGATTATATTATTAACATAGATGCAACTCTTGCCTCATGAGAAAGACTTAGTTTAGAAAATTATTGTACTCTTATTATAAACATCAAATGTAAATTATTACTAATATTTTTTTGCTTAACACAGGTTTCAATATGCATTCTTTGCTTATGGTGCTTCAATCATTGGATGGGCCAACTGTAGACCGGTAATAATGGTAGATGTAATATTTTTGAAGGCAAAATATCGTGGTGTCCTCATGATAGCAGTGTCAAAGGACGGAAACAACAACATATTTCCTTTGGATTTTGGAATTGCAGACTCAGAAAATAATGAGTCTTATAACTGGTTCTTCAATCAGTTAAGACATGCAATTAGGGTACGTGAACAATTGTCTATTCTATCAAATCATCATCAAGCCATTGCAAATGCAATTTCAAATGTCTATCCAAAGTGTCAGCATGGGATATGCATCTATCATATGGAGAAGAATTTAATAAAAAAATACTTCTTAGATGTGGTTCTATCACTCTTCTACAACGCAGCAACAACATACAAATGAACTAAATTTTATACTTTCATGTATGAGATAGAAAAAGTCGACAAAGTTGCTGCGGAGTACTTGATAGAAGAAGAACCAGAAATATGGGCTCATTTATTTCATACCAACAGAAGATACAATATGCTTACGACTAGCAGCGTGTAGTCCATGAATACGGTACTGAGAAAATCCAAGCAATTGCCAATATTGGGATTGATCGATTACATTCAAAACAAGTTACAAAGTTGGTTTTATGAAATAAAAATAGAATCACAAGGAAACTTTCATGACATTACACGTTGGGCGGAAGTAGAGGTGACTGACAAGATTCAAGTCGCATTGAAATTGAAAGTAAGTAACTGAAATTGTATTTTGATAATATAAAAATATACTGTTACTTTTTTATCGCAAATTATGCATAGCTGGTTTACTGTTATTTGTGATTTATTGCTAGTTTTTTTATTTCCTTGAGATTCGCGCGTGAAATATGTATTTTATTACTTCTGCTCATAGCTGTGTGATTGTTTGTGATTTGATGTTGTATGGTTGATTATAGCTATTTTTTTGTTGCCTCGAGATTCGTTTGCTATGTATGTTTGATTGCTTTGTATGGCTGATTCTACTCATATACTAGATGTTTCACTATCATAGTTGATTCTACTCCTAGATTAGATGCAATATCTGTTTTATCACAGTTTATTTGTAGTTGATTCTCCTGCTCATATGTTGGAAGCATCACTATTGAATCACCTGATGTTCCTGAGCAAGGTTCTATCTTTTTCATATAGTACAGGGAATTTGACTTTGAAAGCTCATTTCTTGGATGACAGATCCTTCTCCTGCACTTTCCCTGACCAAGCCAAGCACCAAAACTCTAACTGTCACCTATATTGGACCTTCTCTTCCATTTTGAAATAGAACCTTAATTTTTACTCTTTATTATTGGTCACTTATTATTCAATTTTTGATTAGTTCAATATTAGCTTATGATTTGATGTTATATGCTTGATTGTAGCTGTTTTTAGGTTGCCTCGAGATTCGCCCCCCCTATGTATGGTTAATTGCTCTGTATGCCCGATTCTACTCGTATACTAGATGTTTCACTAAAAGTCGTCATTTATTTATCATTTTATTTACAGGAATACCCCATTGATGCAGCAAGATTTGTTGTAAGAAGAGGAGAAGTTGAATATATTGTAGACCTGAAGAGCAGAACTTATCAATGCTTGGTATTTCAAACAGATGAGATACCATGCACCCATATAATTATAGCGATAGAGAGTAGACATATGAACAAGTCTAGCTATTGTTCTCATTAGTTCTTAAGACAGTCTTGGCTACAAACATACCAGGAAGAAATCCTACCAGTTTGAAGCACAACATCATGGCTTGTCCCCGATAGCATAAAGGATCTGATCATAAACCCCCCAGATAAGGAGATTCTGCTTGGGAGAAGACAAATATCCAAATATCCTTGTAGAAAAAAATCTTCAAGAAACAATTACAGATGTTCGAGATGCAAAAGGACCGGGCATAACAGATCAAATTGTCACTATACTCCTATCCTTCATCCATATTCAAGAAGATACAGAAAGAAAAATAAGAAAACATGATTAGTTTTACTTTTTAAAGTTGGATCAAAATAGTAGTTATAATAGAATTTTTTTATCCCTATTTTAGTTAGTAACAAGTACTTTTGACTTTCAATGACAAATGTCTCCTTATTTATATGAAGTTTTAACTTGTGGTAAAGTATTTAACTCAATTCCTTCTTATTGATTGTTTATAAAAATTACTTAGCATGTTAAATTTTCTTATGTATTGATGTGTGAAAATATATCATATTAACAGGATTCGGGAAAGGACTACACCCCCAAGAGATGTGATGTGAATAATTCCATGGGATACACTTTAAAATTTGTCTTGAAGGCAAGATGCAAAACAACTTGTGCCCCATGGGCAAAATTTGACACTACCTTATTCTGGAATGATTCAGTAGATGATCTACAACACTTGTCCTAGAAGCAAGACTTAAGCCCCAAATAAATAAGTTATGCCCTATGGGCAAGAGTTGACACTAACTTAGCATGTAATAACTTGACAAATGCTCTGCAGCTCGTGCCCTAGAGGTAAAACTTAATACAAAAAATGAACAAGTTATGTCCCATGGCCAAACATTGATACTAGATTAGTGTGTGATGATTTGGTGGATAATTTATAAGTCTGACCCAAGAGGCAAGATTTTTAGAACCCAAAGGAACAAGTTATGCCTCATGGGCAAGAGTTAACACTGGCTTATTCTGCAATGATTCGACAAATGATCTATAACACTTTCCTTAGAGGCTAGACTTAGACATCAAAACTACAAAATAAAAAGCACGGGGGAGTATTCAATTGCGAGTAGAAAATAAGATGATACCAATCAACAAAACCAAGCATCTAACCAAATAAATAAAAGTGGAGAACCAACTACTAAGGAGGAGGAGATGACCCTTGGATTACAAGGTCTAAATTGTTTCTTATTTTATGCCATTTAATCGATGACAAATGTGATTGAAAAGTTCACAATTAACAAAACACTCATATAGCATTCGCACATAATTAATGATTGAAAAGGGCTAATTCATACTACATGGGCATGAATTAGCCCTGTAGTATGAATTAGCCCTGCCATATTGTTTACTAATTTATAAGAAACTCAATGACTCTTGCCTCAGGGACAAGACTTACCACAAGAAAAGGCAAAAAATATTCTTTGATAATAAAACATAAATATACAAAGATACCAACAAATGAATAAGTAGCGATTCTACATTGTATATTTCACGTTATCGCATCAAAAATAGCCGATTCAATTTGAAAAGACTGTTTAAACTTTACATAATCGCATAAAAATAGCTAAAAATCCTTCATGTTCAGTGAGTTTCAATAACTACAAAACTAAAAATAGCTAAAAATCCTTCATGTGCAGTGAGTTTCAATAACTACAAAACTAAACTACTACTCTTGGTGCGTCCTCTTCCTCTTTTCCTTTCCAAATAATCTGCCAACTTTTTCTATGGTGTTGTCTTGATACCAGCTTCTAGTTTTCTCTTTCCATAATCCCATAACAAAGCTCCATACCTCATGGTAACATGGCCAATGTCAATCTCTTTAGGAATATCTCTACCATGAATGACATATTCAGCAAATGCACAAACAAATACTCCACAATCACTGTGATACAAAAGAAATATATTGTGTGAATATATGAAAAACAACAAAAAAAAAAGTGAAATGAACATTTAAAAAATGAATGCAATGAGATACCATTGAGTTTTCTGTGGTAGCTCATCAACCATTCTTATCGGCAAAGTGTCATTTTCAGATTTGGCAATGCCCTTCTTAAGATAGAAATTGACCTTTTTCAGAAAATATGGTATCAATGTTTGGTAAGGTAGCATCATTTTTTGAACAACTTTATCACCGCGCTTGGTACGGTTGGAGTCGTATACATATATGCACCAATCAGTAAAGTCAAAAACTTCCAAAATTCAGTGTCCAAGTTCAGATTTTTCCCGTGGAATATAAACTGGAAATAACACATAGTCAACCTTGTTCCACGGTACGTTTGCATCACAATAGAAGCCTCTGATGTACTCCTCAACCTCATGTTTCTCGGGGATGGTAGAAAAATCTTTCCCATTTTTCACAAAATTATGATAAAGAGCATCAATCTTGTTTCTAAATACAAAATCAGTTGTAGTAAACTTCACAACAATATTAGGTTCATATTTTGCCTTCTTCCTCATGTAGTAAAATATTGTGTCCAAATGTTGTGACAAAATAAAAAGAACACTGAATAAGAGCATTACAACACATTAATTACATAAAGAAGTAACCAAAGTAAGATGATCGCCAACAGCTTTGAATTTATCCAAGAATTGAATATATAGAAAAGTTTACAGCTTTACACCAAAGTTACAAAGTAGCAGCTAGATATTTAGCCAATCAACTACTGAAACAACATCATTCAAACGGGTGGAGGCCGAATTTTCATCATCTTCAGTATATACACAACAAAGAGAATTTTTAAGAAATACAGTAGCTAATCTACATACCACTACTACTATGAATAGTTAATATTATTT
>NC_061119.1:187932945-188161804 GCF_002878395.1 Capsicum annuum
ATGGTACTGACCCACATCTTCAGATGTGGGCTGCATTTTCTCATAATGTAGGTTCAGGTGCTCAGTTCCAGGTTCGACAGTGATTCTTTGGGAATGCTGTTCTACATCCTCTGTTGTGGTGAGTCCTCATGTTCCGAGGATGTGATGTCTGATGTTGGTTTCACAGAATTATTTACATTTGATAACTGAGTATGAGTCAGTTGGGGCAAGTCTCAATGGCTCGCTGGTTTTATTGATTTTCTTAGAGGCTTGTCAGACTAGTATAGATGTTGGGAGTTGAGTAATAGGTCATATTTTGTTATCTTTTTGAAATTCTTTTATTCTTGGATGATGATTACTCTGTTGATATTTGAGGGTTATTTATGGAAACCCCATTGATTTGTGTTTAACTGAATGAAAATATCTCAAAGGATTAGCTTGGGGATACTCGTAGCCTCAAGCACCGTGTGACGCTCCGAGACCCATTTTTCGGGGCATTACAAACTTGGTATCTGAGCCTAAGGTTTTAAGATATCCTAGGGAGTCTGACAAGCCGCGTTAAGTAGAGTCTTGACCATCGGTGTGTAGCGCACCACATCTAGAAGCAAGAGGCTACAAGACGTTTTAGGAAAAAGTATGATTCTTTCTTTCAGAAGTCTATCGTGCTTAAAGTGTCTCTCTCTGCTATTAATTTGTGTTCTCCTCTTTTAGAAATATGCTTCCACATCGAGCGAGAAGAAATAATGATGGTCAGCAACCTCAACCCGCTGACCCATTGAATAGAAACGTGTCTCATGCTAAATTTTAGGCAGCCTGTCAGGCGCTGGCCCAAGCTGTTACTGCAAATGTTTAGGCTAACCCGGCCCCGGCTCCACAACAATAGGGAGGTGATTCAGCTTTTGCCAGGATCCGTGACTTCATACAGATGAATCCACTGGAATTCTATGGTTCCAAGTCTGATGAGGATCCACGGTTATTTTTAGAGGAGGTGCAGAAGATTACTCAGGTGATGCATGTATCTGAGGAACATAGTTTGGAGTTGCCTGCGTATAGGTTGAAAGACCTTGCTTATAACTGGGTTGTTGCTTGGAGGAAAGGTAGAGGTGAGGGAGTTGTCTCTACAACTTAGCAAGAGTTCCAGGATGCATTCCTGGATAAGTTTTTCCCTTTGGAGATGAGGGAGGCGAAGGTGGAAGAGTTTATGAACCTGCGATAGGGCTATATGACTGTTAGGGAGTACTATCTAAAGTTCAATCAGTTGGCCAAGTATGCTCCTGACTTAGTGGCTGATAATCGGGCTAGTATGAGTAAGTTTATGATTGGAGTGTCTAGTTATGTGGTTAAGGAGTGTAGGTCTGCTATGCTGAATAGTGAGATAAATCTTTCTAGGCTGATGACTCATGCCTAATAGATTGAGGCAGACAAGATTAAGGAGAGAGATAGAATGAGAGGGAATAAGAGAGCGAGGTTCGAGCAACACGAACAGGGTCAGACTAGATCACAGGGAGGGAGTCGCCCTCAGTATCAGGATCGTTCGTCTATGCCAGCACCGTCATCTGCTAGTGCTCCTGTGCCTAGAGGTAGCCAGGAGCAAGGTAGCAGGTCATATGCATCCAGGTCCCAGTACAGTACTGGCAGTAAGCGAAATCGTCCCCTGTGTCCTAAGTGTGATAGGTCTCTTCTAGCAATGCTGGCGGGCAGCGCCAGAATAGATTCTATGCTTTACCGTCCCACCAGGAACAGGAGGACTCTCCCGATGTTGTTACTGGTATGCTTCGTATATTTTAGTTTGATGTGTATGCTTTGTTGGATCCTGGATCCAGTTTCTCATATGTTACACCTTTGATTGCTGTGAATTTTGAAATGAGTCCTGAGATTATTTCTGAGCCTATCCTAGTTTTTACCCCAGTGGGTGATTCAATTATTGCCCAAAAAGTGTATAAAAAGTGTCCTGTTACCGTTCTTCATAGAGTCTTATTGGCTGATCTGATTGAGTTAGACATGGTAGATTTTGATGTGATTCTGGATATGGACTGGCTGTATTCTTCTTCTATCTCTATTGATTGTCGGACTCGAGTGGTCAAGTTTCAGTTTTTGGGTGCATCTGTGTTTGAGTGGTCTGGGAATTCTGTGTCACGCAAGAGTCATTTTATCTCTTACCTCAAAGCTAGAAAGCTTATTTCCAAGGGGTGTATTTACCATTTAGTTAGATTCAAAGACACTATGTCTGAGACTCCAACTCTCCATTCTGTTAATGTCGCCAATGAGTTTTTTGATGTTTTTCTGGATGATCTCCCAAGGATACCTCCTGATATAGAGATAGAGTTCGGGATAGATCTTCTTCCCGATACTCAGCCCATTTCTATTCTTTCTTACCGTATGGCCCCTGCAGAACTTAAGGAGTTGAAAGAGCAACTCAAAGATCTACTAGATAAGGGTTTCATAAGTCCCAGTATTTCTCCTTGGGGTGCTCCTGTGTTGTTTGTGAGAAAGAAAGATGGCTCTTTGCGTATGTGCATTGATTACCGCCAACTGAATAAAGTCACCATAAAAAATAAGTACCCCCTTCTGAGAATAGATTATTTGTTTCACCAATTGCAAGGTGCAAGTTATTTCTCAAAGATAGACCTTCATTCCGGCTATCATCAACTCAAAGTTAGGGAGTGTGACATCCCAAAAACTATTTTCTGAACTCGTTATGTCCATTTTGAGTTTCTTGTTATGTCATTTTGGTTAACTAATGCCCCAGCAGCTTTCATGGACCTCATAAATTGAGTGTTCAGACCATATATAGATATGTTTATTATAGTGTTCATCGATGATATACTGGTGTACTCCCGTAGTGAGGATGAACATTCTGGTCATCTCCGAACTGTCTTGAAAACCCTTAGAGATCACAAGTTGTTTGCCAAGTTCAGTAAGTGTGAGTTTTGGCTAAGGTCAGTTGCTTTTCTGGGTCATATCATTTCTTCCGAGGGTATTAGAGTTGATCCCCAAAAGACCAAAGCTATTAGAAATTGGCCTAGACCTATTTCTTCGACTGATATTTGAAGTTTCTTGGGTTTAGCTGGCTATTACCGCCATTTTGTTGAGGGTTTCTCCTCTATAGAGTCTCCTTTGACTCGGTTGACCCAAAAAAAAGTGAAGTTCTTGTGGTCCGAATCTTGTGAGAAGAGTTTTCAGGAGTTGAAGAATCGACTCACTTCAGCCCCTGTTTTGACTTTGCCTGATGGTGTTGATGGTTTTGTGGTGTACAGTGATGGTTCGAGAGTTGGGTTGGGTTGTGTATTAATGCAGAAGGGTAAGGTGATAGCTTATGCTTCTAGACAGTTGAAACCCCATGAGAAAAATTACCCCACCCATGACCTTGAGTTGGCTGCTATTGTGTTTGCTTTAAAAATTTGGAGACACTATTTGTATGGTGTCCATGTTGATGTTTTCACTGATCATAAGAGTCTGCAGTATGTGTTTACACAGAGAGAATTGAATCTTAGGCAGAGACGATGGTTAGAATTGTTAAAGGACTATGATATAAGTGTGTTGTACCATCCGGGCAAGGCCAATGTTATGGAGGATGCCCTAAGTAGAGTGTCCATGGGTAGTGTTTTGTATGTGGTAGAAGGTAAGAAAGAGTTGGCTCGTGATGTACATCGTTTGGCTAGATTAGGGGTTAGGTTGTTTGACTCTACTGAAGGTAGTATAGGGGTTCAGAGTAGTTCCGAATCTTCCTTGGTTTTGGAAGTGAAGGAAAAGCAATACTTAGATGCTAGTTTGGTCAGACTGAAGGAGTCAGTCAAAGACCAAAAAGTAGAGGTTTTCTCCCAAGAGGGAGATGGTGTGTTGAGATTGTCGGGTAGATTATGTGTTCCGAATGTTGATGATCTAAGACAGAGGATTATGGCTGAAGTGCATGGGGCACGATATTCTATTCATCCTGGTGCCACCAAGATGTACCGAGACTTGTGGGAAATCTATTGGTGGAGTGGTATGAAGAAAGATATAGCAGCGTTTGTAGCTAAGTGTGCAACATGCCAACAGGTTAAGGTTGAACACCAAAGGACTGGTGGTATGATGCAAGAGTTTAGTATTCCCACCTGGAAGTGGGAAGAGATAAATATGGACTTCATGATTGGTTTACCTCCTTCCCGACGCTATCATGATTCCATTTGGGCTGTAGTTGATAGGTTGACTAAGTCTGCTCATTTCTTGCCTGTTCATACTTCATATACTGCTGAGGATTACGCTAGATTATATATCCGAGAGCTAGTCAGACTGCATGGAGTTCCCCTGTCTATCATTTCGGATAGGGGTACTTAGTTCACTTTGTAATTTTGGAAAGCTTTTCAGAAAGGTCTTGGTACCCAAGTGCTTTTGAGTTCTGCTTTTCATCCGCAGACCGATGTTCAGGCTGAGCGGACCATCCAGACCTTAGAGGATATGTTGAGAGCTTGTGCACTTGACTTTAAGGGAAGTTGGGATGATCACTTACCGTTGATAGAGTTTGCTTACAATAACAGTTTCCACTCTAGTATTGGCATGGCTCTGTTTGAAGCCTTATATGGGAGGAAGTGTAGATCACCCATAGGTTGGTTCGAGATGGGTGAAGTGGCTATGAGTGGTCCTGATTCAGTATTTTAGGCTACGGAAAAAGTTAAGTTGATTAGGGAAAGGTTGAAAACTGTGCAGAGTCATTAGAAGTCATATGCGGATGTTAGAAGGAGAGACCTTGAGTTTAAAGTTGGTGACCAAGTGTATCTGAAAATTTCACCCATGAGAGGGGTGAAGAGATTCGGAAAGAAGGGGAAGCTTAGTCCCCTTTATGTTGGTCCTTACAAAATTCTTAGCCATGTTTGTAAGGTAGCCTATGAGGTCGAGTTGCCTTCCGAGTTGTCCTCTGTTCATCCAATATTCCATGTCTCCATACTTAGAAAGCATATTACGGATGTTGTGGTAGTGGATTCCTCTGTGAGTGCTGACATTCAAGAAAATCTTTCTTTTGATAAGATTTCTGTTGAGATTCTTGATTTCAGTGTTTGAAGACTAAGGAACAAAGAAGTTCCCTTGGTCAAGGTGTTGTGACGAAACCAATCTGTTGAGGGTGCAACTTGGGAAGCTGAGGCGGATATGCGATCAAAGTACCCGCACCTATTTTTCACGAACTCCAATCAAGCCGAAGGTAACGTTCTTTCCTAAATCATACACTTTTGATAAAAGTTGCAGCAGTTCAGCTGTCATTTATTATGTGTTCAGCTGTAGTTTCTTGAATTTATGCATTCTATGTTGCATTCGGAGTGAGAAACGATGTGGTGATAAGTATAACGAATGGTTTCAGTTGTATGCTCTATTCCTATCTAATCTTTGCATGTCTAGCATCATTCAAGGACGAATTTTTTCAAGGGGGGGTTGATGTAATACCCCGGGAAATTTTTTGTTGAAATTTTGTGCGTAAACGTGTTGGGTTCTATCTTCTAGAATGAATTATAAATTTTCCATATGTAATATCTTTGATTATGACCCACCATTGCATAGAGTATCAAATAAGCTTTCCAACGATATGTCGATCATCCAAAACGGACACCCGAGCAACGAGTTATGAACATTCCGATCGAACCGTGAATAGTAGTGAACAGTAAAACGTGCAGGAAAAAGTACTGAGGCCTGGCGTATTTTTGCTCCAACTTTAAACGATCATAACTCCTTGTACATAATGATTTGGGTGATCCACTATACTTCAACGGAAATCTCTGCGAGTCCTCTTTCCAATGAAATTGGTTTCATCCAATTTGTCTATTGGAGCAAAAAGTTATGGTCGATCTACTTCAGCCTATCAAAAGTGAATTTTTGGGTCAACTTCAAATTACCATAACTCCTCGTATATAATGATCTAGGTGAGATACTATATATAAACGGAAAGATATGAGAGTCCTCTTTCTAATGAAATTGGTTTCATCTAATTTGGATATCGGAGTAAAACATTATGGTTGATCTACTTCAGACTATCAAAACAGTCTACCAAAGGACTGATTCGAGAATTATTTGATTTTTAGGGGAGTTTTGGTCATTCCCCCTCACCCAAAATCCGTCCAAACCCTATATTAAAGCCTATTAGAAGCATTATAAGTTATATTTCATCAAATTCCCTCAAAAACAAAACCCTAAGCTCCTACATCCAACTTCAAGAACCTCCAAAGTTCACCATTAATTCTGCAAATTTATTCAAGATTCCAAGTTCCTAGTTCAAGAACTCCAAGAACCATCATTCAAAGGCACGATTAAAATCTCAAATATGAGTATCGATCTAAAGTTCACCATTCGAGGTATGTGGGGTTTTTCAACAAGGACTCTCTTTCGTTCTTGTGCCCAAAAGTAATTTTCTTTACAAAGGCATGATTTTTATTTGATTTTTACGAATTTGAAGCATGAACCCATATCTTATGATGATTATTATGAAATCTTGATGTTTATAATTTTGAAAGATGAATTTACATGTGTGGAAATATAAAGCATGAATCTTGAATGATATTTATCATGATTTTAATATTTGGGTCGTGAATCCCCATTGGAAATTGTGTTTTTTGAGAAAGTGTGTTATAAGCACGTTGATGTTGAATATTTGAGATATTTTGAATGATTTGACCTTTTTGGTCCTAATGGAGTTGTTTTGAACTCGAGTGTGAAAGAAATCCACAACGTGGTTGATTTTGATAGATGGAAAGCATGATGACTCCCGATGTATATTTATATATTACTGAAATTGTTTTGTTGTGAATTGTCTTTGAAATTATCTGAGCTAAGTATGGAAGAAATCTTTAGCATCGAGTGGGAGGTGTAAAGCGACCTTACTTCCCTAGAACTACGTGCCCCCATAGGAGTGAGCCTAAGGCTGATTTATATAGTGATCACTACTTTGTGTGGATTTGATATCGATAGTCCTACTCAGATGGCAAGGATAGGACGGCTCTCCCTAACGTGGGTTGTACATTAGACTCCATGTAGCTCACATGGTTTATGTCGGTTATAGGATCTCCCAGTGTGTGTGTGTTTCCTTGTGTCTATAGTGAAGTGATTTGAAAGTGGAATTGTGAAAGTTATTCTTTCAAAAGATTTAAATGATATTTACATTATGAGAATTGATATTCTTGATGAACTGAAAGTGATTGACAAATTATATGATGACTCACATGTGTTATTGTACTTATTTCATCCTTTTATGATTATGATGATTTTCTTCGGGTTACGTGAGTCTTTCATACATCCTACATATTTCTTATAAATATTTATGATGATGATGTTTATACAATTGCATACACCCCTATATACTCGGTTCCTCTCCATGGTACTGACCCACATCTTCGGATGTGGGCTGCATTTTCTCGGAATATAGGTTCAGGTGCTCAGTTTCAGGGTCGACAGTGATTCTTTGGGCACGCTGTTCTGCATCCTCTATTGTGGTGAGTCCTCATGTTCCGAGAATGTGATGTCTAATGTTGGTTTCATGAAATTGTTTACATTTGATAACTGAGTATGAGTCAGTTGGGGCATGTCTCAATGGCTCACTGGTTTTATTGATTTTCTTAGAGGCTTGTCAGACTAGTATAGATGTTGGGAGTTGACTAATAAGTCGTATTTTGTTATCTTTCTGAAATTCTTTTATTCTTGGATGATGATTACTCTGTTGATATTTGAGGGTTATTTATGAAAACCCCATTGATTTGTGTTGAACTGAATGAAAATGGATCAAAGCGTTATCTTGGGGCTACTCGTAGCCTCAAGCACCGTGTGACGCTCCGGGACCCATTTTTTGGGGCGTTACATCTTGCCTCATCTTCTAAAGGTTTATTAAAAAGCAATTTGTTTTGCCGATATATTACTGTATACAATGGTTACTATTTATAGTTTGACATTAAGGCCATATTTATAAATATCACAACCTTTTAAATTAATGATGATGTTGCAGAATTATAGTTTTCTGTTGGGCAGACTTATGATGACGTTTTTTTTTCAAAATTTGATTTTCTGTCGAGCAGAATTATGGTTGGCTTGCCTGCAGCTCAGAATAGGGAGAAGATTTTGAGAACTCTTCTACTCAAGGAAAAGGTAGAAGATCTTCAGCTCCCGCATTCTTTTCCTATAAGGAAGAAGAATAAATAAGAGAACAAAAAGCGTGCGTAATAAAGCAGACAATCAAAATAAGGTAAAGTTGAAGAAGAACAATTAGGAGCTAGTCGCATGTACTACCAAATCTTTCTTCCTAGAAACCTAGGTCATTGATTTGCTCAAAAGTGCAATTGTAACATCTAAAATTTGTAAGCCTGAAGTCCAAATAATTGAAAGGAATTCCTTTTGGGGTTTTAGCAATTTTTTATCTTCAACTAAGCTCGTTGAATATTTTTTGGAATCCAATCCTTATATTGTCAGTCCATTGAGTACTTGTTCTTTTGGGACTTAATAAGGACGAAAAGAACATTACTCTACTAATACACGGGTTTGGTTAAATGGTTGAAAATAGGTATATATTCTCCCTGTAGTATTCATAAGTATGTTGTGGAGCTCCAAGTGTTACTAGTATATTTACTTGAATCTTTCTACCGTTAACACATCAATAAGGAAGCTAATTTTACTGCAGATGCTCTCCTTTAAACATAGTTATCAGGTAACTCAATTATAATACTTTTACTCAACTCAACCTGAAGATGCTAAAGAATACTTTAGATTACCTGTGTTTTACAAATACTCAATGGACTGACAATATAAGGACTGCGTTACCTGATTCTTTGCCTGTCTCATATCTTTCATGTTTAGAGGCCCCAAACCAGTGGTTCTTTCTTCTGCGGCTTCTTCTTTCTCATTTGAATGACCTTTTGAATTCTTCCCTTCTTCAGCTTGTCGCTTCTTTTCCTATGAGGAGGAAGAATGATTAAGAGAACAATAAAACATGTGTAATAAAGCAGACAACCAAAAAATGTAAAATTGAAGAAGAACAATTAGGAGCTAGACGCATGTATTACCAAATCTTTCTTACTAGGAACCTAGCTCATCGATTATTCCGACCATGCATTTTTTGATACTTCTCTCTCAGATCACTGGGAGGATATGAATTCAAGTGGAGCGAGTACACCTAGGAGATATTTTAACCCATCTCCATTTGGAGTATTTGCTAATCTTTTAAAAGTGGATCACTTCTTAGGGAAATCCTCAAAAGATTCCGGGATAAGAGCGAGGGAAAACAAAGGATTTCTAAGATTATCACCTTAAAGGCAGAGGCACGGATGTCGAAGAATAGCTTATCATGATCGTGGAAAATCAATGGGAGAGAAGCATTAGAGTCAAGAACTACACGATTTGTGTGGCCTTGGCTAAACCATGACCAAGACAATGAGTTAAATCACATCACTAGTTCTAATACATTTAAACCATACATTCATGTTATTGAAACTCAGCAGACAACCACTAGTGAACCTCTAGGGTCCTAGTCTTCATTTAATACCAACAACACAAGCAGTGCTAGTAGCTATGAAAGCACCAGCAGTAGTGCTGTTAATAAAGTGGGTGTGGATACTGATCACTTGGATTACGAAATCTTGTAGGAGGACTTAATTATTGTAGAACAGATTGAGAAGGTACATAAAATATCTTTTACAGGTGATAATAGAATATAAGTATGCTAGATTCTCCTTGACCAATTTAACGGATGTTCATAAGACTAATAAGCAAGATTGCACAACCAATATAAGGTAACATATACCAATTGATGAGTAAGCAATTTTCTTCACTAACCTTTGCACAGTAAATAGAATAATATTCAAAACTCCTACAAACAAAACATGGTTTATTACATCAAGTTGAAGTACAATTAGATGCAGTGTGACCCTCTTCACCACAATTACAACTTGTTCCCCAACTCACACAAGAATATAAAAAGATAAGGCAAGCCAGGAAACTATTTACTTACAGATCTCTTTTCTGTAGAATCATCATATTGATCATCTACCATTGGATCACGACTTGATTCACCTTGGAGATTATCCGGTTGTTTATTGGATAGAATATCCCCATCCACTTTAAGCTTTCCCAACAGTAATTTTTGATTTCAGATAACTCGGACTTCAAAGATTTGTTCTCATCAAGAATCTTTTTAAACTTCTTTGAATATGTGCTTTGAAGTTTCTGCATACACAGTACATGGAAAATAAAAAAATAATATATTTAATGGACACATTTATAAGAGGGATTAGACGAAAAGAACCGATACATACATCAAGTTTCTGATTTAGCAAACTAAATCGCTTGTCTTCATTGTCGTTATTACTTGGCAGCTTATGCTCTAATGAGAATGCCTCAACCGTACCTTTTTATTAATCAAAAAATAACAGAAATTACAATACACACAAATACTAATTATAAACAAATAAAAAATAAAAATAAAATAGGTGTACATACTTACCAAAGATTTTGACTTCTTTGACTTAAAAAACTTGACTACTGTTGTATACTGTGGAGTAGTACATGCCACATAATGCAACATCAAAGGATATTTTTCTTCAGATACTATTTGAATATTTTTTATATATATATGGGAAAAATATCCCATGTCCATACCATAAATGCTTATGGAAAACCAACAAGTTGGTATGATGATCTGACATTAGTTTTTGTTGGTTTCAGTGAGCTTTTCAATGAACTTATAGTTTCATCAAAAGACAATTCACCCCATCCATATTCCCTACACATATCTGCATCCTCCAAGATCATAATAAGATTTGCATAAATGACCTTGGTGAGCCTCCCTCCCAACAACACGCGTCCTAGAATATATATCTCAGCTAGCTTGACAGCGTATAAATTGTTTTGGACTTCACCTTTTCTTGTTTCCATAAATTTTTTCAAGTCCCCCATTTTCAATTTACCAGCACCATCAAAGTAAGTATTCAATAGGCGACTACCACCTCCTTTTTCCCTAATTGATGATGATACACTACTTGAACTTTTAGTGGACAACCCAGTAACAAGACCAAATACGTCAAGTGTAAACTCAATGTAACTTCCCTTGACATAAAACGCCATCGAATTCTTCTTGTTACATTTTACTTGCGATAAAATCATACAATGTAAAAGATTACCCGATGAATTTAGATTACCTAATTTCATCAAATTTTCAAAAATCTCTTTCTCTAACAATGAGAACTGTGTGTCATCCAAAAAGCTTGTTATCGTTGTATGATAATTTGAATCTCCTCTCCAACGGGGGTCTGACTTGAACCAATCATTAGGATCAATAAAGTACTTGACATGATTTATCTTTCTAGACATGATTACCAAAATCTACAGAGTTATAAAGATAAAAACAACTATAAAATTAAAAGTTAACAAAAAAACAAGAATCAAGCTGCAAAATAAAATTTATTGGACAAAAAAAATTGACCCAATGGCTACACAAAACACCAAAAATCCAAATCTAAACAATCTACTGACTGGACAATAGTGAGATCAGTGAGTAGAGAAAACACCCAAAATGCATTTTCATCAAGGTGATGTAGATAGAAAACAAAATAGAGTTTATAGAATATGATTCACGGAAGAGAAAAGTGGTTTTCAGCTCAAAAAAATACTAGGTAACAAATACTTCAAATGCATGCAATAAGATTAAGATAAAATGAGAGAAATTACCTAAATTGCAGAGAGATGAATGACAAAATAAAAAACCCTAAGGTTAGAATGCAATTACACCAAAAGGGAAGAGAGAAATCCGAAACCCAAGCTTTGAGATTAACCTTTTTTGTAGCTTTATGAAATTTCTTGTCACCTGAGCTTATTGCAATGGGTAAATATCAAAATCCCTAAAGTTAGAATGCAATTTCACAAAAAAGAAGAGAGAAATTCGAAGCTCAAGCTTTGAGATGAACTTTTTTGTTGCTTTATGAAATGCAAATTTCCCTTTCACCTGAGCTTATTGCAATGAGTAGATATATTTTTTAACTTTATTTTTTCTGGTAATAAATGTACTATTTGAATCCGAGGCTTCCAAGCTTCAAATAAAATTTGTTGTAGCCTTGATATAAATTTATCCGTAAATGTATTTTTAACTTCCTTTTGGATACAAAAATATATTTTTAACTTAACTTGGTGCAAAAATTATGTTATATAAAAAACAATTTATTATTAATAAAATAATATATTTTAAATTATGCCTCATGGGAAAACATTAACATTATTAATTTTTATCAAATTAGCTAATGTTCTACAAGAGGCAAACTTAGACCCAACAAAATAAGTTATGTCACACGGGTAAAAGTAGATATTATTAGTTTGTATTGACATAATTTTACAATGTTTAACTTACGATGTCTAGTTTTATAATTTCCTAACACAGAGTCCACCCAGATAAAAGTTGTACCCCATGGGCAAGAGTGGACTTTGCCTTGTCTGTAATGATTTGACGAATGATCTATAACTCTTGCCCTAGAGGCAAGATTTTTAAATCACAAAATAACAAGTTGTACCCCATGGGCAAGAGTTGACCTTGTCTTAAGTCTGTAATGATTTAATGAATAATCTATAACTCTTGCCCTAGAGGCAAGACTTTTAAATCACAAAAGAACAAATTGTGCCCTATAGGCAAGAGTTGACGTTCCCTTAAGTCTGTAATTATTTGACGAATGATCTATAACTCTTTCCCTAGAGGCAAGATTTTTAAATCACAAAAGAACAATTTGTGTCCCATAGGCAAGGTTTAACTTTGCCTAGGTCTATAATAATTCGACAGATGATTTATAATTCTTGCCCTAGAGGCAAGACTTTTAAATCACAAAAGAACAAGTTGTGCCCCATGGGCAAGAGTTAACTTTGCCTTAAGTCTGTAATGATTTGACGAATGATCTATAACTCTTACCCTAGAGGCAAGACTTTTAAATCACAAAAGAATAAGTTGTGCCCCATGGGCAATATTTGTCACTAGCATAACTTGTTTTGATTTGGCAGATGATATATAATTCCTACCCTAAAGGCAAGACATTAGTTCGAGGACTTCAAAAGGCACATTATACAATTCTCGACTTAGACGCATATTGATTTGGAAGATGATATAAAATTCCTGCCATTAAGGCAAGACATTAGCTCGAGGACTTCAAAAGGCACATTATACAATTCTCGACTTAGACGTATAATATGTAGTAATTGTTGACTTAGATATAAAACATAATATAAGGCTTATAAAAACTAAAAAATACTTAAATGGGCAATGATTTATTCTATTTCACAAATTCTAACTTATTGAGTATTATATAACTATTGCCTTTGGGGGAAAATGTAGTTCAAAATTTTTCAAAAAATTAATGTATGTGAAACAATTTACACCATTTCACTATGTCTAACTAATGAGATACTCTAACGTAAGTTGATAACTCAAAAAAAGAGAATATATCATGACCTTTATATAACTTTATAAAAATAAACTCATAAGTAAAAAATACCAAGACAAAAATTTGATATTAAAGTCGAAAGAGCAAGTAGTAAACTAATAAGAAAAACAAAACAACGAAAAATAGTGCAACAATTTACAAAAGGATAAGCAAAAATCGTGGCAAATTAGTTGAAAATAAACACCATCAATTACAACTTGAGTGACAATCTTTAAACGTAAAAAAATAAAAATAAAAGACAAATTTAAATCCTCTTAAGAATTTTCCACGTCTTCAGCCGTACAAAATTCTTCTTTTATAGAAATATGATAAGAAACATCGGGTGGTGTTGGACTTATTAGAGTAAAACTAGGACCATAAACTTCATCTGATACTTCGCACCACTTTCTTTTCCTAGAAAGCAAGTCATCAGGAGGTGTTGAAAGATCAATTTCCCCGCTTTGAAGCTTTGCACAAATTTGGAAACAAGTTTCAAACTTGACTTCATCTTCAACAGTAGGCACATTTTGTTCCTGAATTTCATTCACCCCCTTAAAATTGACAATGCCCACTCCTTGCCCGTCACATGGTTTATGTAATCCCTGAATAAGCTCCACAATAGAATCACACTTGGATTCTAAAGACTATATCAAAAAAATTAATAATGTCAACAACAAAATCAACACAATTGTTGATATAATGATGTTGTTTCTATTGAGTAATAAATCGAATGCAAAAATTATTCATAATACGGCTCATAATCCCATCTAAAGAAGTATCAAGATGAGTCTTAATAAAAAACGTCACTCTCTGCATGAAAATTGCAAAAAAAAAGAAAGAAAGATTACTAAAGTAAGTTACAAACTCAACATTCAATGATGATTTAATAGTAAAATAATAAATTCTCATGGTTTTGATAACTATTGAATCATCATGGATCAATTCACCAAATCTGCCTATTTTTTCATATTTAGATTTGTTACACTATAGAGAGATTGGCACATATCTATATTCGAAATGTGGTTCACCTCTCGAATAATGTAATGTAAGCACCCATAACATGTTACAATAATGTATGTGTATAGAAAGAATGTCCTGATTGTGCAAACAAATTTTGCACGATGTGCCTTTTTCATCTGTGAAACTAAGAAAGTAACCTGCTTGTTACAGTACATACATAAGTAAGACGACCTTATAGTATAGTTTACTGACGATATATATGATTATATTATTTTATTAATATCCAGGCATCGAAATCAAGTAACCAGGAAGAAGGGTGGGTGGTGTGTCGTGTGTTTAAGAAGAAGAATTACCATAAGGCTCTTGAGAGTCCTCAGAACTCATCAGCAGCACTCTTCAGAAGTACAATTATTCAGAAACCAAAAAACGGTGGTGTTCTTGAACAAATACTAATGTACATGGGAAGGTCGTCATGCAAACAACAAGACTTTGAAAACAAACACAATAACAACCTCTATTCCATATAAAATGCACTGTTCTTGATCTTCCATATATTATTACAAACATGCCACAGACTGAAAATTTAAGATTTGTAGGAGGGGGTATGTTACAGTCTATTCCCCATGCTGATGCTATTTTGCTTAAGGCATGCACAAAAGTTTTATTCTTAATATGTCCTTCAAAGTTCTATTTTTCTTTATGCTAAAGGTACTCAAAATAGAAAAAGTAAACACGTGAAAAAGCTAACGCGATTCAACATCTACTTTATAGAAATAAAATACGATTTTGATCTTGTATATATAGTGTAATTTTCTAATTAACTCTTTCAGCGCTAAGTATTTCTAGTTTGTATAATAAAGGCTACAGGTCACTGATTATGATGTTTGAGAAAATATGACTTTTAGCAGCTAGTTAGCATAATTGGAGCAACGAAGATTGTGTGAAGATACTAAAAAGATTCAAAGAAGCTAGCACGTATAACGATGAAGAAAGAAAAGGAAAGGTACTTATCATTAACATGGTATTGAATAAAGATGAAGATGAAGCAGGAATGACTGAATTGAAGATGAAGTAACTGCGATGGGATAACAAATCAAAACAACAATCTGCATTTCAACAACAACAAAAAATCCAGTGTAACCCCACAAGTGCGAAAATCAAAACAAAAATATGCATTTCATCAAAAGTAATCGAACCATCATCTGAGAGGCAAAATAAAGATATCCACATTGCAAAGGCCTATTACAAGACCTCCAACTTTACACAATAGAAATTACATAGTACTAGTAGAAATTATCAAAGATCTCACATCTAGTAGCACAAAACTTTTTTGGTTCAATTGGAGATAGGGTATTACAAGATGGAAAATCGAACCCTCACCAACAAGGTGAAAGTTTCGCCAACCAACCAACTGAGCTTCTAGGTTTCCTGCTAGCACAAAATTCAGGTAAACCAACTAAGCTACTGAGATTTCTTAATAGCACAAAGTTCAAATAATCAATCAACCGAGCTACTAAGATTTTTAGTAACATAAAACTTCTAATTTCAATCAAGATTTACTTTTTCCGTGAAATCAAGAATGTGGGATTACTCAAAATTCACTTAGTAACACGCAACTAACAAAATTGAAACTTCTTAACTCTACAACCACCAATCTGACAAATCCCAAAACTTAACTCCCAAAAATACAAGAAGTTTGTATTATGAGTTAAAAACTTAAACGTAAACAACATAAAGAGATTTAATACCTAATTCAAAAATAACAAACCAAAAAAAGATAAAATACATGTAAATTACAAACTGAATTTAATAGCAACTTACATCAACAATGATGTCAATTAAATTTGAAGGTAAAAGTCCTGAAGAGTTGGAAGCAACATCTATTGAGAGGCGCTCTATTTCTTCATCAGAAGAAACATCCATTTTTTTTATTAATGGAGTTTAAATTTTGAGAGAAATCGGATGAAAGGGAAGAGGAGCACAGAGAAGGGTTCTGAGAAATGAGGAAAAAAGTTTAACGAGAAGGAATAATTGATATTCTGGAAAGAAAAAGAGATATTTAAAAAATTCTAAATGAAAGTTAAATATAAATAAATTTTAAAAAAAGGAAAAAAAATGAAGAAATAGATAATGGTTGGAAAAAAAGAAAAAGAGAAAAAAATAAAAGTTGAGACAAATAAATTAAAACATGAAAAATAAAGTTAAAGGAAAAATAAAAAATGAAAATAATAAAAATCACAATAATAAATTTAAAGGAAAAAAAGAGTGAAAAAAGGTAAAATAATAAAAGTAAAGGAAAAATTTAAAAGTGAAAATAATAAAAAATAAAATTTGAGAAATAAATGAGTATGGAAAGGTTAAATGTATATTTGAGGTGTGGAGGGGCAAAATGGTACTTTTAGTATATTAAAAAGTAAGGAAGACTATTCTTCGAAAACATTCTTATTTAGGGTCAAATATCTAAAGCCACCCATATTTGGGTATATGACACGCAATTTCCTGTCACTCGAGATCATGAGCCCTTGGATTAAGCAAAATTGATAGACATGAATGCTGCTCCTAGATGTTGTGGTATACATGGGTGAGATACTTTTATCGTTAATCAACATGTTTGGGTTCGAGCTAGTGACAGCGTCAAAATTTTCAATAAGGAAATTTTACTTTGATAAACATAGACTGTATTTAACTTATATATGTTTCAAGTCAAAGGATACAACCTTTATATTTAACAAACATTTTATTATTTTGTGATATACATATACAATAAATATATATTCTGAGTAAGAAGTATCATCTAAACCTCGGCTTCAATGTAGCTCCGCCAACGTTTTGAGGTTTAGAAATGGAAGAAATCTCTAGTTAACCTTTATATTTAACAAACATTTTATTATTTTGTGATATACATATATAATAAATATATATTCTGAGTAAGAAGTATCATCTAAACCTCGGCTTCAATGTAGCTCCGCCAACGTTTTGAGGTTTAGAAATGGAAGAAATCTCTAGTTATAGCGAGCATTTTTCCTTAATGATTTTCGTGTAATGCGAATCTAAATTAGTTGAATCATATCTGAATTTCATAGTCAATCAAGAAACGAGGTTAATATCGTGGGTTCTCATTTCGCAAGTAGAAGGTCCTTAGATTGGATAGATTAGCATGAAAAATAATGCACGTAAAATTATTGCCTAGTATTAGAGGTGGTGAATAGATGGCTACTTGGACAAAATTCGGACGGATTAAAATGGATTGAGTGAATAAATGGAGGGATTGTTAATCCGTTTAAAAACAAAATTGATACGGATTAAAATGAATTGAGAGAATAAATGGATGGATTGTTGATCCGTCCAAAAATTACTTAAGCTAAAAATGCGAATCATAACCCAATTCTTCCATTTACACTTAATTCTTAATTGCCTTGTTCGTTCTATTATAATCTTTTAGCATCTAATATAATTTTTTAATGGATATACATTAGCATATATAAGAAAAGTTTTGACAAAATCTTTTATGAGGCTATTTAAACTACATATCATCCTGTTTTTTATATATTAAAATAAATTGAGCTGATAGATAAACATATTAAAAATCCGCCTAAATTTAAACGGACTGGTTATCTTCTCATGGGTTAATTTACGACTCTGCCCAATGTAATATACCCATTGTATTTTGGCATAATACATAAACATGTTCTTTAATTTGACTTCAAATTACATCTATGGCTTCTAATTTTGGGTTCATACATAGGCAATTAAACTTGTATAAAGTTGAATTAGTAGACACACACGTCCTATGTAGCATAATACACGTAGGATGTAATGTAGGACAAGATTGGCCACGTAAGACATATATGTCTACTTGTTTAACTTTATACAAGTTTAAGTATCTACTCGTGCACACCTATAATTAAAAATTATAAATGTAAATTGAGGCTAAATTAAAATGTATTATATTTATGTATTGTGCCTTCTATTTTACTACCAAACCTCTAAGCACCAATGGGAAAGTGTAATTTCTAGAAGGGCGTCTATATTGTTTGTTTCTTTTGTCTGCGTATCTGCAAATTAAATGTGAGTTTGTCCACGCTTTCTTAAGAATCTTATAATGTTTGTTGATTTTTCTTTCTTGGACAAATGTATCATTTCAACATCACTGTTTTATCAAACTATATCATATTTTAATCGCCAAAGGGTCCAAAATATCCCCTCTACAACAGAATAGGATAATTTATAGCCTGCATAATATTTTGGGGCTATAATTACCCCCAAAGTTATACAATTGATACAAAAAATTGCAGTCAAAGCTCCCCAACATGGCAAATACGGTGCAAGTGGTTTAATATTTCATTGAGGTTGATGTCATCTCATCACTCCTACCACCTCCTTAGAGCTGTCAATATGGGCTGGCCTAGCCCATTAGAGATACCCCACACGAGTTTTGAAATTCGATAGGCTAGGTCGAGCT
Source organism: Capsicum annuum (assembly GCF_002878395.1). Classification (NCBI taxonomy): domain Eukaryota; kingdom Viridiplantae; phylum Streptophyta; class Magnoliopsida; order Solanales; family Solanaceae; genus Capsicum; species Capsicum annuum. Next base: position 187,951,744 of record NC_061119.1, read on the forward strand.
GACCCATCAAGATGATGGGCTAGAAAACAACAATCCCAATCCATCAATCTGTGGGTTGCTGTCTTCGACGGGCCAACTCATTTTTTTTAAAAAATTATTTTATAATATTTGTAATTTTAAATTTCAATTTTTAAGATGGTAATAACATAAATATTTACAATACAAAATTACACGGTGTTACTACTGGCTAATAATTCACAAAAAGGAAAAACTCAAATAATATGCGAATCTAAATAACTTTTGACAAGATACCATTCGAGCCAAATAAAGAAATTAATAAGCAAATTAAATAGTTAATAAGTAACAATACAACTAGCTAAATAAAATATTAACTTAATTTTGTTCCAACAGCAATGAATTAAACTTTGAATATTGGAGAATGAGATTGCAATGATTAAGTTCTGAGCTACAAAGGAGAAGACGGTTGCCGCTGTCGAGAGTGAAAACAACCAAATCCTAAATAGTGAATAGAGCTTTGTAACACCCCAAAAATTTTAGAACCTTCGTGCATCTAATTTTGTGTAATTTTTCTTTAAAAAATTCGGCTTTCAAATTTCCACGAGTCTGATTCACGATTGGTAGAAGCTTTCACGATCAACAAAATTTTTTTGCAATTTGTGACAACATTTCTGATTTCCACGAGTTGGGTTCACGAATCATGAACAGGTTCCACTACTCATAGATCAAGTCAAAGACTTGATCCTAAGAGTTGCAAAAATCCATCTGATTTCCACGACTCGGGTTCATGAACCATGAAAGATTTCACGACCCATGGATCAAGTCATGAAACCTAATTCTGAGAAACTTTCTTATGGTCAACTTAGATGCATTCTGGTCATTTTTCTTATGAGATCCAACCCTTACTTACTTAAAACACCTTTTGAACAATTAGATACCATTATTTTCAAGAGTTTCAAGAGGAATACGATCAGATCCTTTTCCTCCTCCCCCAAAACATTCTAAGAAGCAAGAACACCTAGGGTTCAAGATTCAAGGCACAAATTTAAGCTTTCTCGAATTCAAAAGACAATGTTGAAAACTTCCTTCTTCAAATACTTTTATAAAGTGTGAATTTAATTATATTCATGTATAATTTTTTTAGTTGATGGTTTGAAGTTAGGGTTGAGGATTTTATTTTGAAAAGCTTGCTATAATATTCCTCTTCCTTATGAATGAGTGATTAAATATTTAATTGGGGGTTTTGAGACTAAAATTTCCATTTGAATATAACGAATCCTTATGTCTTGAAATTGAATGTTAAGCGGATGAATGTTTAAGCCATGATTTTCAAGTTTCTTACAAGTTTTGAATTGCATAAGGAATATCCATGTTTTTCCTCATCTTTTATATCAGTAAAGATAACGTATTATTCAAATGGTTTGAAGTTGTTATGAAATTCAATTATGCTTTTGTGCATGATTTTTAAAGATGGAGATTGGGAGTCAAAATGTTTAATTATAATGGTTTGGACATTTGGCATGATATGAGTGACTTGCAAGTCTTGGTTTGATGATACCAAAATATGAATGCCTTAATGGAAGACTCAATGATAAATGTGATAAAAAAAATTTAACTGACTTAAAGAGAAGTGTGTAGTTTTACCGAGAAGGTGTACTCCTTGTGACTAATACCTAAAACCACGTTTGGTGATGTGAAAAAGTCTTGTCCTAAAAAATGGATGACCGATGTATTCTTTCTTCATGTAGAGGTATGAAGTTATGTTAATGATATCATAGCCTAATGATGATTATCTCAGTTCATGCGGTTAATATGGAATGAGGCCCTACCAGTTGGGTACGAACTGAAACCATATAATCCATGTATTGCTTAATATCGGGGTAAACTACATAGTTCAAAATTAAAGGTTTTCAAGTGATTGATTTTTTGTCATGCTTTAAGTCATTTATTTCTCATTATGAGTTTATGATATAAATTTTATAAATTATTTTTTAAACTGCATTGGTTTCCTCTTTCCTTGGGTTGCATGCCAATACTCATCGTACTGATCATCCCCAAACCCTACATCCTTTCATGATGTAGGTTACAAAGATCATCCTTGCTATCAGGTTCAGTACTAGGATTTCACTCAAGACGGCAACTAGCGAGTGGTGAGCCATCCATATTTTGGAGGTCTATGTTTATTTCTTTCAGTTAGACTTGGATTATTTTAGTTTTTTCATATTTGTCGGAGTCATGTCCCGATATAGTATATTTACTTATTTAGTTAGAGGCTTCATAGATTGAATTAGAAAAATATTTTTATTTCATATTTTAAGACTTGGAATTTTGAGTCATTTCTGTTATTACACTTCATATTTTATGGGCCTAATACCGCTGGTTATTTATTACTAGATTATGATGAAATACTAAGGGGTCATCACGGGCCTTCATTAGTGTGGGATGTCTGTTACGGCGAGGGTCTCAACTCAAACATAAACAAATTTGAATCAGAGTATGATTTAAGGTCCTAGGTCATTTTCAAAGTAGTGTTGAGTAGAGTCCTTTTTGTGGTACGTAGCGTGCCACACTTACAAATTGGAGGCCACAAGACATTTAAGAATATTTCTCTTTCTTCACATTCTAGTTCATGCTAGAGAGTCTAGTTTAAAGTTACTTCCTCTAAATCCTAAATGTTTTCCGCATTCCAGATCAGGCCTCCAAGAAGAACTAACGGTCAAAGGGTTTCAACTGGAACCTGTGCCCTCACTGGAGCAAATGCTGAAGAGGTCTATCCTACCCATGGGATGCAAACCTAAAATAAAGCCCGTACTTTTGACTCCACTACTTTTTTTGGGGTTCCACCAGCCCCTACAAGTCCTCTCTAGGCTCCTAGGATCGAAACCATCCATACCCAGTCCCCTTAGGGTAAAGTTTTTAACCCTGAGTTAAGACAAACCATCCATAGGCTTTCTCAAATTGCGTCATCTCAGTCTCGCTGTTCACATAGTATTGGTACGGTTATTGGTTCTTTGGATGCTACTCAGGTTGGATAGTTTATGCAGCTAAACCCACCAACTTTTATAGAATCTAAGACTAAGAAAGATAAGAGTTTGTGGATGAAATAGAAAAAGATTTTCAGGGTGATGCATGTTAGTGATACCTAAGAGGTGGAGTTTGTAGCCTACCAACTAAAAGGGGTTGCTTATGAGTGGTATGATGAGTGAGAAACAATCAGAGATAAGGATGTTGAACCTGCTATTTAGGGAAAGTTTTTGAATGCCTTTCTTGATCACTTTTTTCCTTAAGAATTGAGAGAAGCTAAGGCTTAGGAGCTAATGAGAAGCAGGGGAAGATTAGATTTAAGGAGTATGATCTGATGTTTACTCTGTCATCTCGTTATGCTCTAGATTTGGTGTCTAGTATGGAGGCTTGGATGAGGAAGTTTGCTTCTGTTCTCTTTAGCAACTTGGTACTAGAATGTAAGAGTGCCATTCTGAACAATAACGTGGATATATCCAGGTTTGTTGGTTTATATGTAAAAAGTAGAGGATGAAAAACAGAAATAAGCAGAGGCAGAAAAAGGGGCTAGTCCAGCAAGTCGGGCTGCAAGCCAACAACAAAGTGGTAAAGGGGGAAGACAATGGTTCAAAAATAAATCTTAGGGAAATGCTCAATAATTAGCTCCTAAGCTGTTGGGAGATCAATGATTCTAGCCTAATAATGGTCCCATGATGTAGGGAACTTAATTTAGGCCAGTGTGGCTGAGTCAGCTCCATCTTATCCTCTTTTTCGTACTTGTGGGAAACTCAGACATGGATTTTATTGCTTGAGTTTGGGTGTGTGTTATAATTATTGTCAGATTGGTCATTATCAGTGGGAGTGTCCCTCAAAAGGGGGAAGTTTTGGGGGCAATAAGGCCTAAGCTACTACTTCATCAGCCCCAACTATGAAGGGCGCTACTTTTGATATAGCCTGGGGTCGCAGCCTTCTGTATGTACTATTTACTAATAAAAATTTAGAGGCCTCACCAGATGTTGTCATGGGTATGTTACAGATTTTCTCCTATGATGTGTATGTACTCCTTGCCTCGATTCCATCCTAACTTATATTACCCCTTATATGGCTGTGAATTTTAGTTTTATTCCCAAAAATATTCCAAAACCTTCCTAAGTTTATACCCCTATTTGTGAGTTCATTATTGCTATGAGGGTCTATTAAAATTATGTTACATCTATCTTTCATCGAGATACTGTGGTGGATCTGGTAGAACTTAACATGGTAGACTTTAATGTAATATTGGGGATGGTTTGGATCCACTCTTGTTATGCTATATTGGAGTGTAGTACCAGAAATGTCACTTTTTATTTTCCTAATGAATCGGTCATAGAATGAGAGGATAGTTCCTTGGCACTAAAGCGAAATTCAGTTCTTATGTTAGAACTTGAAAATTTATATATAAGGGTAGTTTATATCATTGAGTCTAGGACAAAGATTTTAGTGATGAAAGTACCTCACTACAGTCTGTTTCAGTAGTTAATAAGTTTCCCAAAGTCTTTCTTGATGACTTTCCCAAAATTCCTCTTGATAGGGAGATATACTTTGGGATTGACCTCTTTCCAAATACTCGACCCATTTTTATCCACCATATCAAATGGCTCTTGTGGAGCTAAAAGAGTTGAAAGACCTCTTTAATAAGGGCTTCATCCATCCTAGTGTCTCTCCTGGGGTGCTTTGTACTCTTTATGCAAAAGAAAATGGGTTCCTTCGTATGTGTATAAACTATTATAAGCTGAATAAGGTCACGTTGAAAAATAAGTATCCTCTTCCCAGAATTGATGATCTTTTTACTAGCTTCAAGGTGCCAAATATTTCTCCAAGATAGATATTCATTCGGGTTTTCATCAGTTAAGGGTTAAGGAGGTTGATATTCCAAAGACCGACTTTCGAACCCGGTATGACTATTTTGGATTTTTGGTTATGTTCTTTGGTTTAACTAATGCCCCTGCAACGTTCATAGATCTTATGAATCAGGTGTCTAAGCCATTTTTAGACTTATTCGTTATACTATTCATTGATGACATCTTGGTTTACTCACAGAGTGAGAAAGAGCATCCAATCACCCTCGAATTGTTATTTAGACCCTCAAGGATAAAAAATAATATGCCAAGTTCTTTAAGTGTGAGTTTTGGTTAAACTCTATGGCTTTTATCAATCATATTTTTTTGAGTGAAGAGATTAAGGTGGATCTTCAAAAGATTGTGGAGGTACAGAAATGGCCTAGACCCAAAACTCCAATTGATGTTAGTAGTTTCTTAGGTTTGGCGAGTTACTACAAAAGTTTTGTTATTAACTAAGTTGACTCAGAAAAGGTGAAGTTCTAGTGGTTTGATGCTTGTGAGGGCTGTAACGACCTATGAATTTGATGAAATATGTGAAATTTATGATTTTGTATGATTTGACTATGTTACCCCTCCCCATAGTTTCATTATGGTATTTCTGGGGTGTGGGGGTGATTGACAAGATTTTCGATAAATTTGGGTATGATTTATGCGATATTGTGATTTTTGATGGCTTTGAGAGCCTTACTTTGGACTTATGGGAATATCTTTTGATCTGTGTGATGGATGGCTGAACGGATTGCGCCAGCAGCTCTAGAATATCAATTTTAGGATAGGTAGACCTTTGGTTCGGGTCCTGGTGCACCCGAGCTCATTTCAACCTATTGGTCAGAAAATTGAAAAATATGGGTGTGGGACCCACATTTGGTCGAAACAATCTAGGATGGAAAATATGACTTTGCCAACAGATATGAAATGTCAATTTTAGGGTGGTAACATGTTTGGTGTGATTTTACGGATTTTAAATTTTATTTCGGCCCTCGATTTGAAAAATTATAGTTTTGAGTTTCGGGGGTCAACTTTGTGAAAATAATATTTTTTTCAAAAATTTGACTTCGTCAACGCATCCGATATGTTGAATTTAGCGTGGTTGCATAGTTCGTTTGTGTATATCAGACTCCGAACGAATTTTGAGCACCCCATCGAAGTCCGGATTGATTTAAAAATAAAACTAGCTTTTTAGCAAAAGTTGTGCAGAAAAAATCTGCAATAGTGCCGTTTTTATGCTATAAATAGCATTTTTTCCCTTTTGACCTATTTTACTCATTTTTCATCTTGCTCTTGAGAGCTAAACCCTAAAATAGTATGGGGGTTTGGAAAGCTAGATTAACATCTATTTTTTTTGTTTTATTACAGATTTAAGGTAAGAATTCACCCTTTTCTTAGTAATTTCTTGATTAATTTTTCAAAACCCCAAAAATCTTAGGGCTTGATTTTAAACCTCAATTTCACTTCTTTTCACTTGAATAATATTTTTATCTTATCATTACTAGTGTTTTATCAATTTAACCTTCAAAACAACTTTGATTCTTGATTTTAACCTGGATTACCAAGATTTTATTCGGTAAAGCTTAAAAATAATTTTTCTTTGATTTGAACCTCATTTTTTACTCAATTTGACTTGGGTTTTCAGCTATAGAGTTTTCATAATATGAAAAACACGTTTTTGAAGTAAAGTTTCAATTTTGCCCTTCTTTTTGGTAACTTATTTCGGAGGTCCATTTTGACCCCGAATTAAAAGTAGTCAATATGAGCATCGTAGGTTTTGTTTTGACGCGTAGATTTCATATTTGATATTTTTAGTGGAGTTCGATATTATTCGTTAAAAGTAAGATCATGGGTTTGAAGTGTAGCAGATCGATTTTGACTTTTGAGGTAGGTTATGGCTTAACTCTTTCAGACTGGGCTGGGTAGTAAATGATGGCAAAAAATGCATGTTAAGAGTGGGAACTAATCATGAAAAATGTCTATCTATATGTTGTGCTTGTGTGGGGCCTATATGTGATGTAATTGTCGAAATTGAGATTATGTGATATGTGTGACTGGGTGGGGTCCTATGTGATATTGATAGCCTTGAAAACATGTGAATAATTATATTGTATTGTTAAAATGCTTAATGTGGTATCATTAGTGTATTTTAATTATATTCATACTTTATTGGCATATGAGACATGTGGAGATTCATGGATGAAACAAAAATAATGAGCGGATATTGGCTCACGTGGTTGTAGAAATGTAACATTGTGGTTGGTTTTGGAAATATATCATGTGGTTGGTTGTGGAAATATATCATTTTTTTGGTTCTAGAAATACTCATTGTGATTGGCTATGAGCATTACATCTTCATATCATACTCATTCATGAAACATTGGTACCACTGTGGCAACATTTGAGAAACACTGGTAACACTTGATAAAACCTTTCCAAGGGATATACTGGAAAGAACATATGATATATGTGGATTGTATACGGGTTGACGAACCCCCCATGCGCCCTACGTTGGGAGGCTTGCCTCTGTAGGTGTATATGAAGATTGTGAAATAATCCCAGAGGTTGTGCAATGACCTAGTGCATCATCATCATCATCATCATATACATTGCACTTACTTTATTGTGTTTATATTATGTTGTATTGCCATATTGACTTGCCATTTATGTAATTGTCTTATCTTATTTTACTTGTATTTGATGATCTTATATATGCATGTTCCCTCTTATTCTACTTATATGTGATATAATGCATACTTGTGTTCTATCTTGTTGTGATATTGCAATATATGTGATATATTAGAACTGTTAGTGCAAGTGGTGTGGGCTACAGTTGTAGTACATTTTCTGATTATAGGTGACATGCCCTTAGTGTATATTTTGTATGCTTTATGTACTACTTTGCTTGGTCAGTCTATGATACCTACTGAGTACAAGTGGACTCATGCATACTACACCCTTTCGATGCAGGTCCCAGATCGAGTGCACCTCAGTCTATTTGACTCAAGCGGTTATTGGAGCTTCTAAGGTAGCGGTTGAACATTCATACATCTAAAGTTTACCTCAATCTTTCTATAGTAGCCATGTCTTTATTAGTATTCAAAGATGGTGCAAGAGATTGGTGGAGGTTATTTCTGAGGTGTAGACCTTGTGATTCTCTTGATATGTCTTGGGATCAATTCTCCAAGGCTTTTCTAGAGAGATTTATGCCTTTCAATTTGAGAGATCATATGTGGGACGACTTTGATAATTTAGAGTAGGGCTCCATGATAGTTGCTAAGTATGAGGCATGTTTTTATGCCCTATCCAGATATTCCTATGATATCATTTCCACTAAGTCTATAAAGATTTAAAAGTTCATAAAGGGTTTGGATTTTGGGGTTCCTTTCCAGAGTATAGTGGATCATGCTAAGATGACAGAGGGTATTCTTAGTCCATCTCAGGAAGGCACCAAGAAGGCGTATTATTTTGGTGATTTTAGGACTCAGACCTCTTGAGGCAGAGATTTTAGAGTTTCTCATGAATAACATGGTAGGCCAGTGATGGCTTTATAGAGTTTAGGTGGTGGATCTTCTAGTTCAGCAGTTTAGGGTGGCTATTCAGGCCCAATGGTACCTTTTCCTGTTGAGGCTGGTCCTAGAGGTTGCTATATATGTGATAAGATTGGCTATGTATCCAAGGACTTTCCCTACCGGGTGGTTCAAGCTACTCCTATTCCAGCTATGAAGGGTAGGGGTGTAACCAGAAGTACAAAAGGCAGGGGTAGTAGAGCTCGAGGAGGTGGTCGTGGGGCCACCCATGCAGTTGGTGGTCATGGTCAGTGTTATGCTATACCAGCCAGACCTGAGGTAGAGGCTTCTGATGCTGTGATTACAAGTATTGTCCTTTTTTGTTTCAGACCTGCATCTATATTATTTGATCCCGAATTGACTTTCTCCTATGTGTCTGTATATTTTGCTTCGGGTTTTGATTTTCTTAATGAACCTCTTGCCTATTCGTGTATCTACCCCATTAGGTAATTCTTTAGTGGTGGATTGGGTGCAACAATCTTGTGTTATGAGTTTTGCTGGGCATGAGACTTTGGTAGACTTGTTTATGTTAGATATGGTTGATTTTGATGTTATTTTAGGTATGGATTGGTTGGCTTCTTATCATGATGTCTTAGATTATTTTGATAAGATTGTGACTTTAGCTTCGCCGAGTGTGCCAAGGATAGCTTAGAAGGGTACACTTCATTCGGGTCCTAAGAGGATTATATCTTATGTTCAGGCTTGTAAATTGGTTGAGAGGGGATGTTTATCTTACTTTGCTCATATTCATGACACTAGTTTTATTTTTCTTCTTTTCTTGGATTCTGTCCATGTTGTTTGTGAGTTTATAAATATGTTTCCCATGAACTTTCCTGCTATGCCTCCGGATCGAGATATTAATTTTTCTATTGATATTGAACTGGGCACCAAGCCCATTTCTATTCCTCCTTATAGGATGGCTCCAGTAAAGTTAAAGGAACTGAAGGATCAGTTGCAAGAGTTTTTTGATAAGGGATTTATCTGGCCTAGTGTTTTACCTTGGGTTACGCCTATCTTGTTTGTGAAGAAAAAGGATAGGTCTATGCGGATGTGTATTGATTACCGACAGTTGAATAAGGTGAAGGTTAAGAATAAGTATCCTGTTCATCACATTGATGATTTATTTGATCAGCTTCAGGGTGTATTTTTTAAGATTGATTTGAGGTTCGATTGTAACCAGTTCAGGATTAGAGCTTTGGATATTCTGAAGACAATTTTTTAGACTTGATATGGTCATTGTGAGTTTTTGGTCATGTCTTTTAGGTTGACCGATGCCCCTGCCGCATTCACGGAGTTGATGAACCTGGTGTTTCGATCGTATCTCGACCATTTTGTTATTGTGTTTATAGATGATATCTTGGTTTATTCCAAGAGTGAGGTTGAGCATGAAGAGCATTTACGAATTATGCTTTAGATATTGAGGGATGAGAAGTTATATGCCAAGTTTTCTAAGTTCGAGTTTTGGCTGGAGTCTGTTTATTTTTTGGGTTATATGGTGACTAAGGAGGCTGTTATGGTTGATCCAGCCAAGATTATCATAGTTCATGATTGGGCTAGACCTACTTCGCCCACTGAGATTTGTAGTTTTATTGGCTTAGCAGGCTATTATCAGTGTTTTATTGAGGGTTTCTCTTTTATTGCAGCTCCGTTGACCAAGTTGACGTAGAAAAAGATTTCTTTCCTGTGGTCTTATACTTACGAGGCGAGCTTTCAAAAGCTCAAGGATTTGTTGACTTTAGCTCCTATCTTGACTTTACCTAGGAAGGGCGTGGGTTTTACCTTCTTTTGTGATGCTTCAGGTATTGTTAGATATTGTGTTAATGTAGGAGGGCAAGGTGATTGCTTATGTGTCTCGTCAGTTGAAGTCTCATTAGAGGAATTATCCTACCCATAGTTTGAAGTTGTGCACAGTCGTGTTTGCCTTAAAATTGTAGATGCACTATTTGTATAGAGTCTGATGTGAGATCTTCTCAGATCGTTGTAGCCTTCAGTACTTCTTCACACAATGAGATCTTAATATGAGGCAGCGCTGTTGTCTTGAGTTGCTTAAGGATTATGCCTTGACTATTCTCTACCATCTGGGAAAGGCTAATATGGTTGCGGATGCCTTGAGTTGTAAGTCAACTAGCATGGGTAGCTTGGTGCATTTTTTAACCCAGCAGAGACATTTGGCCTTAGAGGTTCATTCTTTAACTAACCAGATGGTTAGACTTGATATTTCGACACCTGGGCGTGTTTGGCATTTATGAAGGCTAAATCTTTTTTGATGGAGCAGATTTGAGCTTATCAGTTTGATAATGTTGGATTGAGGTTGATTCGAGATAAGGTGTTGAATGGGGAGGCTAAGGAAGCCTCATTTGATTCTAATAGACTTTTGAGGATTGGGAGCCTAGTTTGTATGTCGTGAGTAGATGATTGGATTAGGTTGATCTTAGAGGAGGCCCATTGTTCCAGATATTCTATCTATCTAGGTGTGACTAAGATGTATCATTATTTGAGGCAGCACTACTGGTGGGTGGTATGAGGCGACATATAGTGGATTTTATGGCTCATTGCCTATGTTGTCAGCAGGTGAAGACTGAGCATATGAGACCTGGTGGATTACTTCAGAGGTTACACATTCTCGAGTGGAAGTGGGAATGGATCACCATGGGCTTTGTGACTGGTTTGTCTTGTATATTTCATGGTTCTGACATTGTTTGGGTGATCGTGGATCGATTGACCAAGTCAGCTAATTTTATTCTAGTTTAGGTCTTTTTCAGTGCTGAGAGGTTTGCTTGTATCTATATTCATGAGATTGTTCATCTGCATAGTGTGCTGGTGTCTATTCTTTCAGATCGAGGTTCTGTGTTCACATCTCACTTTTGGAAAACTTTTTAGGATAAGTTGGGTACTTGGGTTGATCTTAGCACAATATTTCACCCCCAGACTGATGGCAAGTCAAAGTGGACAATCCAGGATTTGGAGGATATGTTCCACGCGTGCATGATGAATTTTGGTGGCCTGTGGAAGTAGTATTTGGCTTTAACAGAGTTTGCATATAGCTACCATTCCAGTATTGATATGGCTCTTTTTGAGGCATTGTATAGTAGGCGTTGTCGCTCCCCAGTTAGTTAGTTTGATGTTTCAGAGATGAGACCTCGAGGTACGAACTTGCTTCGTGAGTCTTTGGTTAGACTCCGAGTCATTCAAGATGGACTTGGAGCGTCTTAAAGTAGGCAGAAGTGCTATATTGATCATAGACTTCGTGCCTTGAGATTTGGTGTTGGTGATCATGTCTTCCTTTGAGTTTCACCCATGAAGGGTGTGATGAGGTTTGGAAAGAGGGGCTAGTTTAGCCCCAAATATATTGGTCCATTTGAGATTCTTCAGACTATTGGTGATGTGGCATATGAGTTGGCTTTGCCCCCTAGATCTATCAGATGTTCATTCAGTTTTTCATTTTTCTATGCTTCGCCGCTATATTCCTGATGAGTCTCACTAATTCCTTGGTAGTCAGTTTAGTTAGAAGAGCGATTGTCCTTTGTTGAGGAACCAGTCTCCATTTTGGCTAGGGATGTTAGGCGGTTGCGCTCTAGAGTTATCCTTGTGGTTAAGGTTCAGTGGCGACATCGACCTGTAGACGACACTACTTGTGAGGTCGAGTCTGATATGCATAGTTCTTATCCTCAGCTCTTCATTGATTCAGGTATTTCTTTATCTTAGTTCGAGGATGAACTAGAATTTTAGTGGTGGATGGTGTAACGACCTAAAAATTTGATGAAATATGTGAAATTTATGATTTTGTGTGATTTGATTATTTTATCCCTCCTTGTAGTTGCATTATGGTATTTTTGGGGTATGGGGTTGATTGACGTGGCTTTCGATGCATTTTGGTACTATTTATGCGATATTATGGTTTTTGATGGCTTCGAAAGCTTATTTTGGACTTATAGGGATATCATTTGATCCGTGCGATGGATAGCTTAACGGACTAGCCAACAACTCCAAAATATCGATTTTGGGCTAGGTAGATCTTTGGTTCGGGTCATGGTGCACCCAAGCTTATTTCGACCTATTGGTCGAAAAGTTGGAAAATTGAAAATATGAGTGTGGGACCCATATTTGATCGAAACGATCTCGATGGAAAATCTGACCTTGCTAGAAGATTCGAAATATTGATTTTAGGGTGGTAACATGTTTGGTGTGATTTTATGGCTTTTAAATCTCATTTTGACCCTCGGCTTGAAAAATTGTGATTTTGAGTTTCGGGGGTCAACTTTGTGAAAATGATGTTTTTATGAAAATCTGACTTTGCCAGCGCATTCGGAACATCGAATTTAGTGTGGTTGCATAGTTTATTTGTGTATATCGGACTCCGAACAAATCCTGAACACCCTATCGAACTTCGTATTGATTTAAAAAAAAAAACTAGCTTTTTGGCAAAAGTTGTGCATAAAAAATCTGCAATAGTGCAGTTTTTCTGCTATAAATAACAGTTTTTTTTCCTTTTAGGCCTATTTTGCTCATTTTTCATCTTGCTCTCGAGAGTTAAACCTTAAAATAGTCTGAGAGCTTATAAGTAAAGTTTGTGGGAGCTTAGGAAGCTAGATTAACATCTATTTCTTGGTTTTATTACGGATTTAAGGTAAGAATTCACTCTTTTCTTAGTAATTTCTTGATTAATTTTTCAAAACCCCAAAAATCTTAGGGCTTGATTTTAAACCTTAATTTCACTTCTTTTCACTTGAATAATATTTTTATCTTATAATTACTAGTTTTTCATCAACTTAACCTTCAAACAACTTCTATTCTTGATTTTAACCCGGATTTCAAAGATTTTACCCTGTAAAACGTAAAAATAATTTTTTTATTTGAACCTCATTTTTGACTCGATTTGACTTGGGTTTTCAGCTTTAGATTCCTTAAAATATGGGAAACACATCTTTGAAGTAAAGTTATAATTTTTTCCTTCTTTTCGATCTCGTTACGGGTGTCCGTTTTGACCTCGAACCAAAAGTAGTCAATATGAGTGTCATTGGTTTTGTTTTGATACATAGATTTTATATTTAATATTTTTAGTGGAGTTAGAGATTGCTCGTGAAAAGTAAGGTCGTGGGTTCGAAGTATAGCAGACCGATTTCGGCTTTTGATGTAGGTTATGACTTAACTCTTTCAGACTAGATTGGGTAGTAATTGATGGTACAAAATGCATGTTAAGGGTGAGAACTAATCATGAAAAATGTCTATTTATGTGTTGTGCCCTTGTAGGGGCCTATATGTGATGTAATTGTCGAAATTGAGATATTATGTGATGTGTGACTGTGTGGGGTCCTATGTGATTTGATAGCCTTAAATACATGTGAATAATTGTATTGTGTCGTTAAAATGCTTAATGTGTTACCATTGGTGTATTGTGATTATATTCTTACTTTATTGGCATATGAGACATGTGGAAATTCATGGATGAAACAAAAATAATGAGTGGATATTGGCTCACGTGGTTGTGGAAATGTAACATTGTGGTTGATTTTGCAAATATATCATGTGGTTGGTTGTGGAAATATATCATGTTGTTGATTATGGAAATACTCATTGTGATTGGTTCTGAACATTACATCTTCATATCATACACATTCATTAAAAATTGGTACCACTGTGGCAACATGTGAGAAACACTGGCAATACATGATAACACCTTTTCGAGGGATGTGTCGAAAAGAAGATATGATATATGTGGATTGTATACGGATTGACGAACCCCTCTTAGATCCTGCATTGGGAGGCGTGCCTCCGTATGTGTATACGGGGATTGTGCAACGATCACGGAGGTTGTACGACGACCTTGTGAATCATCATCATCGTCGTCATATACATTGCACTTACTTTATTGTGTTTATATTGTGTTGTATTACCATATTGTCTTGCCATATATGTAATTGTCATATCTTAATTTACTTGTATTTTATGATCTTGTATATGCACTTTCCCTCATGTTCGACAAATACGTGATATAATGCATACTTGTGTTCTATCATGTTTTGATGTGCATTACGAATATGATTGCTCTGTTCCCAAGTATTAATACGCATATTTATCTCTGCAACGTTTTCATCATCTCCAAGAATATTATTATTACCATTATCATCAATATTCATCTGATCTCCATTTGCTTCTAGCATTTTTCTCGATTTCTCGCTTTGCATTTTTTTCCTCAATACGAGTTGCCACATGTATTCCACAATTTCCTCTGCAGGTGGATTTTTCAGTAAAGGTAAGTTCCATTATCCTCGGCCTTCTTTGCTAGAAGTTTATTGTATTCATCACATACAACTGCATAATTATGTTAAGAAGCAAGCAATTATAATTGATTATATTTAGGAATGACAATGGGGCGGTGCGGGTGCGGTGCAAGTTTTAAGTTATGCGGTGCAGTGCGGGTTAAAGTAATTTTTTTTAAATGGTGCGGTGCGGTGCGGGTTGTGGGTATATGCGGGTTTAAAATAACAAAAAAGCTAAAACTAAATATTGTTTTCGTGAATATACCTAAAATTATATGTGTTCTTTACTTAAGTTTTATGATACTTTAAACTACATGCATAACACTACAAATAAATAATTTTATAGTAGCTTTTTTAACATCTCTATTCATTTGAATAAAAATATGATATTTGATTATTACTTGTACGCGTTATACTTTTTGACAATTTTTAGTGAAAAGTGCTATAATAGAAATTAGTTATTATTTTCTAGTTGTAAATTTGAAAATATTAGATTTTTAATAGAATTACAAATTTTTCAAAAAAAAGGAAAAAAATAAAAACATGGGGCGGTGCGTTGCGGTTATCCGCGGGTATGAATGTGGGGCGGGTTTATGCGGGTTTAAATGTCATGCGGTGCGGTGCGGTGCAGTTTTAAAACTTACGGGTTTAGTAAAAACCCGCACCGCACCATTGTCATCCCTAATTATATTTTGCATTATGAGAAGTTTGCTAAATATATTATGGCAGTAATGCTGTTATAAAAAAACCATTTATCATACCATTATAAAAAAAAAGGATTAACTTAGGAAAAATTCTACTTCTTAACAACAACAAGAATCCGTCACTAATTCTATTTAACAATATTAAAATGTCATGATAACTGCATGCGAATTTTAGCGAATTCCAGTTTTTGTAGTGTATTTATTAAAATAACTAATTTTACCCACTATAACACAATAAAAGATACTCATGGCATATCCATCTAAACAATACGTGTCTAATTGATTTCATGTATATTAACTGAAGTGTTTTTCCATTATAATAATAAGGTTAGAAATAATCATTTAGCATATATTTAAAAAAGATTTAGCAATGGGTAACTTATGTTGCAAAACAACAAAAATCGTTAATCTTATTGAACAATGGATTATAAAAAAAAAAATTTAGGACTAACTTTACTGATTATAACAATGGAAAATAGAACTATAAATACTTACAAATTGAGGTTATATCCAAGGCTACAGCTTGTTCCAAGATTTCGAAAGAAAGGGAATCTGGTCAATTGGAAATGATGATCATCACATCAATTTTTTCTTTTTCTTTGGAGAGCCTTGATGTTGCCGCGAGAGCGATAATTGTCGTAACTGTATATATCCATGCAATTTGAAAGTCAATTAAAAAAAAAAAGAACATGAAAAAAATATTATACATAAAGTTATTATTTAGCTATCTTATTACTCATTCGAACACACCTATGGGATATAAAAACTTAGAAAATTCTCTCTAATGCACCAACCGACGGAAGTACCGCCGATCCAGCTATCAGAACCGCTAGAACCACCAGACATGATGGCAATTGAACAACATCAAGCAAATGGTGTAATTTCCCTAATTCAATGTGACAGTTTCAAAGATAAGTTGCTAAGCAAAACTTGCTCCATCAACAAGAGTTACGATTACAAGATGGGAAAACGTCCAATAGGAGCAAATGAAGACAATGATTCCATCGATCTATCAGAGAAGGACAAAGCTCGAATCTACCGACCATGGCAATTCTCAGTAATTGTTAAGCTATTCAATAAAAGACTAGCACATAATTACTTAAAGGCGAAATTACAAGACACATGGAAACCAACAGAACCCCTCATCCTTATCGATTTGGGAAATGACCTCTATACTGTCAAATTTACCTAGTCGGAGAATATGCTGAAGGTCCTCCATGGCGGTCCCTGGTTTGTAACCGGTTACTTCCTGTCAGTTAGGCAGTGGGAGCCAAATTTTGCACCTCACGAGGTGACACAAACCCTGATGGCTATATGGCTCAGACTGTCGCTGCTACCAACTGAGTTCTACGACCAAACAATCTTGGATCGGATAGGGTCGAAATTGGGAACTCTACTAAAAATTGATACATGCGTATCCTCCACGTTAAGAGGAAGGTATGCACGCACATGTATCCTAGTCCCACTGGATGTCCCTCTAAAAATACAGATGACCATTGGTAGTCACCAACAGAGAGTTTTTTATGAAGGGGAAGGAATTCTCTGCACTCGATGTGGCAGACTCGGCCATATCATCACAAATTGCATCCATGGCAAGCCTATAATCACCATGGAAAATGGACCATTTGAAACCACCCCCGCCCAGAATTCTCCTGATGAAAATGAGTGACAATTGTCTCTTTCTCAAAAAGAAAATCCCCTCCAAAATTCACAATAGCAAGTCATGGACACAGAACAACACAATCGGAGCAATCATCCCAGGTAAAAATGGACATGGCAAGCCCAGGTACGCCCACTGTTACCTAATTGCTTAGCAGCTCCAAAGTCAACATTGTTACCCCACAAAAAATAAAAAAAAAAAACAACAACACTAACAACAACAACAACAACAACAATAATAATAATAATATAAACAATAAAAGTGGAGGGAAAAAAAGTAATAAAAGGGATGTCGGCCTCACGCGCTATCTTGGCAACAATTATACTGCCACTGGCAGTCATCACCACAAACGTGGCTTCTTGGAACCTACCAACCAAACCCCCTTATTAATTCCGCTGACCCCCCAACTCCAAATTTAATTTGGGCGGCTTGAGCAAGGCCCCACTCCTTACTCTTACACACAATGCTTCAATGGAGGCCTCCGTCTCTGCAACTTCTGGGGAGTTAACCAAAGTCGGTACTAGATCTAATGATCACCCTAAAACGATTGACATGACAGAAGTAGTCATGTCAATTAAATCCCCTAATAACCCCCCCTTAAGCTTTAATCAGAGCAACAATCCCTCACCAAACCCAGAAGCTACTCCTAAGGAAGCCCAAACTATCAATAATGAAACCATCATCCTCCACTACCCTACCCCTCAAAGAACCACTAATCTTTGTCTTAACCCTTTATTCCCCCAACAGCCTACCAACATCATGGGCAAAGTTGGTACTAACGGACAAGTCCATATCCCACTACATCATAGTGGGGGGCCAACCGATAGTACTCGTGATCGAGGACATGGCGTGGACGACCCAAATCATCAAGGAGGGGATAGACAAGATAGCCAAGGGGTTGGGACATCAGCTATGGGCTCAAACCTGGCTGCAAGCTCAAATATTGGGGACACTGAACATCATGAACTCTCACGAATTCAACTCCCTTGTGAGCCACATGTTAAAAAGTCTCCCTTATTACCCTAATACCCACTATCCCTCGAAGATAGAGATATTAAACTTCATTCCATATATCCCTCCGACTCCCCCATCCCAAGTTACTCCAACCACCTCGATGAACCACCAAGAGTCAGCAAAGGAAGACGCCCGAAAAAAACAAAACAACTATCTTAGAGGAACTTCAACAAGCAAATTCAAAAATGAAAGAGTTCCTGGCAACCTTTACGGAAGCTGTAGACACCTAATTTTGTCCCTCCCAAAGACCCAAGTTACACACTTTTATCCCTGTCTTACCACGTGCCCTCACCTGTATGATTATATCCCATAAAAATACAAAAATAACAAACCCACTAACAAACCTAATCCCCAATTATTCTTTGTAACAAAATTAACCACCCCTCCTATTAATTTTGGACAACACATCACTACCCCATGCCCCCATACCCTACCCCACCTACCCTACCCTAATACCCACCCTCACCTCATATATACACACATACACACAAAAAACAAAGGGGGGACCTCAGCATATAAAAACAAAAGGGGCCAAAGACCCTTGTTCTCTCTTCCCGATCCATCCTCTCTATCGTTACCACCCATCGGCGAACCAGTCCGCCATCAACTTCTTTATCCCTTCGAAACCAACATCCCGCCCCAACAAACCAGAGAAAGCCTTCGTTCGCCGGTAAGATAGTCCGCTTCCCTCCATCGCCGGCGAAACAGTCACCACCACAGGCGAACACCGCCGGTCGGCTAGGGATCCAGGCATAATAAAAAACCAAAAAAAAGGGCCACATCCGAAGCTCTCTCTCTTGGTCTACGATCTCTCTTCTCTCTCTCTGGTTAGACGCCGTCGTCGTTTCAACCACAACGACGACTGCCAGCCTACCATCGCCGTAGCTAGCTTCTCTTCCTGCCCCCGCTCCGACTAACACCACCACACCAACACCAGCAATCCTACTGGAATCAGCGCCAAAATCCGATCGAAAAATGTCAGGGGGTCGCCGGAACTGTGTTCTTTGACTGATTAGCTGGAAAAACATTAAGACATCAAAGACTTGCCAGAATCTGACCTACTTCCGTCGATTTTTGGCCACTGTTAGCTCATCGGGGTTCAAGTCATGCGGGTGTTTGTTTCCTCTTAGATTTTTTGTAGATTCGGGTTCGTCTATCTGGGTGATTTATTATTGAAATTAGGTTTTGGGTTCATCATTTGTCGTTCTTGGTTCAGGATTTGGTTTTCTATTCATCTCGACCGATTTTGAGTTTCAAAGTCCTTGATATCGAAGTTGGGATTCGTCACTATTGAGGTTCTGTTCCAAGTTCTGAAGTCTGGGCCTTCAGTGTTTGGATTAAGCTTCGGGTGTTGTTTGATACTTGTTGGTGATGAATGCATGTTGTTTTGGTTGGTGATATGGTTGTTATTTTGATATTGACTCATTGTTTAATGTCGTTGAAAAATGGTGGTGGGTCGTTGAAATAGAAATGATGAATTGTGAAAATTTAGTATTAAAATGAAAATTGGGGCGGAATTGAGAATTTGATAAAAATGGTGAATTTGGATTGATTAAAGACTTTTGGTTTGATTTGGTTTAAATATAAATATGGTTGAAATGGACTTGGGGGCGAGAATTAAAATTTGACATAATTGGTGATTTGGATTAGTTGATTTCATTGTGTGTTCAACTTGAAACGAGCGCTAATTGAACTTGGTAGTATCGTGATACGCAGATTGGTTTAGGCAAAGGCAGGTTGGGTAGGCAAGATGTAGGATTTGTGATTGTTGAATGGTGAAATGTTTGTGGAATGGTTTTGATTTATACGTTGACATCTATTGTATTAATTTGGCCGAGGAATGCCCCGAAGTGTCTGTATATATTTATTCACCGGGGAATGCCCCGAAGTACCTTGTACTTGGAAGATGTTCGTGGTGAAGGCCCGAGGTGTCGGGTGAAGCAGTAGAGCGTAGTCTAGAGTAGACTAGATTTATATTTCCACATTATTTATTTTGGACTGTATAATTGGACTGGACTTTTACATTTTTAGATTGTTTCATTTTGTCTACTGTTTTGATTATTTTGCGTGCTTTTGTGTGGTTTATACATTTCGTAATGCCAAAATAATCGATACACTCTACCAAACGACTGTGGTTGAACCACGGGATCGAGGGGTGCCTAACACCTTCCCCTCGCTCAACGGAATTCCTTAGCCAGAGTCTCTGTTCACAAACCAGTTTAAAGAGTCAAATGGTTTTGAAAAGGATTTTTTTTCAATGGTGACTTGGCACACCAGATTATGCCAAGTGGCGACTCTGAGTGAAAAATGTAAATAATCCTTTTCCGAAAATAAATTTTCATTTCTTGTCACTTAAATAATAAAACCCTTTTCGACCGTTAAAACATAAATCTTTTTTCGGGGTACGTAAAAAGAGGGTGTGACAGAAGGCAACGTAGATTTCTTCATGCTAGAAAAGCCACTTTGGAAAGAGTACGCAGAGCCCTTCAGCATAACTACTATTGTACTCTGTCCGAAGGAAATGAAGATATTCAAGCTGTCACTGAGTAACTCATCCTTGGGAGTGAATGCAGCAGCCTACTTGAGCCCTTATGTGGAACAGGGACAGACTACCCATAAGGAGAAGGGCAAGAGCCCAATTCTCAATCACCCACCCATTCGTGCTGACACCATGAACTTCATCATCTGGAATACTAGGGGTGCAAGAGCAAACAGTGCTAGTAGGGGTTAAAAACTTGCTGCTAAAATTTATAAATTTGCGGGGGTTATTAACCCCCGATATTCATCAAAGATATTTGCAAAGGTTTTTAACCCCCGATATCCATCGAATATATTTGCGGGCGTTAAAACCCCATCTATCCATCGAAAAAATAGCGCCTAAACTTGACTCCTTTTTACTTAAAAAAGAATTCAATATTTTTTGCCCCCAAAATATGCCTCGCTATTTTTTCCCAAAACCACTGCTAAAAAAAAGCCAAAAGGCGATGCATAAAAAAACGATGTTGTCCGTTGATTTTTAAATTTAATTTTTATATTTATTTATTTTTATTAAAATCAATGGACAACGTCGCTATAATTTTTTATTTTAAAAATATTAATTATAGAAAAGCGACGCTATCCGTCGTAATTTTTTATTTTTTTTATTTTTTCTGTATTTTTACAAAAAACGACGGACAATGTCGCTTTTGTTAAAAATAAATAAAAATTAACTTATTATAAAAAACGACGTTGTCCGTCGGTTTTTAAATTTTATTTTTTATTAAAATTGACGGACAACGTCCCGATAATTTTTTATTTTTAAAATATTAATTCAAGAAAAGCGACACTATCCGTTGTAATTTTTAATTATTTTTATTTTTTATGTGTTTTTAGAAAAAGCGACGGACAATGTTGCTTTTATTAAAAATAAATAAAAGTTAAGTTCATAAAAATGATGTTGTTCGTCGATATTTGATAATTTACTATTAAATAAATATTTTTTTATATTTAAGAAAATTAAACGTATTCAATTATATATTGAATACATTGATATTATACAATCGATTGATCAAGGTAATAATATACTGTTGAAGTTATAATATAATAATATAAGTTAAATTAAGTGATAATTCATCAAAGTATATATGAAATACGTTGTATTACGAGGTAATATACCCGTGTATGTGATGTATATTGTACATATTTTGAAGTTGATAGTCAATCAAATTATTTAAATCTAATTCAATTTAATTTTCCTAATTTATTTAAATTCTAGCAATTTTATACTCAATTTGTGTTAATTGAGTTTAATTTGACTCAATCAAAATTCTCAATTCAATCTGTTTTAACCCAATTTCTAATCTCAATTTAACTCATCTCCTCAATTTTAGGCTCAACTGTTCATCATATTTGATCAATGGTAAATATTAAATCAATTTATTATTATTATTATTATTATTATGCTAAACTTATTTCAAATTTATTTTTGGTAATTTTTATATAATATTTTCTATGTGACATACATAATTTATTTGTAAGAATAATAATTTTATAATATTTTTTAATTTATTATTACTATGAATTTATTATTATATTTAAATAGTAGCCTTGATATATTATAATTTTTACCTTTTTCTCATACTACCCTTGGTATTAAGTTCATGAAGTGGCAGTTTATACGTATAAAACTCTGAAGTGAACTCTTAACATTGAACAACAACAATTGTACAATGTATGCTCATTTTGACCGTTGATATCCAATTTTGACCTTTCGATGCTCCTTTTAGGCTGCTATTTTAATAAAAAAATTTAATTTTTAATATTAATATTTTTTACGTATTATTTTGATATCAAATAAATAACGACTTATCACATTAATGATTTTAATTTATTTATTTTTTTCAATCTGTTTATTTTCTAACCTGATTTTGCCAATTTATAACAAATTTAGCTTAATTTTATTCAATTTATTACAATTCTAGATCAAATTATGTTTAATTGGACTCAATTTCAATTTCCATTCAAATTTAAACCAAATTTTTAATCTTTAGATCTCAGCCGTTGATCAATTAATCTAACGGCTGGACCAAACCCCATCCCTCTTTCCTTTTAAACCAAAAAGAAAACCCTAATCCTCACTTTTGGCCAAGGAATCAGCCGCTCCATCTTACTCTCTCTTTCTCGCTCCCCCCATAAACTGACCACCGGCGGCGGACAATCAAATGCCACTGCCGCTGTCGCTTGTCACCGACGAGATCACAATTGGGAATAGCTCTTCAACTACCGCCGCTGCAAATCATGGGATTGAGCGATGTGGATCTTACAGATGATGGCGATGGAGGAGGAGATGATGTTGGTGTTGAAGGCATCAGCGGTTTAATTTTTTGTACTTTTTTTTTTTGCAGCCAAGGTTAAGATTGGAATCAATGGTATGTTATCTGTTAATTTTTTTTAGCATGTTTGCTCTATTTCATGAAATTGCTTTGTGGTTTTCGCTAAGATCGGGTTTGTATGTTGTTTTGCTTGAAGGTTTTGAAAGAATTGGTTGATTGGTGGCCCGGGTAATTCTTCAAAGGGTTGATGTTGAGCTCGTTGCTGTTAAGGATCCCTTCATCACCGTCGACTACATGGTTCATCGCAACTAATGATAGTAATATGAATTAAGGTTTAACCTAAGAATCCTTTGGATTTGTTACATGATTTGTATATATTTGGTTTTACTAACATAGAGATAGACATTCTACATTCAGAAGAGCTTTCTTGGATGATAAAGTTGATAAGAGTAGCTTATTTCCAAGTAAGATCTTTTCAAGAACATACAGAATGGACAAGGGAATTAGAAACACATGTTTTCATTGTTTTCATTTCACCGGTTAAGTTTGTGTTGCAGTTTCTTTATTTTGCCATAGCATGTTGGTTTGAATGTTTTCCTGCTTTCGTTTCTTTATGGAGTTCAATATAGAATGTTGTATTTCCTTAATTAGCAGACATCTTATTTTACTGATCTAGCGCCATTAATTTGAAGTTCGATCATCTTCTTCAAGTTCGTAGGTTAGTGTTTGCCTTTAGTTGCAATTACATCTGCAGGCACTAGAAAGAGGAAACAAGTCTTATGACCCTTCATGATCATCTTGAATTCAGGATGAAATATCATCTTACAATCTTATGTGAGCTAGGGGGCTGTATGGTGTTGCGGATGATCAGTTCAGCAATGGCTATCTTGTTTTTCATTACAAGTATATTGATCAGTAGTTGTTATCAACTTATTGAGCTTACTTTTGAGTAAATTAAACAGCTTTACTAGTCAAAACCATGAATAGGACTTGGTACTGTTTTGTTTTATAAGTAAGCAAAAAAACCATGCTAGATAAAAGAACTTCAATCTTCTTTGCTTGGAGTTACTCTTGTCCAGTTTTTGAGTCTTAAATCTGGGGTCAAGTAGCTATAACAATGATTAAGTTTAGTCGAAATGTGAATTAGAGAGTTGAAAATGGTCAAGTGTAGTGTTTTAAAATGTGTACTAGTGACTTCAAAATGATCAAGTGTAGTCACTTGAGAAGTTGATTAGCGAGTTGAAAGGTGAACTTGTGTTTTAAATTAGTAAAGTGTAATCACTTGAAAATGTGAATTCACGACTTAAAATTGATTTAGTGTTGGAACTTGAAATGTGAATTCATGACTTGAACATGGTTAGGTTTAGTCACTTAAAATATGAATTAGAGAGTTGAAAATGGTTAAGTGTAGTGTTTTGAAAATGGTCAAGTATAGTGGCTTGAAATGTTAGTTAGCTATTTGAACATGGTTTGAGTGTAGTGACTTGAAATATGAATAAGTTATTTGAAAATGATTTGAAAATGATTAAGTGTAGTTACTTGAAATTGCAAACTTGTGACTTGAAAACGGTTAAGTGTAGTTACTTGAAATTGTGAACTAGTGAATTGAAAATAGTTAAGTGTAGTTACTTGAAATGTGAATTAGTTACTTGAAAGTAGTTAAGTGTAGTGACTTGAAAATGATTAAGTATAGTTATTTGAAATGTGAAGTAGCTACTTGAAAATGGTTATGTATAGTGAGTTGAAATATGAATTAATTATTTGAAAATGGTTAAGTTTAGTGACTTGCAATGTGAATTAGTTATTTGAAAATGGTTAAATGTAGTGACTTGAAATGTCTACAAGTTATTTAAAAATGATTAAGTGTAGTGACTTGAAATGTGTACTAGTGACTTGAAAATGATTAAGTGCAGTTACTTCAAAATGGTTAAGTATAGTGACTTGAAATGTCAATTAGCTATTTGAAAATGGTTTGAGTGTAACGACTTGAAATGTGTACTAGTGAATAAGTTATTTGAAAATTATTAAGTGTAGTGACTTGAAAATGATTAAGTGTAGTTACTTGAAATTGCGAACTTGTGATTGATCTATTTGTATTTATCATGATATTTTTTAGTTGTACGTAGATATAAATATAATAAGGACTGAAAGTTTATCTGATTGATTTTTATATTTTGCATTTTTATGTAGTTAAGTGCTGCGGCTAGTGGACCCATTTTGCCCATGGATGCAAGAAGACCACGTGATGATAGTGATCCTAATGAAAGTCGTTGATTTTATTGCAAATTGTCTTGAATATTCAATTATGATAATGTAATTGTGTGGTTGGAGTGAATCTTAGAATATTGAAGGTTTTGTGTTTAAATTTAATTCTGGAATTTGAAGATACTAGTTAATGTTGAAAATTTGGAGTTTGAAGATGCTAATGTTGAAAATTTAATTTTGAAGTTTAATGTTCAATGTATTTTTGAGTTGCTTGTGAATTACAATGTTTAATTAGTCATGTTGTGTTAATGATATATGAATTAAATAAATATTGGATTGTAGGTTATGCCTAAAAAGAAACAATTAAATTTGAACTAAAATTAGAATTTATAATTTGTTATTGAAAATTAATGGGTCCTACTAAATTTTTTTAAAAAAATTTGTGGAGGTTTTTTCACCGTCGTAATTTTTAAATAAAAATTTATTATAAAAAGAATTAAATTAGAGTAACAGAGGTCTCAACCGTCGCAAAATAATCCATGCAAATTAATTATAGGGGTCGAAAAAAACTGTCGCAAATTGTTTGTGACGACTTGTATTGTGGGAGTTTTGGATCCGTCGGAATCACAATTTGAGGGGGTTTAAAATTTTAGCAAAATTTTAAAATTAATCCCCGCAATTTGACCCATTTTTTGTAGTGAAATTATCAAATAGATATACTCATCTGTTGCAATAAATGACTCATCCGTTAAAATAGATGATATTATCTGTTTGGTCATTTCCAACATATTATTCATCTGTTACAACAGATGAGTATAAATGTTGCAACAAATTATTTTAACTGTTTGGTCATTTCCAACATATTATTCAAGTGTTGCCACAGATTAGTAATATGTTGGAACAAATATTTTTACTTATTGTAATTAATATTAAATCATTATTAAGTTAATATTAAATTCATTAAAGTTCTAATTGAACTTAATAACTGAAAACTAATATTAGTGAGATTAATTTTATTTATTATGATACAGTTAAAATTTATCTCTTTTAAAAAATTGATTAAGATCAATTCGGACCAAATTAACATTTTCAAAATTTTGTCATTCTTTTTCCAAATACAAATCAACCCATAATTAATGTGTAATAAAAACGCAAGGGGTCAATCACTTTTCAAATCATTCCATTTCATCCTGTTGCGGAAAAAATATTTCATTATTTCAGATCTCGAGTTCTCTCTCTTCTCTTTCTCTCTCAACAATACAAATTGCTCAACCCTTTACAATAGATTATTTTTTTTCCCATTTTGACCACATAGTTGTTATTTTTGACTTTTTTTTCTTATATCAGTCGTTTTCTCTCTCTTCGCGGGTTACAAAGTTTGAGAAGAGTTTAATATTTGTTGTTTTTTCTTAAACTTAGGGCTTTTTAGTTAATGATAAAAATGAAGACCTTTAGTTGTATTATCTTCGAGAATGAGCTAATAATTTTGAGTTTTGATGCTAAAATATGTACGAAGAACCTGAGAAAATCCTAGTTTTTATCGTAGTGTTCTGTTAAATATAGTGGTGTTGTTGGATGGTGTTTTTGGTGTTTTTGGTGGTTGTTAGTGGTGTTGTTGGCACTATTAGTGTTGTTTGTTTGTTTTGTTTGTTGTTGGTTTTGTTATTTATTTTTGTTTTGTTGATGTTGTTATTAATGGTGTTCATATTATTGGTGTTGGTATTGGTGGTATTGTTGGTGTTGGTGGTATTGATTTTGGTGTTGGTATTGATGTTGGTGTTGGTGTTAGTATTGGTATTAGTATTGGTGGTGTTGGTATTAGTGGTGTGTTGGTGTTGGTGGTGTTGGTGTTAGTGGTAGTGGTGATGGTGTTGGTGGTGGTATTGGTTTTGGTGTTGGTGTTGGTGTTGGTAGTATTGGTATTGGTGATGGTGTTGGTGTTGGTTGTGGTGGTGCTGGTAATAATGGGGTTAGTATTAGTGTTGGTGGTGTTAGGGTGTTGTATTGCCCAACAAATTACACATCTGATGGAAAGGTGAAAGACCTGATCAATTTCATCCAATAGATGATCCATCTGTTGCAAAAAATGGGTAATATGTTGAAAGTTATCAAACTAAAACTGCTACCTATTTTGATAACTTCCAACAAATGACCCACCTATTGCAACACGTGAAACGTCTGTTTGAAGATATTAAAATAAGTCTTCCAACAGATTCCCTATTTGTTGCAACAAATGGGTAATTGAAATTATAATTGAACTTAACAACTCACCTTTAACTCTAGCTAAATCAATTCAATTATTAAAAATAATGTCTTGATATGAATCATTTCCACTCAAATTGATCAATTGATGACTCTGGTCAGGACGAACATAATAGTTGATTATGTAACAATATCAATTGAAATTGTAATTGAACTAATCAACTCACATATAAATCTAGACAAATCAATTTAGTTATCATAATAATGACTTGATATGAATCATTTCCTCTCAAATTGTTTGATTGATGACTCTGGTCAGGATGAACACAATAGTTGATCATGTATGTAGTGACGTCAATTAAAATTTTAATTGAACTTATCAATTCACATTTAACTCAAGCTAAATCAATTTAGTTATTACAAATAATGGCTTGATATGAATAAACATAGGACTATCCTGTTGCAATAGATGACATATCTGTTGAAAATTATCATAGTTACAGCCATCTATTGCAATAGATGACTTGAAATTATAAAAACAAATATAGACATCTATTGTAACGAATGACCCATCCATTGGAAATTATCAAATGGATAGCATATCTGTTGCAACATATGTTGGAAGATTTTTTTTAAGGAATTTTTTGTCAGAAATAAAAAAAAATACTAAGGAAGGAGCTCAAAAGATTTTAGCCTTTTTAGGATAACTCAAAAGTCAAAAGTCCCCCCCCCCCCCCCTCTTGTGTTGTATTTTCAATGTCATTGTCTCCTCTTTTTTTTTCTCAAAAGAAGTAAAGGACTAAAACACCCTAGGTTCTGGTCCTTGGATATTTCCTGAGTTTTGAACTCTCTGGATATCATACGACTTGAGGATACTTGTCGTATTATGCGGGTATGGTTTAGGGGGTCTTGGTCGTATGTTACTCAATGTGGATTTTGGTTGGTTTCTGTCCAAAGTACAAATGGACATCATATGGATCGCATGGAGATGGTAAGAGTGGTATACTCCAATTTGTATGTTGCCTAGTGTCAACCCCCTTGGATTCTATCTTGGATATATTTTAAGGGTACTAGTTGTATGGTATGGGTACGACTTAGGCTAGGGGATTCATATGGTGGGAAGTGTGTGATGTCCAGTATTTTATCTAGGGTACGAGTGGTGGGTACCACTCGTATGTTATGGGTACGGTTTGGTGGGGGATGGTCGTACCCTCTTGCATACAATTTTCAGCTTTTAAGCTAAGGGTATTCTAGACATTTCTCCTCTTGCTAACTTAAAACCCACGTCTTATAACTTCCTTAGGACATCATTAGCTATCCAAACCACATCAAATAGACTCTCAAACACTCTCAAATCTCTCTCAAGGCACATGGTTCAAGAAAAGCTAAGATTTTCTTCAAGGTGGTCAATTGGGGCTTTCAAGGGTGGTTTCCCTCCGTACTCTTTGGTATTTAAGGCATGTTACTCTTCTCTCATTTTTAGTTCAACTTAATTCATGTTTTTTTGAATCATTTTTATGATTCAATTGTAGTTATTGTTGGGTTTTGAAATATATGTTGGTGTTTTTTGTTACTAATGGTTGGATAATGTTTTTCATATTTTACTTATGATTTTTCATATTATAATGTTGGTTTGAACATTGTGGGATGTGTGGTGATGGTAAATAGGTTGGATTCCCCAAATTTCTTGGTTTTGGTTTTGGAAACTATATGCCCTTAATATGTTTGAGGAAATGTCTACAACAATGGTTTTGTCACATAGCTTGACTTTTACTGAAACTATTGAATTGCATAATATGGTAATGGAAACTAAATTGGTTTAAATGGTAAAATGGTAAGGCCTTGGTGGCCATGGATTTGGTTTAAATGAAAAACCTTGTGGGGTCCATGGGAATCCCCCAAGTGATTTTAATAACGAAAACTATGGGGTACATGGGAATCCATAAGAATTGTCTAATGACATTGCTTACTAGCTATTGTCAGTATGACGATACCACTTCATGAAGCCCTGGTTAATAACTTCTGTAAATAGTTGGTTGGTTGTGTGCTAATGGTTTTAATTTGACAATAATAGCAGGTTGTGATAACTAACTGTGAAGGTGTGAGTCTAATGGACGGACAGTAGGTACTCATGTTTGCCGACATGAGGGTTGGTCATGGTGACCATATACTTGTGGGCTAGATGGGAATCTCCTAAGTTGTACTTGTATATATGTATCATGGTGGGTGAAGGGTACATGAGAATCCCCGATCCCTATGTTATCTTTGATTCCTATGGCTACATGCGCTTAGGCCCGTTCAGGGGGTAAATGTAATACCCTGTACTTTTCCTAATTCAGTTCAGATCCTAGTGTGTGAAGTGTTAGTAGGTGAAGAATGTTCATAGAAATCACTTAGAGCCAAGTTGAGCCAAGAATCTTAGATTTGTCCAAAGTTTGGTGTTTGATTCTACAAAGGTCAAATTTGAAAGTGTATAGCTCTTGATTTATGAAGAATTTTCTAGCTCAAGCCCCACCAAATTATAAATAATTGAGTCAGCTTTCAAATGATACCAATTTTGCCTTAATTCGACACCCAGGTGAGAAGTTATTGCATTTTTAATGTAAGGAAGTAGCTTACTGCGATTATACCGCATCGCGGTGAGCCCTTGAATCAAAATCGTCCTTTCTAGTAGCTCAACTCAATTGGCCCGTGTGACGCCAAAAATCGCGGTGGAGCAGGTAACGCATCGCGCTGAAGTACAAATTGGCACTAGTCTGTTTCTAGTGACGCAACGCGATAATACTGCATCGCAGTGAAGTACAAATTCGCACTCGTCCATTTCTGGTACCACAATCCGATAGCACCGCGTCACGCCGAGGTACAAAATCGGACTTTAGTCGCATTTTTAAATTTCAGAAGGGCATTTAAGTTAATTACTCTAGCCCTAATTCGTGAAGGCAGACGATTAACCTTATTCTAAGCATATTATGCCCTTTATTCACCAAATTTCTCCCCAAGAAAACCCTAAAGCTTTAACCTTGAGTCCAAGAAATCCAAGGTTTCACCATTCCTTTTTCAAGATAACCAAGAATTCAAGTTTCCGGGTTCAAGAACTTCAAGAACATCATTAGGAATTCAAATTTCAAGATTTTTCATTCAAATAATCAAATAAGGTATGTAGGGTTATGAACAAGGATACTCCTTTCATCCTTATGCCCAAAACTAGCTTCTAAAGATAAATTTAAATGAATTTATATGATTTGCAGTTTAGGGTTCATACCCAATTATCATTATTTGAAGATTATGATGTTACAAGTGATTTAAAAGTTGAATTGCATGTCTACTTCCACATATTTATGTGTTGACTTGATTTTACAGATTGAGAATTGAATTTTATTATCTTGACTAGAATTGTTAAAGAATTTTAAGATTTCTATTATTGAGCATGAACTTTGTGATTTGACATGAGTTTCAAGAATGGGTTTAAATCCCCAAGTTTAATTCTTGATATTTTAAGAAAGATGATGTTTAAGAAATATTTGATATTTTGATCCTTAGCTAATATATGGAATCCACTTTACAGTTTTGATTACAGTTTAAAGTAAATAGATGCATAACTATTTTTTATTGTAAACCCTTATGCTAGTTTTAAAGCAAATTTCCTACAGAATGAGCATATAGATTAAAGGGAGTAGTATTTTGTACCGAATTGGGTATGTGTCTGAGTACACATGCCCCAGAACTACGAGCCAATGTATGTTCAGATTACTTGATTATTCCCATTTATATGGATGCAGATACAGATTGTGATCACTTAACTCAGGTTATACTCCTTGGCAAGAGTATGACACCTCTCTCCAACCTGAGGTTTTCTTCTTTGGAGAACTAGACGTTGGACACTATGATAGCTCACATAGTGTATGTCAGTTAGAAGAACCTTCCTAACAGATTAGTTTTTAGAAGAAACTCTCTAAGTCCTAAAATAGAATAATAGAATAGTTTTTAGATACTAAGTGTAAAGGCTCACGATTTTATTCAGATATTGTTTTACAAAAGTCATTAACTATGTGATTTTAACTTCTAGTTTATAGATACAAAGGTGAGTCCTTTTACACTTAGCTTGAATGATTTGAAAACAGACTTAACTTCAATTCTACTTATTCCACTAGTAGAAAGAGTAAAAGTACAACTTTTAGGACTAAGTGTTATGGCTCACAAGATTTATACAGTATGCTTTATCATTCATGATTTATGATTTTTAGGTTTTAGTTATTCAAGCCAATGTGAGTCTTTTACACTTAGCATGCATTCTTTACAAGCTATACGAACAATTGAGTTACTATTTTGCTTATGCATTCACCCCCACATGATCAGTACATTCCAAAAGTACTGATTTAGATATATGTCTATGTGCTACATTATTTAATAATGTAGGTACTAGTTGTAGCATGCACATCATATTTAGACAGTTGCAGATTATAGCCAGCAGGTGATGAGTCCTCCTAGTTCGGGGACTTCAGTTAGATGTTATTCATATACTTTACTTTCTTACTCATATGTATTGATTTGTGGTAGTTGAAGTCGCATCCCAACTATCTATAGTCAGTATAGTAGAGGATTCATAGATGTCAGTCAGAGTCAGTTATGTAATTTCAGTTTCTCTTTTTAGTTTAATCAGAATGTAAATTGTATCAGTATTGTATTTTCCACAGCTTTTATCATGATTATGTTTCTGCATAGTAAACTCAGTTTTTTTACAAATATTTAAATCAGTTGCTTAACAGTATGTCAACTGGTGGGTTTGATTGGGATAACCTATGGTCCTAAGCACCATGTGACGTCCAGGGGGTAGTCTCGAGGCATTACAAACTTGGTATCAGAGCATAATGTTTAAGTGTTCTAGGTTGTCTATGAAGCCATGTCTAGTATAGCCTTGCGGAACGGTACAGAGATGTCTGTACTTTTCTTCGAGAGGCTACCTGGCATTTAAGAAAAGTTTTCTTTCTTTCATACTCTAGGTCGTGCTGTAAAGTTGTTCTCTTAGAAACTTCTTTTGGTTCGTGCATAACTCCATAATTCTCTATCTGTAACCTATTCTTGAGATAACATGATTGACAAGTTCCAATTCCTCCCAAGATAATAGTCTCAAATTTACTATCAGTAACTTCAGAAGTCACACAAGGGGCTTGAGAGGAGCTCCCTAGTTTATTAAGTTCCTTAAGTTGAAAGTTTATGTCCTCATCCATATGAGTTGTTCAGTTAAGACAGTAAGATATTTATTCAAATTCCTTGTTAAACCTTCAATACAGATAGTGCTCCTGAGAGAAGATAGTGTAAACCTAGATTGTGAAATAGAGTTTGCATTCAAGGAATATTGCAACCTAGAGTGTTATGATTTCTAAGTAGTAGAACCTTCTTATAGTTAGAAGTATGGGTATAGAAGTGCAGTGGCAAAAAAGGTAGGAATGGCGATTGATCGAAAGAATATAAATGATCTTATGCGTGTTATAGAGTTTATGTTAATGTGATATGTCCTTGTGTGTTAGTTTAGAGGTAATGAATGTGGTAAAAGTTCCTTGGTAGAAGGTAGAGAAAAAACGATTAGTTAAGATGAATTATTGTTTGCTTGAAGTATGAACAGAGTTGTTGATGGTACTTATTTTGTTAGAAAAGTATTGGTTATCATGAAAGTATTTGGTGGTTTATTAATGTTAATTTAAGCTTCCCTTGAGGTTGTAAAAAGGAGTTTAGTTGAAACTTATAGAGCCATGAAAGTAATTTAGATATATTGATGGGTAAGTACTAGAGATGTGTGGAAGAGGGATATGCTAATGGATTATAATAAGCTAGACTATAAGGTCATGATCAATTATTATTATTATGAGGTTTGAGTGGACTAGTGTTTCCTGATGCTTTATTTTATAACTTTCAAGTGAGAATAGTATGTGAGATTGAGTTGTTAATCATGGAGGTGATCTAGTAGGCTTGAATAGTTCACATAAGAATTTAAGTTTGTTGATTTGAAATTTAGCATGATGTTATAGGTATGATGTAGAGGTATGCCCAAGGTGATATGGGGCTGTATTGTTTTTCGAAGCTAATTAAGTGCAGTGTGTGGTTAATAGTACCCTTGAGTTGTTAAGTGGAAGAAGGCTAGTTATATAGTACATAGTGTTCTTAATAGCTAAGTTGAGGAGTTATGTACAAGTGGTGTTGAGTCTTTTAAGTATTATTTTGATTCTCGTGGCTTAAGTTTAGAGGTGTCATATTAGTAGGCTATTAAGGGAAAAGAAGTGGATTATCTATTTGTTGAGACCAGTAAGTTATCGAAAAGGGTATAAGTACGTGATGATTTCTAAAGCTCGAGAAAAGTTAAGAATAGTACTTATCAAGGACATGTTCACGAATGACGTTAGTATAGTTTGTTAAAAGGTTGGGAATATCCATGTTAAGTGTTAGAATCTAAGTTTGAGTCTTTAAAGATTGAGCTAATAGAAAGTAGAGTTGAAGAACTAGATGGTGTGAACTCATGGTATGGTGATACTCCTGAAGACTCTAAGTTAGTAAGTATTTAAGTTATTATATGATGACCATTTTGGGCTATAGAGAGTTAAGAATGCAATCTCAGAAGGAAGAACTAGAAATGGGTTTTTACACTTTCAGATGTAGCCTTTCAGGTTGAGTTTATTATTTATGTGTATTGTTATATTTCAGAATCTAGAGTAAAATGGTTGCAGTTTAGTTAGAGTTTATTATGTGGTCCTGCAGACTTAGGGTGATGGATTAAAGCTAAGGAGAAGATGTAACACCCGTACTTTTTGGCTAGAATCTAGACCGTCGTTCCTACGCGTACAAACCCAAGCTAGATAATTCCTTGTTAATATATGTGTGGTTATCAATCCTATAGTATGGGAATACCTTTGAATATGAATTGAAGTCACAAAAATCCCTAACTCTAAGACCAGTTGAAAACATTTCTAGTGATTAAGTTTCAGTGGATGTTTAAATTTGGGTTAACTTCCATCGACCATAACTCCTTGTATATATCGAATTAGAGGGCCTACTATATATCAAATGAAAGATCTTCGAAGTAACTTTACAACGATACAATTTTTCCAAAATCTGATATCCAATCAAAAAGTTACAGCCATTTTTGTGAGAGAGGCAGTAGCTGCATGCGATCAGCGTGTGATGCATGCTCCGTCGCACACACCTAATTTTTAGGTTTTGTTTTTGCATTTTTAAGGGCAATTCGGACCTTTACCTCACCTAAGGTCCATCCATAATATAAGATTCACGCCCCAAAAGCATAATACGCAATATAATATAGTTTTCCTCTCAAAATAAAACCCTAACTGCTTCCCCAAAGATCAAGAAACTCATCCCTAAGATCAAGAATTCCAAGAAAAGGATCAAGACCTAGGTTTCATTCTTCTAACTATTAAATATGAGGTATGTGGGGTTTATCCTAAATAATATGGTCTTGTTGAAAACTTCCTAATATGATGTAAAGACTATCAAGCATGAATTTAGAAAGGGGTTTCGGAACCCATGATTTTAATTATGCTTTCTGAATGTTTTAGTGATATTGTTGTTTTGGTGTTTTGTCCTTTCCCCCCCTTAAATTGATTTAATGTATATATATGTATGAAAAATTGAGATTGAAGATTGTTTGAGAGCACAAATTATGAAATACCTCTCTTGTGTTGAATTAAAGTTTATGATCTTATCGGAAAAGAGTTGAAATACATGTTTTATGATTCAAAAGTAGTTTTGTCAAAGTCATAGTATTTGAACATGATTTAGAGATAATGATATGGTATTTTCTTGATATAATTACGTTTTGTGTTAAAGGGAAAGAATTGCTTGTGAATGAGAACTTTGACATGACCACCTTGTATTATTGAAAAGTTGATCATGAAAGTTGCTTGCATGGTGGTCCCAAACCTTATGTTTTGAAAACAGAGATTTTAATATGTTATTAATGGCTCAGAGATGCAACTTGCAAGTCAATGGTACGACGATACCATATAGATGTATGCCATAACAGAGTTAGAGTTTTCAGAGTTTGATTTAAGAGAATACATGTTTTAAAGAGTTAAAAATGGGCCTAAAAAGGGTTAGGTGGTTATCCGAAGAAGGCACGAGTCAATCGACTCATTGCCTATAACTGTATTTTACTGATACAGGTATATTATTATTGTACGCTGGCGATGACCCTGTGGCATAGTGGAGATAGAGACTCCGACCCTTGCGATAAACTTGGGTTGGGGGCTTGGCTACCGAGTTAATGACAAATTCCATATAGCCCACGGAATTTCAGAGTTGTAGGGTATACCACCTAGCGCAGAAGTAAAACAAAGAGTATGTCACAGAGTTTAGATGATTTTATAGAGTCTTTTAAATATGCCCACATGATTCTTAACATATGAAATAGTTATGAACTGTTTTAAATTGCTCTTATATATGCTGAATAAAAATTATTATTTTGGATTTTCTCTGCGTACCAGTACAACTGTATTGACCCCCTATCTCTCAAGGTCTGAGGCTCAATCTAGAGGTCCAGCTAAGTAGTAGAGATTTTCGAAAGAAGAGACTGTGCAGTGGTGAGCCTTCTTTATTTCGGAAGGCCTGTTTATTCCAAACTATGTTATTTATTTTATTTTGGGTCTACTTGGGGCCTTGTCCAAGATTAAGACAGTTGTCATTTTAGCATGTAATAGAGATTTTGTAGTCTAGTTTAGATATTTTCTAGAGTTATTAGATATTAAATTTCTTATCATTAAATTAAGTTCAGGGTATGACCATGATTCTATATTAAGTTATATTTCCACATCTTCCTTTATTGTATGAATATTGTACATGACTGCCAGATAGAGAAGGGCATCCGGGCCTTCATGTTTCAGAATGCTCGTCACTGCCAGGGGGGCCTCGGTTCGAATTGTGACAAACTTGGTATCAGAACTAGGTTCATGGTACCAGGGTGTCTATGAAATCACGATGGGTAGAGTCTTGTTTATGGGTGTATAGCGAGCCACACTTATAAGCAGGAGGCTACAAGGCTTTTAGGAATGTCTATCTTTCTTTATGTTCTAGTTTGTGCTATGGAGTCAGAATGTTCCTCTTTCATACTCTAGTTCATGCTATGGTGTCACCTATTTGAAAGTAAAGTTATCCCAATTCTTTTCTTACTCTGATGTTCTCAGATATGTCTCATTGTTGAGGTGATTCAAGTGCAGAAATCCAGAAT
Organism: Capsicum annuum; assembly: GCF_002878395.1. Taxonomy (NCBI): domain Eukaryota; kingdom Viridiplantae; phylum Streptophyta; class Magnoliopsida; order Solanales; family Solanaceae; genus Capsicum; species Capsicum annuum. The sequence continues at coordinate 187,988,227 of NC_061119.1, forward strand.
CAAAATAGTATGGTCCTTTCTGATTGAGTCATAAAAGATTATAACATTGTGCAAGGACTTGAGAGGAGTCTGTTAGTTCTCTAATGTGTATTAATTCTGATGTAAACTTTGATCCTGATGAAATCGTGCTTTTCAGCCTGAGGTATTAAGTGGATCTAGTCCCTTTCAAAATTCTTATTACAAATGTCATGCATAAGGGTAATGATGTGTAGCAGATTGTTGGAACTATATTTCCACCCGAGTAGTAGTGTATGTTAAAGTGTTAGGACCTATTGGTAGTGTGATGGTCTAGAAGTTGGTGACATAAAGTCACAAGGTTAGCAGTCAGAGTAAGGGTGATTTCTGCATAAATAAATAGTTTAGTTGTATAATCGTGGATTGAGGAGTGCGTTTCCATTGTATAGTGATAGACTAATGTGGTATAATGATAGACTAATGTGCAACAATATTTATAGATTGTACGGTTGTATGTGAAGGAAGTGGCTGGCTATTTTTATTTATTTAAAATAGGAAAAGAGCCCAGAGTGGATAGTTATGGTGGTCACAGAAATTCTTTATAGGCTGTGAATGAAAATGGTTAGATTATCCAATAATTTATAAGTATAGACTTATTGTAGTATGTGAAATTTAAAGGTAGTCTAAAGGTATGCTTGGGTAAGTAAGTATGATGTGAGAAAGTAGAATGCGTAGATAAGATCGTATTGGGTTATAATACAAGATTAAGGTTGACCCTATCTATTATGTGACTTTACCCCCTTAACCACCTTTTCTTTAGTGGTTATAAGCTAGTACTTTTTATGAGAAGGTATGTAGTGAATTTTAACGTTGTAATAGTGATGTCATGGAGGGGTTGTGATTGTAGGTAGTAGTTAAAGGAAATGAGTATTTTGAGTTGATTTCCCAATTTGATGGACTGGTATAATATGTTGCATGCTTCACTGGTGGTACGTGATTGTTGCTAGATTATAGGCCTGAACGTTAGATGTAAAATGTGGTGGTAAGAATAGTAGCTTAAGATTAATGATGTATATTTGTGGGAATGAATTAGTAGGCTTGATGTGATTTGTGAAAGAGCCTAGATTGATAATTAATGAAAAGTTTAACTGGTAATTGTGAGGTATATGTGTATATGAGGACTAGTGTTAAAATGATGAATTGTGGGTGAGTCATTAAGTGGATAAGAGCGTAAGTATATAAGAATGAGTTGCACCCCCTGGTAGTATGGCGTTAGTTAAGATTTTATGATATGAGTTATGTGATTAATGGTCTATTATTAGAAGGTTAAGTAGTGGAGAGTAGATTTTTATGTGATAAGGAGTGGGGATGTGTATGTATGCTCATGACACTGTGAGTTGTTGGTTGGTGACGATTGAGGATAGCAAAACTTAAGAGTAGCATTCTGGGAAAACAAGTCTTTTAGAGTATACGTTAAGTAGTCATAACGCCCGTAGCTTTCTAGACTTGATGTCACTTAGTAGCATGCTTAAAGGGATGACAACTTGAATGATCCTCTTTTTCTAAGTGTTAAATAAAGGACTTAGTCACATTTTGAGCTCCCAATCTTTGATGATTTTATTTTCGACCTTTCTGGCCTTAGAAAGTCAATTTGTGAGTTGATTCATGATCGGGGAAGTCCATATTACAATCCCGGGTGAGTTTCAAAATTTTTGGACAAGTGTAAGGGCATGTTTGGAGGTCCAAAATAGTAGCTGCATGCGATTTGCGCGTGATGCACACTCCAGTCTACACCTGAGTAGCATACGACGCACACCTCATTCTGAGGTTCTACAGCGTGCGACACACGCTCTCCTTCAGCCTTCAATTTTCAATTACATTTTTCTAGGGGCATTTAGGTCAATTCCACCCACATTAATTTGGCCCAAACACCGAGTTTGAGTAGCAAAATAACACTTTAGACCCAAATTCATATTCTCCCAAAATTGAAATCATCTTCCCTTGCCAAGAACAGAAATCCTAACTCTTAAGTGTTTAGAAGCGTAGATGTCCATGCCTATAATAATGTTAGTCATGAGTGGATGATTTTGGGGTTAGAGGAAGTTATGATTAGTATCCCTGAAGGGGGATGTCCTAGAAGGAATTTAGAGTCTTTATTTTAAATTATTGAGAGAAGTTTGTGTTCTTGTATATAACGATATTCCCTATTGTATTGAGAATTGTGGTTACAGATTGATGAGAGGTTATGTTCTCCAGTCTAGGATTGTGACTTTGATGTAAGGGGGAGATGGTAATTTAAGGTAGTTTTCGAACCTTTTTTTTTCTCATTGTGGTAAATTAGGGAAGAGTCATAATAAACCTACCCCTATTCAAGTATGTTCCTCCTATTTTAGTTTAAGAGTTCATTCTACCAATGTTTTATGTATTTGAGTCCTACCTATGTCTATGGTTTAAGTTATCTATGTAACTCATGTCATGTTCTGGCCTCTAAACTAGAAGCAATAATATTCCTCAGTGATCCAACATTCAATCTATTCAAACTCTATGTTATGTTGTTCGTGATCCATGAAAATCTATGTCTGTCAGCATCTTTGGCCCTAAGAAAATATGTTTCTATATGTTGCGGAATCATTTTATGCCAGAATTAGCCAAAGTGTTAAAGTTTATGCCAACTCATGGAAAAATTTCAGCTCTTTGAATGAGGAGCAATTACTTTAAGTGAAATCCTTACCTTAGTTGTTAACGACATTAATTTTGGCTTTCTGCCATATAGCTCATGATATGTGCATCCATGTTTCTCATTTTGGTTTGTACTAAGGAAGACATGATGTGTTGTGTTCATGTCGAACGACCCTTTACTTATAATCCAGACACTTGATATCGGAAGTACTCCGTATCTATTGTATCGTATATTCACTTCATGTCCCTTCTCGAATAGTGCAATAAGTATGAGTGATGGTCTGATAATGTTACTTCCATTCATGATGTTTATGCTCGAGTCCCTTAATGACCCTCCGTATGTTAGTATGATGGTGGTTATGGAGGCGTAGTAGTGTGTTAGGTATGGGAGTAGATGTTCTTGAAGGTGAGAAATTTAACGTGATTCTCGAGCTGAGGTTTTAGGTGAAAGAAAAAGAAGGAGATAAACTTTTGTTGTGTGAAATAGCTACGAAGGAGAAATGTGGCGAAAATAGTTTTGAGAGTGATTGGAATTGATGGTCTTAGAAGGGAGATCCATCTAGTGGGTGTAGTAATGATTAGGCTTGAATATTCTGATTGATGAAAACACAAACCTATGTGCTATGTGGTTAGTGTTCTTTGAATTAAGACTTGAGATTGTTGGATTATGTGATGAGGTGAGGTGATTTCTTAATGTGATGTAGAGTGCAGGGTCACATAGTTTAAATTAGCACCTCTTTCCTCTGAGTTAGGCTCGAACATAGAAGTATTATAAGGAGGGACACAAATTCTTGTGGTTAGATGTGTTACGGAAGAATTGTAAGTTTGAAATGATGAAGTGTGTTGATTAATATTGGGGTATAGATAAGTAGTGTTGCTAAGTTTTAGTCTTTTTGTTGTATCTTGTAAGATGGAGAATGCTAACATTCATATGTTCTGCGAGAATCTTATCTCATATCTTGTACCAATCTTAATCAAGCCGAGGACTCTTAGAAAAGTTATGTTTTACAATATTTTGATCATGTGCCATAAAACACATGCCAAGATCATGTCGATGTCAAGTTTTTTTATCTCGGGTTTCATGCTTACCCGCTTCCATAGGGGTTATCATGAAGATCATGTGATGCCTTTGCATATTTTTGTTGAGGAAAAATGTTCAAATCAATATTACGTTCTTTATTCTACACTTTTAGAGCTTAAAAAGTCCCTAACCATCATTCAGGGATGAATGATTCCAAGGGGGAGATAATGTAACATCCCGTACTTTTGGACTAAAATTTAGACCGTTGTTCCTACGCGTATAGACTCGAACTAGATAATTCCTTGTTAATATATGTGTTTTTATCAATCCTATAGTGTGGGAATACCTTTGAATATGAATTGAAGTCACAAAAATCCCCTAACTCTAAGACGAGTTGAAAACATTTCTAGCGATTAAGTTTCAGTGGATGTTTAACCTTGGGTCAACTTCCATCGATCATAACTCCTTGTATATATTGAATTATAGGGTTTACAATATAGAAAATGAAAGGTATTCGAAGTATCTTTCCAATGATACCAATTTCGCCAAAATCCGATACCCGAGAAAAAAATTACAGCCATTTTTGTGAGAGAGGTAGTAGCTGCGCGCAATTAGCATGCGACTCACGCTCCGTCGCACGGACCTAACTTTCAGGTTTTGTTTTCAAGTTTTAAGGGAAATTTGGACCTTTACCTCACCTAAGGTCCGTCTATAACATAAGATTCATGCCCCAAAAGCATAATACACGATATAATTCAGTTTTCCTCTCAAAACAAAACCCTAACTCTTTCCCTAAAGATTAAGAAACTCATCCCTAAGATCAAGAATTCCAAGAAAAGGATCAAGACCCAGGTTGCATTCTTCTAACTACGAAATCTAAGGTATGTGGGGTTTATCCTAAACTATATGGGCTTGTTGAAAACTTTCTAATATGATTTAAAGGCTATCAAGCATGAATTTAGAAAGGAGTTTTGGAACCCATGATTTTAATTATGCTTTTTGAATGTTTTAGTGAAATTGTTGTTTTGGCCTTACGGCCTCCCTCCCCCTATAAAATTGATTTACATGTATATATATGTATGAAAAATTTAGATTGAAGATTGTTTGAGAGCACAAATTACGAAAGCCCTCTCTTGTGTTGAATTAAAGTTTATGATCTTGTCGGAAAAGAGTTGAAATACATGTTTTATGATTCGAAAGTAGTTTTCTCAATGTCATAGTATTTGAACATGATTTAGAGATGATGAGAGGGTGTTTTCTTGATATAATTGCGTGTTGTGTTAAAGGGAAAGAATTGCTGGTGAACGAGAACTTTGACATGACCACCTGTATTATTGAAAAGTTGATCAAGAAAGTTGCTTGCATGGTTTTACCTGATTTATAAGAGAGGAGTCTTTGATTTGATTTATTGATTTGGTGGTTCCAAACCTTATGTTTTAAAAACAGAAATTTTAATATGTTAGTAATGGCTCAGAGATGTGACTTGCAAGTCAATGGTATGACGATACCATATAGATGTATGCCATAACAGAGTTAAAGTTTTTAGAGTTTGATTTCAGAGAATTTATGTTTTAAAGAGTTAAAAATGGGCCTAAAGAGGGTTAGGTGGTTACCCAAAGAAGGCACAAGTCAATAGACTTATTGCCTAAAATCATATTTTGCCGATACGGGTATATTATTATTGTACGCTGGCGACAGTCCTGTGGCATAGTAGAGACAACGACTCTAACCCTTGCGGTAAACTTGGGTTGGGGGTTTGGCTGTCGAGTTAATGGCAGATTTCATATTGCCCATGGAATTTCAGAGTTGTAGGGTATACCACCTAGCACAGAAGTAAAACAAAGAATATGTCACAGAGTTCAGATGATTTTATAGAGTCTTTTAAATATGCCCATGTGATTCTTAACATATGATATATTTATGAACTTTTTAAAATTGCTCTCATATATGTTGAATAAAAATTATTATTTTAGATTTGCTCTGCGTACCCATCAACTGTATTGACCCCCTATCTCTCAGGTTCTAAGGCTCAATCTAGAGGTCTGGCTAAGCAGTAGAGTTTTCAGAGAGAAGAGACTGTTCAGTGGTAAGCCTTCTTTATTCTAGAAGGCCTGTTTATTCTAGACTATGTTATTTATTTTATTTTGGGTCTACTGGGGGCCTTGTCCCAAATTCAGACAGTTGTCATTTTAGCATGTAATGGAGATTTCGCAGACTGGTTGAGATATTGTCTAGAGTTGTTGGATTTTAGTCATGTAAGTATGTTCCCAGATAAGCATATTCAGTATGTGATCTCAGTTGCCTTAGTTCAGAATTATCTATCTAATCAGTATCATTCAAGGATGAATATTCCCAAGGGGGAGATATTGTAATACCCCTTACTTTTCCTAGTTCAGTTCAGCTCCTAGTGTGTGAAGTGTTAGTAGGTGAAGAATGTTCATAGAAATCACTTAGAGCCAAGTTGAGCCAAGAACCTTAGATTCGTCCAAAGTTTGGTGTTCAATTCTACAAGGGTCAACTTTAAAAGTGTATAACTCTTGATATATGTAGAATTTTCCAGCTCAAGACCCACGACATTTTAGATAATTGAGTCAGCTTTACAACGATAACAATTTTGCCTTAATTTGATACCCAGGTGAGAAGTTATGGCATTTTTTGTGTGAGTAAGTAGCTTACCTGATTATACCACGTCGCGGTAAGCCCTGGAATCACAGTCGTCCTTTCCAGTAGCTCACCACAATTGGCCTGTGTTGTACTAAAAATTATGGTGGGGCAGGTAACTTGTTGCAGTGATGTGTAAATTTGCACTCGTCTATTTCCTGTGGTGCAATGTGATAGTACCGCATCGCGGTTAAGCACAAATTCGCACTCGTTCATTTCTAGTAACATAACGTGATAGCACTGCATCATGTTGAGCTGCAAAATAGGACTCCAGTTGCGATTTTAAATTTCAGAAGGGCATTTAAGTCAATTACTCTTGCCCTAATTCTTGAAAGCAGATGATTTCACCTTATTCTAAGCATATTACACTCTTTATTCACCAAATTTCTCTCTAAGAAAATCAAAAAGCTTCAAACTTGAGTCCAAGGAATCCAAGGTTTCACTATTCTTTTTTCAAGATAACCAAGAATTCAAGTTTCCGAATTCAAGAACTTTAAGAAAAAGCTTCAAGAACATCGTTAGGTATTCAAAGTTCAAGCTTTTACATTTAAATAATCAAATAAGGTATGTGGGGTTAAGAACAAGGATACTCTTTTCATCCTTGTACTTAAAACTAGATTTTAAAGATGAATTTACATGAATTTATATGATTTGCAGTTTTGGGCTCATACCCAATTATCATTATTTGAAGATTATGATGTTACAAGTGATTTAAATGTTGAATTGCATGTCTACTTCCACATCTTTATGTGTGTGACTTGATTTTATAGATTGAGAATTGAATTTAATTATCTTGAATAGAACTGTTAAAAAATTTCATAATTTCTATTATTGAGCATGAACTTTGGGATTTGACATAAGTTTTAAGATTGGGTTTGAAGCCCTAAGATTAATTCTTGATATTTCAAGAAAGATGATGTTTATGCAAGATTTGATGTTTTGATCCTCAGCTAAGATATGGAATCCACTTTACAGTTTTGATTACAGTCTAAAGTAAACAGATGTATAACTATCCCTTCCTAGAATTGATGATCTCTTTGACCAACTTCAAGGTGCTAAGTGTTTTTCAAAGATAGACCTTCGTTTGGGGTATCATCAGTTGAAGGTTAGGGAGGATGATATTCCAAAACAGCTTTTTGAACCTAATATGGCCATTATGAATTCTTAGTCATGTCTTTCGGATTGACTAACGCCCCTGCAACCTTCATGGACCTAATGAGGGTGTTCCATCAGTTTCTAGATCGGTTTTTCATAGTCTTTATTGATGACATTTTGATTTACTTTAAGAGTGAGGAGGATCATGTTAGCCACCTCCAAATCATCCTTCAGAACCTTAAAGACCATAAATTGTATGCAAAATTTTCCATGTGTGAATTCTGGCTTAATGCTATTGCTTTCTTGTGGCATATTGTGTCTAGTGAGGAATTAAAGTTACCCCCAAAAGATTGAGGCAGTGATAAAATGGCCCAGACCCATAACTCCAACAGACATCTAGAGGTTCTTAGGTTTGGTGAGGTATTATAGAAGGTTCGTAGAGAGTTTTTCTTCCATAGCTGCTCCACTTACTAGGTTGACACATAAAAAGGTAAAGCTTGTATGGTCTGACTCCTGTCAGAATAGTTTTGAGAAGTTGAAAGACAAGTTAACTACTGTACCTGTTTTAACCCTTCTTGCAGGTATGGATGGTTTTGTTGTATACTGTGATGCATCCTGAGTGGGACTTGGGTGTTTACTTATGCAGTATGGTAAGGTGGTAGCTTATGCATCTAGACAGTTAAAGGTACATAAGAGAAACTACCCCACCATGACTTGGAGTTAGCGACTGTGGTGTTTGTACTTAAAATCTGGCGGCATTATCTGTACGGGGTACATGTAGATATTTTCACTGATCACAAAAGTTTACAGTATGTTTTCTAGCAGAAAGAATTAAATCTCAAGCAGCGGTATTGGTTGGAATAATTGAAGGATTATGACATGAGCCTGAACTATCATCCGGGCAAGGAGAATGTGGTGGCAAACGCCCTTAGCAGGCTATCTATGGGTAGTCTTTCTCATGTTGACGAAGGAAAAAGGGAGATGATAAAAGATATTCATCGGTAATCCAATCTAGCGGTGCGACTTCTGGATTTCAAAGATGGAGGAGTAGTTGTGCATGAAATAGCAAAATCTTCCTTATGTGCTGAAGTGAAGGAAAAATAGGCTGGAGACCCCATCTTGATGCAAATCAAGAAAGATGTGGGTCAACAAAAAGTGATGGCTTTTGAAATTAGAGGTGATGGGATTTTAAGATATTAGGGTAGGTTATGTGTGCCAGATATGGATGGATTGCGAAAAAGAATTATTGATGAGGCTCATACTTTAAGGTATGTTGTTCACCCAGGCTTTACTAAAATGTACCATGATCTTAAAGCTATATATTGGTGGAATAATATGAAACATGATGTGGCTGATTTTGTTTCCCAGTGTTTGAATTGCCAATAAGTTAAAGTGAAACATTTGAGACTAGGTGGTACTTTCCAAGAGATAACTTTACATATGTGGAAATGAGAGATGATCAATATGGACTTCATCACAGGGCTTCCGAGGTCTCGAAACCAATATGATTCCATTTGGGTAATTGTAGACCGGCTGACCAAGTCAACTCAATTTTTTTCTGTGAGGACTAACTATTCTGGAGATGATTATGCCAAGCTGTACATTGAGGAAATAGTTCATTTTCATGGGGCACTGGTATCCATTATATCCGATCGAGGTACACAATTCTCTTCGCAGTTTTGGAAGTCTTTTCAGAGGGTACATTCCACCCCCAGACGGATTGGCAAGTTGAACACACTATCTAGACCCTTGAGGACATGTTGAGGGATTGTGTAATTGATTTCAAAGGTATTTGGGTAGATCATTTGCCTTTGATAGAGTTTGCCTACAATAATAGCTACCATGCCAGCTTAAGATAGCTCCTTTTGAGGCACTTTATGGGAGGAGATGCAGATCACCGATTGGGTGGTATAAAGTTAGTGAAACCCAGTTGTTTGGACCTGATCTTGTTCATCAGGCAATGGAGAAGGTGAAAATCATTAGAGAACGACTCAAGACAGCCCAGAGATGTTAGAAGAAGAGAGCTAGAATTTGAGGTTGGTGATTGGGTGTTTCTAAAAGTCTTCCCTATGAAGGGAGTTGTGCAATTCAGGAAGAGAGAAAAGTTGAGTCCTCACTATATAAGACCATATCAGATTGTGAGAAGGATAAGTGGGGTTGCTTATAAGTTAGAGTTTCCCGCAAATCAGGCTTTTGTCATCCCGTATTTCATGTGTCTATGTTGAAGAAGTATGTTGAAGATCATTCCCTAGTGTTGCCGGTAAAGGAGATTAAGGTGACAGACTTCTTATCATATGAAGAAGAGCCTATTGTAATCTTGGATTGCCCAGTTCGAAAGTTGAGGAGTAAGGAAATGGCTTCGGTCAATGTGTTGTGGAAGAATCAAAAAGAGGAGGAAGATAGGATTCATAAGATGACATGCGACCTAGATACCCAGGCCTCTTTGAGATAGTAAGTAATGACATAGAAGGTATCACTCATTTACTCTCTCTATATTCTTTGTCTTTCCTTTTCTTTGGTATGTTTGAAATCGTGCTTGTCTGTGCTCTAACCCATCATTCGAGGACGAATGATCCCAAGGGGGGATAATGTAACACCCCGTATTTTTCTCGACTTGATGTCACTTCATAGTATTCTTAGAGGATTAATCTTTTGAAAAAATTTTAAGTGTAAGGGGGACTTAGTCACATTTTGAACTCCTAATCTTTGATGATTTTATTCTTGACCTTCCTGGCCTTAGAATGTCGATTTATAAATTGATTCATGATCGGGGGTGTCAAGGGTACATCCCGGGTAAGTTTTGGAATTTTTGGACGAGCGTAAGGGCACATTTGGAAGCCCAAAATAGTAGCATCGTGCGATCAGCGCGCGATGCACGCTCTAGTCCATACCTGGGTAGAGTGAGATGGAGCGTGCAGAAGCCCAAAAAAGTAGCATCTTGCGATCTGGGCACGACACATTCTCCAGTCCATACCTGGGTAGCATGCGATAGAGTATGCGGTGCCCGCTCTATTTTGGGTCTCCATGGCGTGTTATGCACTCTCCCCTTTTAGCCTGTAGTTTTCAGTTATGTTTTTAGGGGCATTTGGGTCAATTCCACCCATATTAATTCGGCCTAAACACCGAATTTGAGTCTTAAAAACAACACTTTAAGCCCCTAAATTCATATTCTCTTAAATTGAAATCATCTTCCCTTTCCTAAGAACAAAATCCCTAAACTCTTAAGTCAAGATTTCAAGAAAACATATCAACATTCAGGTTCTATTTTTCAAATCTTATAGTCTAAGGTACGTGGGATTTTCCTAAAATACATGGGCATAAGAAAATTGTTTCATCAACATTTAAATATTGTGAAATCATGAATTTTGAAGGGGTTTTAGAATTTATATTAAAATGTTGCTTTATGAATTCTTTAATGACATTATTGTTTTTGTCTTGAGGCCTTTTCCCCAAATTGATTTGTACTCGTATATATATATGTATGAAATCGAGTTGAATATTTAATTGAGAGCATGAAAATATAGAATGCCTCTCTTACTATGATTTTCTATACTTTTCATATAATATGGATTATTTCGATTGTATTTTGAGAAGCATGTTACAAATGTCCTAATTATTGTTTATGACTTGATTAAGCTTTTGAATTGAAGAGAGGGGAGTTTTACATGTTGATAAATGCTGAAAATTTATAATGAATGAATTTCATGGTTTTTTCAAAAATACATGACCACCATATGTTTGTTGGATTTATTGAAAAGATGAGAATCTTTGCATGGTTTTGACTTATGTTTTGAAATATGAATTCTCTTATACTTTTCTGAATGCTTTGGTAGTCTGAACATTATTTTTAAGTGAAAGAATCTTGCATGATATTTTATGGCTCAAAAATACGACTTGCAAGTCTTGGTATGACGATACCAAAACAGATAATGCCATAACAGACCCAGAATAGAATAGAAATTAGATTTTTTCTCAGACTTACAAATTTTAAATTCAGAAAGATGCATGTTCAAAAAAGCCTAAAATTGGGCATAAAGAGACGTTAGGTGGTTACTCAAAGAAGACACGAGTTCAGATAACTTATTGCCCGCAATCGTGTTTTGCCGATATGGGTTATTTTGTTCCCTAAAGGGATTACACGCTGGCCTAGTGCCCTGTGGCATATCAAACTCAGACACTCTAACTTTTGTGGAAAACTTGGGTTGGGGGCTTCCCCACTGAGTCAATGGAGGATTCCATATAGCCCGTGGAATATCAGACTTGTCGGGATGTAGCACCTAACTCAGAAGTAATACAAAGAATAGAATCGTATTGACAAGAAGGTTTTATCATTATCAAATAATGCCATGTATTTTAAACTATATCCTGCATGATGTTTCATGACCTGCTCTCATCTATTTTATATATATATATATATAAATGCATTATTTTGGATTAATCTGCATACCAGTACAATTGTATTGACCCCCTATATTTCAGGGTTTGAGGCTCAGTCTAGAGGCCCTGCTAAGCCGTAGAGTTATTCAGATAAAAGTGAAGTGTGCATTTGGTAGGCCTTTTTTATTCTACAAGGCCTATTTCCTTCAGATATTTGCTATTTAATTTGGTTTAGGTCCACTGGGGCCCTTGTCCCAATTTCAGACAGTTTGTTAATTTTCGTATGTACTAGAGATTTCGCAGACTGAAACAGATGTTGTCTAGATGTTGATGGATTGCTTTCTGTGTTATTAAATTGAACTCTAAGTATGACCATGATTCTTAATGTCTTTTATTTCTGCATTCTTTCCTTATTATATGTGTGAAGCATGCCACACTTATGGACAAGAGGCTACGAGATATTTTAGGAAAACTTTCCCTTTTTTTAGTTTTCATTTTATGTGGATGAGTATGAGATGAGATCAAGTTAAATTCTATGTCTAATTTAATCTTCCTTCCATTTACAGAACATGCCTCCTAGAAAGACTAACGAAAGGAGAAATGAAAATCAGCATATACCTCTACCTGTTCAGGAAGATCCCCTGAATGAGCATGTCTCTCATGCCATGTTCAAAGTTGCATCAACTACTCTGGATCACTCTGTACTAACTTACAATAATTAGCAGGTTGTTATATCAGCCAATCCAGTGGCTAATTCAGCTGCAGCTAGGATTTGGGACTTTACCCAAATAAATCCTCTTTTGTTTTTGGGATTCAAGTCTGACGAAGATCCGTAGAAGTTCCTTAACATGATCCAGAAGGTAACTAACACTATGGGTATGACTTCTAGTGAGAGTGCAGAGTTGGGTGCTTAACAGTTGTAGGATGTAGCTCACACCTGGTATAAGCAGTGGAAGGGAGACAGAGGCACAGATGCAGGTCCTATTGAATAGGAGGATTTTAATACAACCTTTCTAGATAGATAGTATGGTCAAGGAGTATAGGACCACAATATTGATTAAGGAAATAGACTTGGCTAGGCTTATGGTCCATGAACAATAGATTGAGAAAGAAAAAGTTAAGTAGAGAGAAAGAGAGAATAAGAGGCTAGGATAGGTAGTTTTAACTTTGCTCATCTAAGGTCAGATGGTGGTAACCATTCTTAATTTCATTAGAAATCTTTAGTTCTCGCTCCATCTTCAGTTAGTACTCCTGTGCCAAAGTTCATAAATGACAATCAGGATAGGATGCCAGGCTATAAGTCCCAAGGCAGTGGAAACAGTGGTCGCACGAATCCTCTTTGCTAGAAATGTGGTAGAAACCATCAAGATAAGTGTAGAGATAGCAGTGATGTATGCTTTGGGTGTGGCAAGGCAGGCCATTAGATCCGGGAGTGTCGGATAGTTTCTCAGAAGGGTAGGGATTTACGCCAACAGGGCTTGTCCCATCTGTCATCCACTCCAGCAGGTCACCAAACTCAGTAGGGCACCACTTCTAGTGCCACCAGCAGTCAGCGCCAGAACAGACTATATGCACTTTAGTCCCGACAGGATCAGGAAAATTCTCCTAATGTGGTTACTGGTCCATTGCAGGTCTTTCATTTACATGTTTATGCTTTGTTAGATCCTGGAGCTTTTTTTTTTGTAATCCTTTCCATAGTTGTTGATTTTGGTGTCAATCTTGAGACTTTAGCAGAACCCTTTTCAGTGACAACCCAGTAGGTGTCTCTAATGTATCCAGGCAAGTATACAGGAATTGTCCGACCATAATATCCCAGAAAGTCACTTCAGTTGATCTTGTGGAGTTAGAGATAATGGATTTTGATGTCATTCTTAGAATGGATTGGCTCCACTTCTACTACGCTTCAATTGGTTCTAGAAATAGAGTTTTTCAATTTTAGTTTCCAAATGAACCAGTCAAAGAATGGAGGGGTAGCACTTAAGAACTTAAGGGTCAACTTGTATCATACCTTAGAGCGAGAAAAATGATAGCCAAGGGCTGTATTTATCATCTTATTCGAGTCAAAAACTCTAATTTTGAGACTCATAATCTTGAGTCAGTTTCAGTAGTGAGGGAATTTCCAGATGTGTTCCTTGAAGATGTTCTCGGAGGTCCTCAAGGGAAATTAACTTCGGAGTAGACCTTCTTTCAGATACCCAGCCTATCTCTATTCCGCTATATAGAATGGCTATAGCTAAACTAAAAGATTTGAAGGAACAATTAAAATACCTCCTAGATAAGGGATTCATTACACCCGATTTTCCTATGGGGCGCTCCAATTCTTTTCGAGTACAATAAAAATGGTTCTCTTAGAATGTGTATCGATTACCATTAGTTGAACAAAGTTACCATCAAGAATAAATATTCACTCCCCAGAATCAATGACTTATTTGACCAACTTCAAGGTTCCAGTTATTTCTCTAAGATAGACCTCAGATTCGTCTATTATCAACTCAGGATTAGAGAATTTGACATTCCAAAAATAGCTTTCAGAACTCAGTATGGTCACTTGGAATTCCTAGTCATATCTTTTGGACTAACAAATGCCCCAACAGCTTTCATGGACTTGATAAATAGAGTGTTCAAATAGTACTTGGACATGTTCATCATAGTCTTCATCAATGATATTCTTGTCTACTCCTACAATGAAACTGATCATGCAGGCCACCTCAGAATTGAATTACAGACACTTAGAGCTCATCAGTTGTTCACCAAGTTCAGTAAGAGGCGATTTTGGATAAGATCAGTAGCATTCCTTGGCCATATTATTTCCAGTGATGGCATTCGAGTTGTCCCACAAAAGACCAAAGCTATGAGAAACTGGCCTAGATCCATCTCTCCGTCAGACATCAGGAGTTTCTTAGGTTTGGATGGATATTACCGATGGTTTATTAAAGGATTTTTGGCTATTGCATCCCCTATGTCTAGATTGACTCAAAATAAAGTCAAGTTTCTGTGGTCAGATTCTTGCGAGAATAGTTTTCAGGAGTTGAAAAGTCGACTCAACTCAACCCTAATTTTGACCTTGCCTGATGGTTCAGAGGGTTTTGTCGTGTACCGTGATGCTTCTAGAGTTGGTTTGGGTTGTCTTTTGATGCAAAAGGGTAAGGTCATATCGTATGCTTCCAGAAAGCTTAAGCCCTATAAAAGGAATTACCCCACCCATGATCTTGAGTTAGCAGCTGTTATGTTTGCCTTAAAGATTTGGAGGTACTATTTGTATAGGGTGCATGTTGATGTGTTCACAAATCACAAAAGCTTATAGTATGTATTTTTACAGAATGATTTAAATCTCCATCAGAGAAGGTGGTTAGAGTTTTTGAAAGACTATGATATGAGTTGTACCACCCGAGCAAGGACAATGTAGTGGTAGATTCCCTAAGTAGATTGTCTATAAGTAGTGTTTCTCATATTGAGGATTATAAGAAAAAGTTAGTTAGGGAAGTTCATCATTGCCAGATTAGGTGTTCGTTTGGTTGATTCAGCTGAGGGTAGTGTATGGGTTCATAATAGTTCAGAATCTTCTTTGGTTGCCAAAGTAAAAGAAAAGCAAGATAGGGATCCCAGTCTAGTTAAATTGAAGGAGTCAGTTAGTGATAAAAAAGTAGCGGTTTTCTCCCAAGGGGAAGATGGTGTGTGGCATTTCAAGGGTAGAATGTGTGTGTTGTGTGTAGATAATTGAAGATAGAGAATTCTTACAGATGTGCATGGTGCACGTTACTCCATTAATCCAGGGGACATAAAGATGTACCATAATCTACAGGAAATCTATTAGTGGAGTGGTATGAAGAAGGATATTGCAGAGTTTGTAGCAAGGTACCCTAATTGTCAGTAGGTTAAGCTTGAGCACTACAAGCCTAGTAGCACCATGCAGGAGTTGAGCATTCCTACTTGGAAGTGGGAAGAGGTGAACGTGGATATTGTGATGGGTTTGCCTTGTACTCAGTGTCAGCATGATTCAATTTAGATCATTGTGGATAAGATGACCAAATCATCCCATTTCTTATCAGTCCATACTTCTTACTCAGTCGAGGACTATGCTAAGCTCTACCTTAGAGAGTTGGTTAGGTTGCATAGAGTCCCGTTGTCCATCATTTCTGATAGAGGTACTCTGTTGACCGCTCACTTTTAGAAAGACTTTCAAAAGGGTCTTGGTACCCGAGCCCACCTCAATACAACCTTTTACCCTCAGACAGATAGTCAGGCAGAAAGGACCATCAAGACCCTAGAAGACATGTTGAGAGCTTGTGTTATCTATTATAAGGGTAGTTGGGATGATCACTTTCCTTTGATTGAGTTCTCTTATAATAATAGCTATTATAGGCTCTTTTCACCTACGGAGTCCAAGAATCCAATTTCAAATTCAAAGTTATGATTGTTACAAGTTATTGTGATTTTGACCATGAATCCCCATTAATTTTAATTCTATACCATATTTGCATGTAATTGTTGTTGTTATTAAATGCTACACGTTTGAATGGTGTTATTTGCTGAGTTAAACCTTAATTGGTGATTTTACTAAGGAAATCATGCTATTACTACAAGTCTCAAAGCTATTCCCATGCTTAGCTTAAAATATGAATTGCAAGTGTTTGATGAAATGCCTACATGAATGAGTTTTGAATAAATGCTTACATATCATGTCCTTAAAGTTTTAGTGTGATCTTACTATTATTGCTATCGAGTTCTGGGGGTTTGAAAACCCAAAATTTAGTTGTTTGCCTAGTTTTAAACATTTGTAGAATGATTTCAGAATAATTACGTGCCCTATGATTTTAGTTGGTTACCATAAGCAGTAGACATAGTTCAGTCCAATATCTAGTGTTGTTCAGCTGGGAGTAGGATTTAGCACCGGGCAAATGCAGGTATAGAGGCTTCCCCGTTAGTAAGGCAGAGTCATTAATAGTAGTCCCTGTATTCTAGAACTATGTAGCCAGCATTGGATATGAGGAGTAACCCGTCAGTTTAGGCTTAACTTTCTCTTAGGGGTCACCCGTCAGTTTAGGATTGACACTCTGGTCTTTCGGACATCAGTTTATGGATCCACACAGCTATTGTTAGTACCCGTGGCATGGTATTAACACCCTTCCAACTAGGGTCACAGGTTGGACCCCAATTAGCTCATTTGAGGTATGTTGGTTAGATGATAGCTCCCACAGTCTTAGTCCAGTATCCAGTTTAGAATTCAGTTTTTAGGCTTTTCTTGACCATGACATACAATCATTAGTTTCTCAGTATCAGTATTTAAGTAATTCAATCTACAGACTACCCCAGTATAATGTCATATGCTTGGTCATGCATTCTCAGATTTTACATCTTCCTCTCATACTACACATCAATTATCTCATGCTTTTATTTATTCTGTTATTATTCATGATTATGAGCCATACATACCGGTCTATGCTCATTTAGCATACTAGTACATTCAAAGTACTAACTCTATACATTCAAAGTACTGACCACGCTTTTGAGGTATGATGTTTCATATCATGGGTGTGGATGCTCAGGTTCCCCAACGTACCTAGATATCCTAGCACACCACCAACAGCAGCAGTGGTGAGTCCTCATATTCCGAGGACCGTTTATGTTTATTTCATTTTAGTTTTGTAGTCAGCCAGATTTGGTTGGAGACTTGTCCCATCAACTCCTCAGTCAGTAAATTTAGAGGCTTTCAAACTAGTACAGACAAATAGTCAGTTTTCAGTCGTTATTATTAGTTATTTTATTAGTATTTACAGTATGTTTCAGATGTTTTAAAACTATGATTCAGTATTGATTTTTAGTTGTTAAAACCTTATGTCTTTTTTCAGATAAGTTTCGGACATGTCTTCATTATTTTATTTAGTGCTCATAGTATGTACCAGCTAATGGGTTAGCTTGTCGTCCTTCGGGGATGTAAGCACCGTGGGCATCCAGGATGTACTCTTGGGGTATTACAAAAGGTACCAGTAGAGATCTTGTATCGACAAGTTCATCGGTTATGAACAAAAGAGGTGGCTTCGGTGAAGGTTCTTTAGAGAAACCAAAATTCTGAGGAAGCTACTTAGGAGGTAGAAGAGGACATAAAGTCCAAGTATCTGCATTTGTTTTCCATTCCAAAAACTCATGATTGAGGTATGTGTTAATGTTCTTACTTGAGTTATGCCATTTTTAGATAATGGGTTTAAGTCCCCAATGCTTTGAGTTGATTTAAGTCTTTAATAGACGTTAGGTTTAAGTCCCTATGCTTTGAAATAAACAAGTGTCTTTGATAAATGATGGGTTTGAGTCCTAAGGTCAATGAAATTAATGGACGATTAATAATGAGCATGATATGTTTTGTATCCTTATTGTGTGCTTGATTTTATCTTGTTTAAAGGTTGGTTTGATCTGTGATAATGTGTTAACTTATATTTATTCTTTCCTTACCCATCATTCGAGGATGAATGATCCAAGTGGGGGAGAATTGAAACACCTAGATTTTGGACCCTTACAAAAATTTTCATATTTGAAGTCACTAGACTAGGAATGATGAAGGGTACCAATCGTACCCTTTTATACGACTTTGTTACCCTCTTTTGTACTCTATGCAGTATGGTGGGGGTTAGTCACTTTCCTAGGAATAAGTTAGCCTCCCCTCAAACATGCATTAGGGTATGAGTCATGCCAAACCTAGTCGTAAAGTGTTGTCTTGAACTTGAGTAGACTGCTTTTGGTACTAGGTAAGGGTACGATTTAGGGTGCAAGTCATACCCTTTGGATACGAGTCTAGGTGGTGAGTTGTATCCTAACTAGTGTATGAGTCCTAGGTGAAGCCTATGGCACGAGTCAGGGTACCACTCGTACCCTAGGGTATGATTGACTCAAGTGAGTCATACCTACCTGGACGACCATTTTCCAGCTTTTAGTTGAGGACCCTATGGTTATTTCCTACCCTCAAAACCCTAAGTACTCTTACTATATAAGTATGTGTGGTTTCCTAAAACACATTTTGAGTGGATCCAAACATGCTAAATACTCTCTCAAACATATTTTTGAAGAATTGGAGGCTAGGGTTCCAAGGGTGTTCTTCTAGAGGCAAAGTGAAGTCAAGCTCTTTTGGTGAATCAAGATGTCTAAGGAAAGTGACTGTATCCCTTGTTTTTAACTCAAACACTATGGGTTTTAGACACGGATTATGACTTATAAATGAGTGTTTTGAAATCAAATGTAAAGGTTTTGATGCCTAGTGATGACTAATTGTGTTCTTGCTTGGACTTGTGTTATTGGTGATGATTTGCACATGTAGGTGCTTGTTGTTAATGGTTTAACATGTGGGTATTGATTAAACCTATTAGTGATGATTTCTACTTAGAATTTGACCTTGATATAGGCATACACAAGGTGTTTGTGAAAATGTCTAAGTGAATTATCTAGTCACATTTTGATGATGTTTGGAACTTGGGCATGAGCCCTATAAGTATGAGTTAATGGTAAATGATATTGTAAAGTTATTGTGAGTCATGTATTGTGTAATTTATGACCTTGTTGGTTAAATATCTAACAATGGGTTAAAGTCCCTAAACATGATATTGAACTTGAATTGTGTTGGAGTTAAAGTGTGGTATACGATTGCTAATAAGGAATGAATGGCCTGTAAGGGTCTTGATTACCATAAATTGAATTGTTTGAAGGATTGAATTAATGCATTGGCTTGTTGAAATGTTTGAGTAATGAATGGTCCCATGAATACCTTGTGGTCATGTATAGTGTTGAATCAGTTAATGGGTTAAAGTCCTTTAGTGTGAATTGAATGAATGTCGACGTATGGACAAAGGGTTAAAGTCCCAATGTCGACTATGATAGTCGCGATGTATTATGGTTAAAGTCCCTTGCTTAAATTAAATTACTTATGGTTAGAGTCCCTTTCTTAATCTAAGATGCAGGCTTAGGTTAGAGTCCCTTATCTAATACGGCTTAAGATTAGAGTCCCCAGCCTAATAGAAGAGAATGAGGTTAGAGTCCCTTGCTTAATGAGTGAGTATATGGATATAGTCTCTTGTCTAAAAATAAGTGAATATGGTTAAAGTCCCTTGCCTAATAAGAATTGTTTTTATCTATAAGTGTGGAAGGTTGGAGTCCTCTACTTCATGTCTAATAAATGAGTGCTTCAATAATGTTGATAAGGCTTGTTCCTTTGTTTGGCATGTGATATACCTATATGTATGGATAATTGTATGAAGATGGTAGAATGTGATATATTGACTTGTTATTGAATGATTATGATATTTTATCCTTATACTTGAGTTACATGCTAGCGCTCCAGCTAGGTCTCCACGCGACATAAGGGCCGGAGCATCTTCTTCTCTTCCTGCGCAGTGACAGGTGTTCGAGTGGTTCGTGTGGTTGATATTGAAGTGGTGAGATTCCACACTCTGAAGGTCATGCATTTTATAGTCCTTAGCTTATGATATAGATGTAACGCCCTGAAATCTTATTCCCAGGATATGACATGGTGCTCCGAACTACAAGTAGTCCTGAGCTAACCCTGGCTGCCTTCTACTGAATCTTAATCTCAAAATAGGGGAAACATGAATATAAAATTGTAATAAATATAGAAAGTTGTCTGAATTATTTGAGTATATCTAAAAATACTAATCACATAAGTCTGATAAAGCAAATACTGAAAATCTAAATGCTGCAACTAAAATCTAAAACTGAATCTAGTAGTCCGACATGCCTTTACTGACTGAATCTAGAGTTACTGGGACAGGCCCCAGCTGACTCAAACTATCTGAAATGAATACTGAATTATCTACTAATAAATTGGAAATCTGAATAGCTAAGTCCCCGAACTATGAGGACTCACCAACTGCAGAGATGTAGATGAGATGCTCGGGAATCACTCACGCTGCTAAGACTGAGCACCTGAACCTACATTATGAGAAAATTTATCACACAAAAATATATGTAGATCACTACTTTGAGGATGTACTGATCATATGGGGGTGAATGCAATAAATAAGCAATATCATCACAATTTATAAAATCATGCACGCTAAAGGTAAATGACTCACAAAGGCTGGAGTAATCTGAAAATTGAAGATCATAAATTTGAATAGTAAAGCATATAGTATAAATATTATGAGCCATTACACTTAGTTATGAAATTTGTGTTCTGTTTTTATTCTAAAATTATGCAGGTTAAGTGAAATCTGTAAGTCTGTATCTGAAGGCTTATGTAAATCAATATTTTAAACTCAAGAACTTTAAAGCTATATAGAAAATACTTTATGTTAAGGGTTTATAAATCTGAAAACTTATTCTTCATGGGAGGCTCTTCTAACCGATATAAACCATGTGAGCATCCATAGAGTCCAATGTTCTTGTCCCCTTAAGGAGGAATCCTCACACCGGGTGATGTGTGAGCAGACGCTAACACATATGAGGCTTTTAACTGAGAATAATTGCAAGGTATTAAGTAAATTTTGTCATTTTTGATTGTTTTATCTTTGATTTTGCAGTAGAAGCCAAAATGCAAGAGAACTAATAGGGATAGAAGAAAAAAGTTAAAATCTGAAGCAAATAGAAGAGAAGTGTGGTTAACGACATTTCTGATAAGTCGTCATCCCTGTGATAAGTTATCAGATATACCGTCAGCCTTAGACAGAGAATGTATCTCAGCTAAAAGTTGTGACGACACTTCCTGATAAGCCGTCAAAGAGTTAATAAGTTGTCAGAGTCACTGTCAGCCTTAGGCAGAACATGTGAGCTGAGGTGGAGAAGTGGTGACATTGTCTGATACGTCGTCATATTTCTGATAAGTCATCAGGATTCATCATCAGCCTTAAGCAGAAAGTACTAAAACTAAAGAGGGAGCTAACGACATTTGTGATAAGTCATCAGACTCTTGATAAGGTATCACTAATGTCGTTGCCTAATTCGAGGAATTATTAAACTCTGTGATTTTGTACCCTTATTTAGGCTAAACTATAAAATTATTGTTTAGGGTTTTCTAGAGGAGTTCTGAACATAATTTTGGAACACACGTATTTTGTTATTTTTCTCTCTAGTTTCTTGGCTTGAAAAACAATTAACTTAAAGGAGATTTTCATCAATATTTTGGGATTATTATTGTGACCTAATCTGAGAATCACTAGTTATTATTCATCTTGTGGTAAGTTCATCTTTCAAATTATGAATATGTCTTGTTGTTTTGCTTATTACATTATGAGTGGCTAAATCCCTTTGACCCGAATTATGGGATCTATGGGTTAAGTCTTGGTAAGATGCTCTGTGTTTTTTATTCTAAAGGTAATAGGACTCCTTGATAATTTCTAGATTGTAATTATTGTCTATTGGTTGCAAATGATAGATTGCACCTGCTTTGATTTGCTTGAGATAAGAAATCAAATATAGTAGGAAGTGAATTATTGACAGGGACTTCGAAACACTAAACTTCCATTTAATAATCTACGCTATAACAAGGTTGATTAACCTGAGGTAAAGTCTAGTTAGTAAATATAAATTCCCTAAGTCCTAGAGCATTAGTTAATTAAATACTTAAGTAGGTTGAGAGACATTTAGGCATAACTTCGATAGAGATAATCTGTTGTCCTACCTACTGTGAGAATCTTGAATCACTATTAGCATCTTTCAAGTACTAAAACCCATCGTGAACATAATTCTAGTTTTCCATAAACTCTTGATTTCAAACGCTGAAACTAAAGTGACCAACAATTATTTGCTAATCTCCAAAACCCCCATTTCAGGAAACATCCAACTATCAGTTGATTAAATTCCAAATAACTTAAGTTCACACCATATTCCCTGTGGGATTCGACCCTAACCTAGTTGGGTTATATATTGAAAATGATTGCTTACATTCTCATTAGAGAGGTATAGTTTGAGCATTATCAAAAATGGCATCGTTACCGGGGAACATGGTTGTAAATTGAAGTTTGTGTGCGCTAATTGATTGTTAGTCAAGTTTCCTAGTTTTATATTTATTTGTTGTTTTTGTTTATTGCTGGACCTTTGTAGTATATGCCAAGAACCAGAAGTTCCAGAGAACTATTATTATCATTTAACCTGGAACCGCAACAAATTGGAAGAATGGCAGACCAGTAGGAGGCTGACAAGTTAGTAGCCTTAGCTAGAGCTTAGATGAATATGTAGAATATCGGTCAACAAGTACGACATCCAAATCTTGAGGACGAAGATTGAGAGACAAGGAGTTGTTAAGCCTTGGTAACCCAAGGCGTGCAGAGCAAGTAGCTGCACCAGTATAACGTAATGCTAACAGGAACCGTCCTTTTCGAGGAAGGCAAGATTAATAGCCGGTCCATTATGATCTTAATGATGATGATGATGGAATCAATGGATCAGGTGCAACGGGTGCAATTATTCCTCCACCGTTGGCACCTGGGGCAAAATTCAACATTATGAGTACTATGATTCAACTTATTAATCTGAAGGGGTTGTTTGGTGTCCTTCATGGGGATGACCCTAACTTGCATCTGGTGAACTTTTTCACCATCTGTAAATCTTTTGATGACCCAGGAGTGGGTCAAAATACTATCCGATTGAGATTGTTTCTGTTGTCTTTGTCTGGGGAGGCAACAATGTGGCTTAATGAGCTGACACCCGATTCTATAACCAACTAGAGGCAGTTGAAAGTAGCTTTCCTAGAAAGGTTCTTTACACCTTCCAGGAGGGTACAGTTGAGGGATGAGATCAGCAACTTTATGCAGCTCCTTACTGAAGACTTGCATGAAACCTGGGAGAGATTTAAGATGAAGCTTACACCGTGTCTGAACCACAATATGACAGACATACACTTGATGGATACTTTGTACGGGGCTCTTAACTTTGTAACAAAACCAATTGTAGACAATGCTGCTGGTGGTTCATTTGTTGATCTTATTTTCCCAGAGGCTTCAAAAATGCTAGAGAGAATAACCAAATAGAATTGAGCATGGAATAACAGAGACTCTATGGTAGAAAGCCCTACTGTTTCTGTGGGTATGACTGTGGAACAATGCAGAAGAAATGAGAAATGTAACCAAGACATAGCTCACCTAAAAACACAGATGAACCTGCTAACCAAGCACTTACTATCAGGCAAGACTGAGAAGGTCAAAGCTGTGGGATCTCAAGATAGAGTTGATACTGATGCAGAGGAAGAGGCAAACTATGTTAATAATCAGGGAGGTTTTTGAGTTAATAGCCAAGGGAATCTAGGTCGGAACTATTATGATAAGCCTGGTTATAAAGATAGGGAGCAGGGAAACTGGAGAAGCAATAATGATAGGAGCGGGCTATAAGTCCCTCCTGGAAATCGTGAGGCTGCTACAACAAGTTCTGAAAAGATATCCATGGAGGACATGATGGCTAAGTTACTGAAGGGAGTGGAGGATACCAACTCTGGTGTGACTACCATGAAAACCGATCAGTCATCTATTAGTCAGTGTTAAACTCGCACTCCACCATAATCAAATAGTTGGAGCAGCATATGAGCCAACTCTCCACAGCATTTAACCAGAGAAAGAGCGGAACATTACCAAGTGATACGGTCCAGAATCCACAGAATGATGGATCATATATGGCAATTGCCACTAGGAGTGGTAAGATATTGCCTGGCCCTTCTGTGGGCAAAAGTTTGGTTAAAGATATGACTAAGGCAGAGGATGAACCCAAAGAAGAATGTCCAGTGGAGTCTGAGAAGCTGGATGGTTCTGATGATGCTCTAGAAAAAAAGAAAGAGAAGGAGAAGGAGGTAGTGTTGAAAACTCTCCCAAGGCCACCACCTTCCTTTCCTCAATGATTGAATAAAAAAATTAATGATGCAAAATTCAGCAAGTTCATGGCAATGCTCAAACAATTGACAATAAATGTACCTTTAGTGGAGGCACTCAAGCAAATGCCAGGATATGCTAAGTTCACGAAGGACCTTATGACTAAGAAAAGAGCGGTGAGCTACAAATCGGAGGATAATCTTCATCATTGTAGTGCTATTTCTACGAGGACCTTGGTGCATAAGAAGCCAGGCCCAGGAGCATTCACTATTCCCTGTACGATTGGGTCTATGGAATTCGCTAAGGCATTATGTGATCTGGTAGCAAGCATTAATTTGATGTCGCTGGCTGTATATAGAAAGCTAGGTCTGGGAAATCGCACACCCACCAACATGGGACTCGTGATGGTAGATAGGTCAATAAAATGACTTGTTGGTATTTTGTATGATGTTTTGGTAAAATTATCTAGCTTTATATTCCCTACAGATTTTGTCATTCTGGATTGCAAGGTGGACTTCGAGGTGCCTATAATCTTAGGTCGACCTTTCCTCACAAGCGAAAGTGTGTTCATTGATTTGAGAGCGAATGAGCTCTTATTCAGGATAAATGATGAAGTGGTACAATTTGATGTGTGCCAATCAATGAAGCAGCATGAAGAAATAAGTGTGTTCTCAGTAGGTTATGTGTATTATAAGGACGAACAGGAGGTGTCAAGGGAGGAGAAACTTGTTGTTGAGCCTTTAGCCGCAATTTTGATAAATTTTTATCATGAAGGCATTGAGGAGAATGAAGAAACTATTTGTTCTTTGTTAGGAATGGGTTCATATCCTTATGCTCCTAAAAGGCTAGACCTTGAACTTGCTAATCGACCGACACCACCGGCTAAGCCATCCATTGAAGAGCCACCGGAGTTGGAATTGAAAGAATTGCCTGGGCACTTAAGGTACGTGTTTTGGGGCAACAAAAACATGCTACCCATTATTATTGTGGCTGATTTGGATGAGCAACAGGTGGAAGCACTTATTTCAGTACTTTAGAGGTACAAAAGAGCAATAGGATGGACAATCGCAGATATTATTGGCATCCCCTTTGGCATCTGCACACATAAAATACTACTTGAGAAAGATTGTATTCCAACCATTGAGCACCTACACCATCTTAACCCACCAATGCAAGAGGTCTTTAAGAAGGAAATTATTAAGTCGTTGGATGTAGGAGTGATTTACCCTATTTTTGACAGTGAATGGGTAACCCCAATTCAATGCATACCCAAAAAAGGGGGCATGACTGTGGTTGTATATGAAAGAAATGAGTTGATTCCACTTAGGTCTATGATTGGGTGGAGAGTTTGCATGGACTACCACAAACTAAATTCATAGACTTTGAAAGACCACTTCCCGATGCCCTTTATGGACTAAATGCTTGATCGATTGGCCGGAAGGGGATGGTATTGCTTCTTGGATGGTTATTCCGGATATAACCAGATCTGTATTGCTCCTGAAGACCAAGAAAAGACAACATTCACATATCCATATGGCACCTTTGCATTTAAGAGGATGCCGTTTGGACTATGCAATGGACCCGCTACTTTTCAACGGTACATGATGTCTATCTTCTTGGATATAATGGAGGACACCATAGAGGTGTTCATGGATGATTTCTCTGTGGTGGGAAATTCATTTGAGATGTATTTGGTAAACCTGAGTATAGCCTTGCAACGATGAGTTGAATTCAATTTGGTGCTTAATTGGGAGAAATGCCATTTTATGGTAAAAGAGGGCATCGTTCTCGGGCATAAAATTTTAGAAAAAGGGGATAGAAGTTGATCAAGCCAAGGTTAAAGTTATTGAGAAACAACCACCTCCTATTGCAGTGAAGGGAGTGCGTAGTTTTCTTAGACATGCTGGATTTTACCAAAGGTTTATAAGACTTTTCTCGAAGGTTACAAATCCACTTTACAAACTTTTGGAGAAAGAAGTAAAGTTTTCCTTCGATAATGATTGCTTGAAGGAATTTGAATGCCTTAAAAAGAAGCTGGTTGAGGCCCCTATCATTGTTGCACCAGACTAGTCAAAACCGTTTGAGATCATGTGTGATGCAAGCGGTGTTGCCCCTGGAGCTGTATTGGGACAAAAGAAAGACAAACTGTTTCATCAAATATACTATGCCAACAAAGCACTGAACGGACCACAAAAGAACTACATGTCACTGAGAAGGAAATCCTGGCTGTAGTGTATGATTTTGAGAAATTCAGGGCTTACCTGCTTGGGACCAAAGTGGTGATCCACACTGACCATGCAGCCTTAAGGTATTTGATGACTAAGAAGGATGCAAAACCAAGGATTATTAGATAGGTGTTTCTGCTACAAGAATTTGACTTTGAAGTCAAAGATAGGAAAGGTTGTAAAAACCAGGTTGCGAATCATCTGTCTAGAATAGAGGTGAGTAGGAAATTAGTAATGAAATGGAGATAAATGATGCATTTCTTGATGAGGAGATGTTGGCTACTGCTGTGGAGAAATTGCCTTGGTATGCGGATTTTGCAAATTATGTTGTGAGTGAGGTCATTCCAGAAAATCTTTCTTTCCACCAAAGAAAGAAATTCCTGCATGACGTGACACATTACTTCTGGGATGAGCCGTATCTTTTTTGGTGATGTGCTGTTAATATTATAAGGAGATGTACGCCAGAAGTAGATGTATTGTACATATTGGAAGCCTATCATGCTTCCCCAGTTGGAGGTCACCATGCAGGTGACCGAACGACTAGGAAGGTACTGCAGAGCGACTACTATTGGCCAACATTTTTCAAGGATGCTCACGAGTTTGTGCTAAAATGCGACCAATGTCAGAGGCAGGGATCGATTTCCAAAAGACATAAGATGCCTTTGACTAAGATGCTTGAAGTGGAATTGTTTGACGTTTGGGGCATCGATTTCATGGGTCCTTTTGTAAGCTCATATGGGATAAAGTATATTTTAGTTGCTGTTGACTATGTCTCAAAATGGGTCAAAGTTGTTGCCTTGTTTGATAATGAAGGAAAAGGGGTTGTTTCTTTTCTCAAGAAGAATATCTTCTCTCACTTTGGAGTACCACATATTATTATAAGCGATGGAGGATCTCATTTTTGCAACAAAGTGTTTTGGGAAGCTTTAGAAAAATAAGGGGTGAAACAGCATAGAGTAGACACTCCGTATCACTCACAAACTAGTGGGAAAATAGAGGTGTCAAATCTAGAGATTAAAGCCATCCTAGCTAAAATGATGAATGCTAGTCGGAAAGACTGGTCTTGAAAGCTTGATGATGCCTTGTGGGCATACCGGAGTGCTTTCAAGACACCCATTGGTATGTCACCATTTTAGTTGGTCTATCGAAAGGTATGCCACTTACCAATATAATTGGAGCACAAGGCCCTATGGGCACTCAAAAGGTTGAATTTGAGTTGGAAGGAGGCAGCAAGCTGATACTGGGACAACTGAATGAGATGGATGAATTCTGTGTTGGGACATATGACCGAGCAGACCTATACAAATAAAAGATGAAAAAGTATCATGATTGGAGGATAGAGAAATGATACTTCCAAAAAGGTAACTTGGTACTTCTGTTCAATTCCAGACTCAAACTATTCCCAGGTAAGCTTAAATCCAAGTGGTCAAGCCCATTTAGAGTTAGTCAAGTCTACTCATTTGGAGTAGTAGAACTTGAAAATGAAGATGGCAACACCTTCAAGGTAAATGGGCAACGAGTCAAACTTTATATTGGTCCAAAAGACTCGATAAACAGTATTGTTACTATTTATCTTGATAAAGGCTGAAGTAATCAAGATGCCTGAGTCATGCCGTGACATTAAATTAGGCGCTACATGGGAGGCAACCCATGATCCCAGTGCTTGATCTACTCTAGGTATACCCTAACCCTTAGTTCAGTTTTTCTGTGATTTTAAGTTGAGGGTGTAGGGTAAATTGTTGTTGTAAAATTTTGCAACTAACTAGGAGAAATACAAGTAACTAAGGCAGTTAACTTGTTTTTATAATTTTTGAGCACCTCTACAATAGTCTGAAAGTTTAAATGTATGATTTGTATCTAAGTGTTACCACTGTCCATCTTTGTATGGAATTAGTTCTAGTGATGCAATAATCATTGCTAAAACAACTGCATGAACTGGATAAGTAGTAACTGGTGATATACTGGTGTGCCATGTGCGTGTGAGATTTTATTTAGTTCCCTCTATATGTTGGATTTAGAACTTGCCCGGTTAGTCTTACCTAGGTTGAAGGATAGGGGTTAGGAAAGGATCATAGGCCATTTTGATATTAGCCCACTTTTAGCCTAAACGACCTTCCTTGTATGTAGAATATCCCTTGATCCCTGCTTTGAGCCTACTTAGCCTATTTCTTCTTATGACACCTGTCACCTTCCCATTTATATCATAATGAACCTGTTTAGCCATGGTCCTCCTTGGATACTGTGTACCTTGACTTAGGTAAATGGCCTAAGTTGAGGGTTGCTATCATAGGGGTGCATGTTACAGAATGAGTATGAATAAAGATAGAATAAAATAGTAGAATAAAAAGTAGGGTGCAGTGGAAAATAGCAAGAAAAAGAAAAGTTGTGAAAAAGAATAAGTGATTGTGGAAAAGACCGAACCTATCCTAAATAAGTGTGATAAAGAAAAAAGAAGAATAGAAAAAGGTTAATGAGTGAAACCCCAAAAGATTGTGTAGTGTCAAGGAGGATTAGTCACTTTAAATATCATCAAGTATCATACCAGCCTCTAGCCTGCATTACAAGCCAAAGAGAAGACCTATAGTGATCTTAGCTGACCTGTCTGAAGATCTTGGTAATGAAAATAAGGGCAAGCCTATAGTATTCGAAATACATTAATTGGAAATTTATTCTGAGAGGAGTGTTTTTTACTGCCCTATAGTTAGATATATGATTACTGATATGAGAAAAAGAGGATTTCTTTACTGTGAGGGCACACCAGATATGTTATTAATTGCTAACTTGTTCGGATAGTGTAATACCAGTCTATGCATGGTTGTCATAGGTGAATTAATACTGTCTCTTGATTCCTATGTGTTGCATTGTTGTTCTTCAATAATATACACAGTTGTCTTAAATTGACTGACCTTGGAGATGGTGAATATGTTTTGAGATAATATGGATTATTGACTGTCGAATGTACTTTGTATCCTTTTGGTTGTGTTTGAGTTACTTGAGGACAAACAATTATTTTAAGTTGAGGGTATTGATGTGTAAGTAGACGCTAACACATTTGAGGCTTTTAACTAAGAATAATTACAAGGTCTTAAGCAACTTTTGTCATTTTTAATTGTTTTATCTTTGATTTTGTAGTAGAAGTGAAGAAGCAAGAGAACCAATAAGGATAGAAGCAAAAGAATTGAAATCTGAAGCAAATATAAGGGAAGTGTAGCTGACGACATTACTGATAAGTCTCCATTCCTATGATAATTTATCAGATATCCCGTCAGCTTTAGACAGAGAATGGACCTCAGCTGAAAGCTGTGACGATATTTCCTGAAAAGCCGTCAAAGAGTTGATAAGCCGTCGCAGTCGCCGTCAGCCTTAGGCAGAACATGTGAGCTGAGGTGGAGAAGTGATGACATTGTCTGATATGTCATCATATTTTTGATAAGTCATCAGGATTCATCGTCATCCTTAAGCAGGAAGTGCTAAAACTGAAGAGGAAACTGATGACATTTGTGATAAGTTGTCAGACTCCTGATAAGGTATCACGAATGTCATCATCTAATTCGAGGAGTTATTAAACTCTGTGATTTTGTTTCCTTATTTAGGCTGAACTATAAAAAGTATTGTTTAAGGTTTTCTAAAGGAGTTCTGAACATAATTTTGGAACACACGTATTTTGTTATTTTCTCTCTAGTTTCTTGGCTTGAAAAACAATTAACTTTGAGGAGATTTTCATTAATATTTTGGGATTTCTATTGTGACCTAATCTGAGAATCACTAGTTATTTTTCCTCTTGTGGTAAGTTCATTTTTCAAATTATGAATACGTCTAGTTGTTTCGCTTATTACATTATGAGTGGCTAAATCCCTTTGACCCAAATTATGGGATCTATGGATTAAGTCTTGGTAAGATGCTCTGTGTTTTTTATTCTAAAGGTAATAGGATTCCTTGTTAATTCTGAGATTGTAATTATTGTTTATTGGTTTCAAACAATAGATATCACCTTCTTTGATTTGCTTGAGTAAGAAATCAAATATAGTAGGAAGTGAATTATTGACAGGGACTTGGAAACACTAAACTTCCTTTTAATAGTCAATTCTAAAACAAGGTTGATTAACCTGAGGTAAATTCTGGTTAGTAAATATAAATTCCCTAAGTCTGAGAGGATAAGGTAATTAAATGCTTAAGTAGGTCAAGAGACATTTAGGCATAACTTCAATAGAGATAATCTATTTTCCTACCTACTGTGAGAATCTTGAATCACTATTAGCATCTGTCAAGTACTAAAACCCATAGTGAACATAATTCTGGTTTTACATAAACTCTTGATTTCAAACACTGAAACTAAAGTGACCAACAATTATTTTCTAATCTTGAAAACCCCTATTTCAGGAAACATCCAACTATCAGTTGATTAAATTGCAAAAAACTTAAGTTCACACCATATTCCCTGTGGGATTCGACCCCAACCTAGTTGGGTTATATATTGACAATGATAGCTTACATTCTCATTAGAGAAGTGTAGTTTGAGCATTATCATCGGGGACAGGAGTCATACTCTTAACAAGAAGTATAACCTATCTAAGTGATCACATATCTATCATCTATGTAGAAGTGGGAACAATCTAAATCCTACGCTGGCACGTAGTTCTGAGGTATAAAACCATAGTAGCGTATCCAAATCGGTGCTAAATACTACCCCCACTAAATTTGTATGCTCATTCTGATGGAAATCTACTTTAAAATAGTTTAATGGTTTATAATGAAAACCAACAGTATATCTGTAAAGCTAAATCTGTAATCTGAATCTGTAAAGTGGATTTCATATCTATTATGAGACCAAAAGGTCAAATCTTTATCAATAATCTGAAAAGAAATCTAGTCAGAGGGTGTTTATAGCACAACAAATCTTGAAATAGAAATCTTTAATTAGGGATTAATGACCCATGCATCAAACTCATGTTAAAACATCATAATGTTCATGCTTGGTAATGTAAATATTTATAAATCAACTTTAAATCTGGAAATTTCTACAATATGCATGGAAATATGAATATAATCATGTAATTCAACTTCTAAATCACTGAAAATCTCATAAGCTTGTAAATAACAATAATGGGTATAAACCCTAACATGAATTTCATGGAAAATCATATAATATTCAATAAATTTTTAATTAAAATAAGTTTTTGGGCACAAGGATGAAAGGATTATCCTTGCTGAAAACCCCACATACCTTAACCGATAATCTTAGATGAAAAGCTTGAATCTTTGACTCCTATTATGTCTTTGGAGATGATTTCTTAGAGTTCTTAAATTGGGAATCCTTAAATCTTGAATTGCTTTGGAGAATTATTGGAGGAATTAGATTTCTTGGGGAGTAAGCTTTGATGATCTAGGATTTTGTTTAAGAGTATTTTGGTGAAAAGTGGGTATAATATGCTTAGGATGGGTTGAGTGATCGGTTATTTTTGATTGTGCTAGATAAAATACCAAAGATCCCCTTTTAAAATTTTACTCAGACTGGGAAAAGTTCTCGAAACTGGTCTACGGTGCGACGCGTCGTTATCGCGGTGGCCTACTGGAAACTGCCAAATAGGACCTGGAAAATTACCGCGACGCAAAGCTATCACGGTATGCTTCTGAATTGCCACTTTGTCCACCTCTGTGATGCGCCATTATCGCGGAGGCTCACTAGAAAGTGACAATTGTTAAATGGGACATCACCGCGATGCGGTGGAATCGCGAAGTCTTACTAGAATTTGACAATTGAGATATTGGACCTCTCCGTGATGCGGTACGATTGCGAGGTCTCACTAAAATTTGACAATCGTCATTTAAACTGTCTCCGCGACGCGCTAGTGACCGAAATGATTGTGTTTTATGACTGGAATTTAAAATAGCCATAACTTCTTACTCAGTTATCGAATTTAGGTGAATCTTATATCATTGGAAAGCTAATTCAATTTCCTACACATTGGAGGGTCTAAATCTAGAAAATTCTATATGTATGAAAAATCATTCTCGCTCTTGAAGCCAACGCTTGACATTCTCAATGTTAAATTGAACTAAAAAAAGTATGGGGTGTTACAATAGACTTGTCTTGTATTTGATTTTGGCTATCATTTGGGGCATGTCACGAGATACACTTATATAGACTTCGAATTTATGTAGCGGCATTGTGAACAACTGTGGACTTAGGTGTGTTGGTTGGAATATTGACATAAATGAAATGTGTAGATATTGTTTAAGTTATGACTATTAGTCTTATTTTCCGCTACTTTGATATATGGTCGGAGTTCATCCAACCCTTGTGATTTGATATGATGACGTGGTTGGGTTAACGGGGTGATCTCCAGTCCAAGTTGGGCTTGAGATGCCCATATGACATGGCCCGATTTTGGATCATGTCAGAGACCTTAAAAATATGTCACATCAACATATTTCTAGGTCTCCTTTATATATATATATATAGAGAGAGAGAGATTATTGGTTCAACCAACTAAGTTTACTTAATCATTAATTAAGTGACTTTCTTTATGAATAAATAACACTGTAATAAAAAAATAGATAAAGATATACTTGTGAAATACTAGGATGAGAAAATTACTTGAATTATATTCCGAAATAGCTATTCTGCTCTTCTTTATTTAAGTGTAGCCTCAATTGAAAAAAATCATAAGACGACTATAATTTAGATAGAATAATAAATTAAAAATGACTTAGTAAGAACTTTTACATGATGAAACCTTAAAATAAAATAGGATAAATTTTGAAAAAATAATGTTTAAAAATGAATATATGCCTAAATGTCAAGATTAATTATGCAAAATTATTGATTTAATTAATATGACTTTGTTAATATAGAAAAAGATGATAAAACAAATAGAAAGGAAAAATAACCAATTGACTTAATATTATGTGAAAAGAATTAGTTAACAATCAAAATTTCTCCTATTAGAGTTTCAAATAACACAAGGTAAATTCTTGATTGTGGGATGGCGTAGTCTTTAACAATTAATATACGGACAATATAATCAATAGTGATATAATCACTAAGATATTGTATTGAGTCTCATTTACAAATGGTTTATGAATGTAAGATCTTAAGATATCTTAGTACACTAATAATTTAATTTTGAATATTTTTTTAAGTCTTCTGCTTAAATTTTATTTCCCTTTTATCATTTAAGATTTAAACAAATAATTATTACTCACTATAATCATATATATTTGAAAAATAAAACAAAAAAAATAACATGCTGCAATATATAGTTAAAAATAAAGAGAGTAGTATATCATACTAAACATAAAATTAGATATTAACTCTTGCATATAATTATATTTCAACTTTCACATATCTAATACTTACCGTTAATGATTTCGCTATTTTCTTGAACGCGTTAAAGTTGATGAAATTTTGTTCATTGCCACTTCTCAAATATCTTTTCCTCATCGTCTAAATCAGGTCTCAAGGAGTTTTGCATTCCTGTTCTGCTTTTTCCTTTTTTTGTTATCTTTTTCTCCATCTGTAGAATTGTCTTTTTGATAAAGTTCATCTTTTCTCTTAAATCATGAACAATAAGTTATATCTTGTCTCCTATTTTCTCTAATTTTTAATATTCTCTAATTAACTATTCTTTCTACCACTTCAACATATATTTATAAGAAAGTACAACACACTATTCAAAAGAATAACTCAAACATTACACACTCAAGAGGGGTAGCAAAATAAAGAGCAATATTAGTGTATGACTCATCTCTGCAACAACGGACGGTTTACTAATTTGGTGTCTTGTTGAAGTTTTTTTCTCATTGGTCACTACATGTTCAATGAAACTTGTTTAATTTGGTGTTCCTAAAAACTTAAAAAAAGAACAATTAGAACAGAAAAGACGTCAAAACACAACAAAGAAATGTAATACTGAAAAAAGAACTAATCAAATCATGGATTTTTCTAGAGTTCGGGCAGGAATGAACACATCTAATATTAGTCTGTGAATACTTCTACCACCTTTTTTGAAATGTTATGTGATTCTCTTCTTGATTTTAAATATTAGTGCTCTTCAAATTAATAATTTATGTAGATCAAGAGATAACTCTTGCCTTCTTCTCAAGCCTCACATATGTTATCAACAACTATTTATTTCTTTTTTAATTCAAACATTTATGTGTTGTAATTCCAGGTATTAAATTTGATAACTGCGGGAAGACAAAGAAGGAAATAGAATTATTCTTGGAGAAGAAATAAATAATTGTTATAAAATATAAAGTAAATACAAGAAGAATAGAGAGAAAAGAGAGGAGACTTCATTATTTCTCATAGAGATACTTGAGGAGTTAATTACACTGAAGGGAAAAACCCTTTATTTATTGGGGAAAACTAACCTTGGGCTTCTTAATTTTTCCATAAATAGATATTCACTGTATATGGTAAAGTAGACATTCACTATGTATGCTAAAATAGATATTCACTATATATGGTAATATATTTATAACACTCCTCCTTGAATGTCTAATTGATAGATAATGTGTCTCGTTAAAATCTTACTGGAAAAAATCCAGTGGAAAAAAATCTAGTGAAGAAAAAAGAGTACACATCTCTAAAATACGCATATAGGCGACCTCATTAAAAACCTTACAAGAAAATTCAGTGGGACAAAATCTCATAAGGAAAAAAGAGTACAACGCGTATTAACTCTCCTAATGAGAACAACCTTGAGCATTGGCATCCCGATCTTGTGCACTATTTTCTTGAAAGTTGCAATTGAAGAAGACTTGGTGAATAAATTAGCCACATTTTCACTTGAATGAATCTGCTGCATGTTAATATCACCATTCTTTTGGAGCCCATATATGTAGAAAATCTTTGATGAAGTGTGCTTCATTCTATCTTCTTTTATGAATCCTCTCTTAAGTTGTGCTATGCATGCTGCATTATCTCTATATAAAATTATGGGTACATTATCACATTTCACACCATATTTTTCTTGAATGAGATATATCATGGATCTCAATCATACTCATTCTCGTCTTGCTTCATGAATAACTATTATCTCAGCATGGTTCGATGATGTAGCTAGATAGAATGCTTTGTATATCTACAAGATATGGTAGTATCCCCACATGTAACCATATAGCTTATTTGAGATCGAGCTTTATACGGGTCAGATAAGTACCCAACATCAGCATAACCAGTAAGATCGGGACTACAATCTTTAGAATGAAATAAGATCATATGTTTGATCACATTTTGATATCTCCTAGTAGGAGCAGAACTATATATACCTTGGTAACAAATTGACCGAAAAAGGCTATATCATGTCTTGTAGTATTTGCAAGATACGTTAGTGCACCAATTGCACTAAGATATGGTACTTCATAACAAAGGAGTTCCTCATTCTTTTATTGAGCTCAGAATGAATCCTTATTCAATTATGTATGTTTATCATTTAAGCGAATTTCTATTGCTTTTGAAAACTCTCCAAAAGTTTCAATAAATTTCAAGCTATAATCTTATACAATATAAGGATTATAAATAAGTTTCCAAGAAACTTTTATATGCTTCAAACATTTTGAATCCTTAAAAAGTTCTCATATAAATTTTGTCAAGTGACAATATTCAGCATTTCATACCTGACATCTTCAAGTGTCTGAACTGCAAATCAAATAAGTTTTATAATTGTCAAGATGTATCCTTTCATATCACTTGATAAATGTTTCTTTGTCAGCATGCTTAAACAAACATAGAATTCAGATCCTCGTAATCATTCACAATATTGCGCCAATATTGTATCAAAGATATTAATGATATTTGTTTTCATATCGGTTCACAGTGTGACATAACATTTTGAGATCCCATAGCTTCTTTATTTTCAGGTACATGAACCTCTCATAAAGTTTCATGAAGTGTTATGTCATAGGCTCTTCAAGAGCACATTGCCTTCTTATTATGATTTTTTTACTCCTTATCCTTTTCAAGGATTATTTCATTTGAAATCGATTGATCTACCGTGCTTCACGCATACATAGACTTTGTCTTTTATGAAAACAAAATAGGATCATTTGTAACTTAAATATGAGATGTGTTCGGCATTTGACTTGAATTATCTTCTGAATGAAGATCTGCTGATAATTCTTAACATATTTCATAGCTGCTTATAATCTCCCCCTTATGTTAGGAAAACTAACATACATCATTCATCTTCTTTAAGTAATCCATCTTTGTGCATTGTGGTAAATTTATTAATCGTACACCGCACATCAAAATTATTAGATGGAATAGTTGGTTCTTGACCTTGAACCAATTGAGAGGAAAGAAATAATCATAATTTATGGTCTAATTCATACAAGTGCTATTGTATGCAAAATATCATATTTTATACAAACACATGAAGCTTTGTTCTCATTAGTAATAGTTTAGCTATTTATCAACGACATTCCATGCCAAATCTTCATCATCAAGATGAATTCTCTTGATTACACAATCTGAAAGT
The DNA here is from genome assembly GCF_002878395.1 of Capsicum annuum. NCBI lineage: Eukaryota > Viridiplantae > Streptophyta > Magnoliopsida > Solanales > Solanaceae > Capsicum > Capsicum annuum. The sequence goes on from NC_061119.1 coordinate 188,025,518, forward strand.
TATGCTTTTAACTTAATTTTATTGAACAAACAACTTTATTAATGTCAAACTGTAGGTTTACAAGAAACATACAAGTTATCATCTTATATCGATGCATCTTAATAGATCACATGACTGGTGAACGGGTCCACATTCACCTTTTATACTTTTCAGATTTTGAGATATCAAATACCAATATTATTTGGTCCAACCAACTTATCATAAGAACACGCAATATTAAAAGTAATGAAGAATTTTATAATTCTTCAATATATGTTCAATACTCAGTATGCACATCTTTGGGATGTCGCAATCGTTCATTTCAATTTATGATCTTTTATTCTAGCAAACTCCAAGTTTACCATGACATGTACCTTTTACTTTAGTAAATTTCAGATTTACTATTACATGAATAAATTTCAAATTTACTATTTCAGAAGTAGATTTCAAAATAACTCTTCTCAGTTATTCAGCCTCTTACGGAGGTGAATTGTGATACCATCACAATCAAGTGCATGTTTGCATTAATAAGCTTTTCATTCCCCAGGAGTGAAATATAATCGTGTCTTAAGCCTATCAAATTTTGATAGCTTATAACCTCTTTCATGATATTTCTACTTCAGGAGCACATCGAGGCATACAAATCTTTCAAAGTATATCATATATCACTACCATATTCAATTCAAGAATGGAGTGAATTGTCATCTTTCAAACTTATCATATATTGCTACCATATTCACTTCATGGGATGGAACATATTCAATGAACAAGTTTCATGACTTTTTATCAAATACATATTATTTTTTTGCCTTAGCCATCGTAATATCATTAATATGGTGAATTGAGATTCAAACTCTCTTATCCATATAAAGGCATCTTAGGCTATAACTCAATAGGACTTTTAATCCAACATCTTATCATCATGGTGCATTGGAACTTGTAACCCAATGTCTTACCCTCTTAATGAGATGAGACTTAAATTCATCATCATATCTTTTAACAATATTATTCTTCATGAAAATATTAAAAGAATAAGTGGTTCCAAACAAATTATATTTTCTCAAATCCAATAATAATTATATTATTAGTAGAAAAAGATAAATAAAATAAGGAATTACTAATCTTGAAATTACCTTTAGATTTATAATCTAACCTTGTTTTGACAGAGTCTCGTGCTGATAACATGTTATAAAATATAAAGTAAATACAAGAAAAATAGATAAAGAAGAGATGAGACTTCTTTATTTCTCATGGAGATACTTGAGGAGTTAATTATAATGAAGGGAAAATCCCTTTATTTACAGGGATAAACTAACCTTGGGGTTTCTAACTTTTCTATAAATAGATATTCACTATATATGATAAAGTAGACATTCACTATGTATGGTAAAATAGACATTCACTATATATGGTAATATATTTATAACACTCTCCCTTGAATGTCTAATTGATAGATAATGTGCCTCGTTAAAACCTTACTGAAAAAAACCTAGTGAAAAAAAAATCTAGTGAAGGAAAAAGAGTACACATCTCTAAAAATACACATATAGGCTGCCTCAGTAAAAATCTTACAAGAAAAACCCAGTGGGAAAAAACCTCAAAAGGGAAAAAGAGTACAGTACATATTAACTCCACTAAATGAGAACATCCTTGAGCCTTTGCATCCCAATCTTATGCACCATCTTTTTAAAATTTGCAATTGAAGGAGACTTGGTGAATAAATTATCCATATTGTCACTTGAACAAATCTGTTGCACACTGATATCACCATTCTTTTGGAGCTTATGTATGTAAAAAAGCTTTGATGAAGTGTCTTTGTTCTATCTCCTTTTATGATTCCTATCTTAAGTTGTTCTATACATGTTGCATTATCTCCGTATAAAACTATGGGTACATTATCACATTTCACACCACATTTTTCTCGAATGAGATGTATCATGGATCACAACCATACTCATTCTCGACTTGCTTCATGAATAGCTTTATCTCAGCATGGTTCGATAGAGTGGCTATATAGACTGCTTTGTATATCTACAAGATATGACAGTAGCCATATATGTGAACATATAGTTTATTTAAGATAGAGCTTTATACGAGTCAGATAAATACCCGACATAAACATAACCAATAAGATCGGGACTACAATCTTTAGAATAAAATAAGCTCATATGTTTGATCATATTTCGATGTCTCCTAGTAGGAGTAGAACTATATATACCTTGCTAACAAATTGATCGAAAAAGTCTATGTCATGCCTTGTAGTATTTTCAAGATACGTTAGTCCACCAATTGCACTAAGATATGATACTTCATAACTAATCTAAATTGTTATATTTTTAATTTCAACAAATAATATATTGCTTTTGAAAACTCTCCAAGAGTTTCAATAATATTCAAACCATCAATTAATCCCTTATAAGGATAATAAATAAGTTTTTCAGAAACTTTATATGCTTCAGGCATTTTAAATCCTTTAGGGATTTTTATATGGAATTTTTTCAAGTGTCAATATCAATATGTGTGATATATTCAAGTTTCTAGACTACAAATCAAATAAGTGTTATGCTTACCAAGATACATCCTTTCATGTCCTTTGATAAATGTTTCTTCGTCGGCATGCTAAATTAACATAGAATTCAGATCCTCGTAATCTTTCACAATATTGCGCCAATATTGTATCAAAGATATCATTGATGATATATAATATTGTATCAATTCACAATGTGACATACCATTTTGAGATCTTATCACTTTATTATTTTAAGGTACCTGAGCCTCTCATAAGGTTTCATAAAGTGTTATGTCGTAGGCTCTTCAAGAGCACATTGTCTTCTTATTTAATTGTTTGCTCTTAATATTTTTCAAGGATTATTTCATTTGGAACCAATTTGTTTACCACGCTTCATGCATGCATAGACTCTGTCCTTTAGGGATACAAAATTAGAGCACTTGCAGCTTAAATATTAGATGCTTTCAACATTTGACTTGAATTGTCTTTTAAATAAGGATTTGATGATAATTCCTAACATATTTCATATCTTCTTATGATATCCCCCTTATGTTAGAAAAATTAACATACATCCTTCATTTTATTTGAGGAATCCATCTTTGTGCATTATGGAATATTTATTAATCGTAAACCGCATATCAAAACTATTAGATGGACAATGTGTGATTCCCGACTCAGAACCAACTTTGAGGAAGAATTAATCATAGTTTATTGGTTTGATTCATACAAGTAATTTTGTATATAATATTTCAAATAAACACATGAAGTTTTTATTCTCATTAGCAATGGTACAACTATTTATTGAAAGCATTCAATACCAAACCATCATCACCAAGATGAATTGTCCTGATTACACAATCTGAAAGTTATGCTCTTAACTCAATTTTACTGAGCAAACAACTTTATGAATGTCAAACTGTAGGTTGACAATAAACGTATAAGTGATCATCTTATATCGAAGCATCTTAACAGATCACATGACTGGTGAACGGACCCTTATTCACCTTTTATTTTCAGATTTTTAGGGATTTAATCCCAAAATTAGTTTGTCCAACCAACTTATCATGAGAACAAGCACCATCAAAAGTAATGAAGAATTTTCTAATTCTTCAATATATGTCCAATACCCAGTATGCACATCTTTGGGATATCACAATCATTCATGTCAATTTATGAACTTTTAATCTAGTAAACGCCAAGTTTACCATGACATGTACCTTTTACTTTAGTAAATTTCAAATTTACTATTACATGAATAAATTTGAAATTTACTACTTTATTAGTAGATTTCAAAATAACTCTTCTCAATTATTCAACCTCTTTCAGAGATGAGTTGTGATACCATCATAATCAAGTGCACGTTTCCATTAATAAACTTCTCATTCCCAGGGAATGGAATATAATCATGCATTAAGCCTATCAAATAATGATACCTTATAACCTCTTTCAAAATATTGCTAATTCAAGAGCAAATCAAGGTGTGCATATAGCGTAGATAATTTTTCAATAACATATCTTATAATCATAATAAGCGTGTGAAAATATTATCATTTTTGATTATTATTATCATATTGTCCCTTCACGCTTATATTCGTACATTCAATCACTTGTCTTCTTTCAGACATATTATGCACTGCTACCACATTCACTTAAGAGAATGAATCACATTCAATGGGACATGTCTCATGACTTTTCACAAACACTATTATTTTGCCTTAGCTATCATAATATCATCAATATGGTATATTGAGTTTCAAATTCAATATCTTATCCATATAAAAAGGAGTCTTAGGCAATAACTCGATGGGAGACCCGCGGCTCAAGACACAGGATAATATACAAAAATATTCAAAGCATGAAATATGATAAAACTAACATAGATACAACATCCACAAAAGTAATGTACAATACCAAACAAAGACACCAAGACCCTCCTAACTATGGACTACGATTTATCCACTCACCTTATTCCTTTATCCTAGTGTTTTTCCTTCAAACCTTCCTATCCAGGGTCATGTCCTCAGTGAGACATAACTGCTTCATGTCACGTCTAATCACTTCTCTTCAATATTTCTTCGGTTTACCCCTACCCCACTTGAAACTATCTAATGCTAGTCTCTCACACCTACGAACTGGGGCATCCGTGCCCCTCCTCATCACATGACCAAACTATCTCAACCTTACTTCTCGCATTTTTTCCTCCATCGATACCACTCCCACCTTCTCCCGAATAATCTCATTCCTAACCCTGTCAGCCCTTGTAAGACCACACATCCAATGCAATATCCTCATTTCTGCCACCTTTAACTTTTAGATATGAGAAGTCTTAACTGGCCAACACTTTGCTCCGTACAACATAGTCGGACGGAATGAAACTCTATAGAATTTGCCTTTAAGCTTGGGAGGCACCTTCTTATCACATAAAATTCCTGAAGCGAGCCTCCATTTTATCCAAATTGCCCAATATGGTGCGAGACATCCTCATCTATCTCTTCATTAACCTGGATCGTAGACCCAAGATACTTAAAACTATCCCTCTAGCAAACTACCTGAGAGTCCAACTTCATCACCACCTCCTCCTCTGGCATCGAGTCACTAAACTTGCACTTCAAATACTCCGTCTTGGTTCTACTCTATCTGAAACCTTTAGACTCTAGAGTTTGTCTCCAAACCTCCATCTTATCATTAACACCTTGCCGCGACTCATCAATCAAAACTACATCATCCACAAAAAGCATACACCAAGGCACCTCGCCTTGTAAACTCCGCATCAGCACATCCATCACCATAAAAAATAAGAACGGACTAAGAGCTGATCCCTAAATTAATTAATTTTACTCTTGAACCAGGGAGGGAAGGGGATGCTGATAGTATATAGGATAAGACTGTTAGTTGCATCAGAGAGACAAGTAGAGAGGTGTTGGGTGTCTCAAGAGGCCACTCAAGCAAGCACTAAGGGGACTGGTGGTGGAGCAAAGACATGAAAGGGAAGGTGGATGCTAAGAAAATAGCGTACATAAAGTTGGTTGAGAATAAGGATGAAGAGGATAAACAGAAGAATAGGGAGGATTATAAGATTTCTAGGCGAAAGGCAAAATTAGCGGTCATAATAGCTAAGGATGCTTGGGGTCTATCGAAAACAACCTCTTTACTTCTTTAGAGGTAGTGGTATGGACTGCATATATTTTACCCTCCCTAGACTATACTAGGTGAGAAATCACTGGCTACATTGTTGTTGTTGATGATGATGGCTAAAGATATTATTTTTAAGAGTTTATACACAACGTTAGATAGTAAAGGTAGGGATAAAAAGTTGTAGATGTTATCCCAGGTTAGGGAAAGGAAGTCTTGGGACCTTGACTAGGTGAAGTGTATTAAGTATATGGATGATAAAGTTTTCCTAGATGAGGGTCGTATTAGAAAGAAATGGCAATCTTACTTCCATAAGATCTTTAAAGAAGGAAGGAATACTATCACTGTTTTGGGGGATTTGAAGAATTCTGAGAGGTTTTACGAATATGGTTATTATAGGCATGTTAAAATTGAGGATATTAAGTGGGCTATTCGTAGGATGCATAAAGGTAGAGCGACGGGGTCAGATAAGATTCTAGTTGAATTTTTTAAAGTGAACATGAGGGGAAAGTATGGAATGGTTGACTCAGTTGCGAGGATGATAGAAGCTTAGAGGTGGAGTACAATGATTCTGTTGTATAAGAATAAGGGTGACATTCAGGATTGCAACAATTATAGGGCTTGTTGAGTCACACTATGAAGGTTTGGGAGGGTATGGTAGAGTTGAGGTCGCAGAGAATGAAAATCAGTTCTAATTTATACCAGGACGCTCGACTACTGAAGTCATCCATCTCATTAGGATACTGGTGGATCAGTATAGGGAAAGGAAGAAGGATTCACACATGATATTTATCGACTTAGAAAAGCCCTATGATAGAGTTCCTAGGGAGGTTCTTTAGAGGTGTTTGGAGGCTAGATTTGTACCTATGAGGTATGCTAGGGCGATCAAGGATATACGATGGAGCCAAGACTAGGGTTAGGACTGGGGAGGGGACTCAGAGCACTTTTCTGTCTTGATGGGTTACACCAAGGATCGACGCTTAGTCCTTTTTTTGGCCTTGGTGATGTATGTTTTGACACGACAAATTCAAGGTGAGGTGCCTTACTATTTGCTTTTTGTGGATGGTGTGGTCTTGAGTGATGCACTACTAAAAGAATAGTTTTTGTGACCACAATTGGTGCTCGCAAAAATCGACCACATGTGGTCTCATTTATATTTAAAAATTGTCAAATATTCATTTCAAAATTCTTCTTAAATTTTATATTAATTATTATGTTTTTTAAAACTAAAAGCAACCACAAGTGGCTAGTTTTCGATTAAAAGAAAATATTTTTGTAAAAGCGACCATTCGCTTTACATTAAAAAATAAATTTGAAATATTATGCAAAAATCTACCACTTACGGTCGCCTTTTTATTAAAAAAAATAAAAAAGAAAGTATTTACAAAAAAAATGACCATGTGTGATTGCTTTATGATTAAAAAAAATGAAAAAGAAATTTGGAAAAGCGACTTTGTGGTTGCTTTTCTTTTTGAAATTTAATTAAAAAATTTTGAGGTCGCTTTTTTATTAAAAAGATTTAAAAAGAAATTATTTAAAAAATACGATTTCTTCACTCACTAAAGAGCTTGCTGCACAGACTGAGAGAGAGAGAAAGAAAGAGGAGGAGTATGCATCGTAAATGAAAATGATGCAGGAGCAGATCCATAATTTTCTTCATGGTTCCTCTGTGTCTTGGTGATGCACCTCGGGTTGCAAAAAGCCTAACCCACTTGATGATTATTACACTACAGAGGATTCTGATTCTATGGATGAGGATAGGGATGAGGATGAGGATGACGAGTTGTAGCTTAGTACTCTTTTATGTGTTTTGATGATTAGTAGTTTATTTTTGGAACATTGACAAACTTTGTGTGTGTTAATAATTTGATTTTAATTTTGTATTTTGATGATGGATGATTGTATGTTAAATTTAATTAGTGGGTTGTATTGTATAACAGGTTTGATATGGAATTTAGCATATATGCTGTAATTTTTTTTACAAAAATACCAGAATAACCGACCACAAGTGATCGATTTTAGGCAAAATAACTAGATGTGGTCGATTTTAGGTAAAATTACTAGAAATATCGACCATGAGTGGTCGCTTTTTAAAAAAAAATTACCAGAAAAATAGATCGCATGTGGTCACTAACCTAAAAAATTTTATAAAAGCGACCACATGTGGTCGCTTTTATAAAATTAAATAATTATTTTTTAAAAATGGTCTTGTTAAAAAACAATAAATATACAAAAGTGACCACACATGGTTGCTTTTAATAAAATTTTTAATTAAATAAATAAATAAATAAAAGTGACCACATGCGATTGCATTCGGATATATTTAATAAATTAATTTTATGAAAAGCGACCACGTGTGGTCGCTTTTATTTATTTAATTGATTAAGTAAAAATATTTTATAAAAGGCAACCACTTTTTAGTAAAATTTAATTAATTAAATAAATAAAAGGGATCACATGTAGTCGCTTTTGTTAAAATTAATTAATTAATATATAAAAAAGCGACCACATGTGGTCGCTTTTCTTAAAATTAATTAACTATATATATATATATATATATATATTCAAAAGAAATCACATGTCTATTTATTTACATTTTTTTATAGAATCATACGAAGCAATAAAGAACTAATTTTTAAAAAACTAATTAAATTAATATCAAAGACATTCTCGTATTTCTAAAATATTTTTTAATTAAATATTTCTTAAATATTTTTTAAACCTCATGTGGTCCCTTTTATTAAAATTAATTTTATTAAATATTTAATAATGCGATCACATATGGATAAAGCGACCACATGTGGTCTCTTTGGTCAAAAATTATATATATATATATATATATATGAAAGTGACCATACATGTGGTCACTTTTATTAAATAAATAATTAAATATATATAAAATGCGATTTCCTGTGGTCGCTTTTTAAAATTAGAAAAAAATGATAATTTTTTTTTAAAAATTAGTATTGAATTATAAATTATTTATTTATTTATTTTGAAAAAGCAACAAGCAATCACTGTTTTTGAGACCGCAACTTTTGATCGGTTTTGTGGTCTCAAAAAAAGAAAAAGCAACCACATATGATTGTTTTTCCTATTTTTTCTAGAAGTGATGAGACACGTAGTGGAGTTAATGATAAATTGGAGGTTTGGAGGCAAATCCTTGAGTCTAAAAGGTTTAGGTTGAGTAGGTCCAAGACAAAATACTTGGAGTGTAAGTTCAGTGAGGTATCTCACGAGTTCGATGTGATTGTTAAGCTTGATACTCATTTTATCCATAATACCGATAGTTTCAAGTATCTGGGTCTATGATTTAGAGAAATCGCGAGATTAAGGAAGATGTCACTTATCAGATTGCCGTAAGGGTGAATGAAATAGAGGCTTGCCTCTGAAATTTTGTGTGAAAAAAAAGGTACCTCGTAAACTTAAATGCAAGTTCTACAGAGTGGTGGTTAGACCGGCTTTGTTGTATGGGGTGGAGTGTTGGTCTATCAAGAAGGCCTACATCCTAAATATGAAGGTGGTGGAGATGAGAATTCTACGGTGGATGTGTGAGTGTACTAGGAAAGATAGGATTAGAAATGAGGTTATTCGAGATAAGGTGGGAGCTTAGTGGCTTTGGTGGAAGCCAAGATGAGGGAAGCGAGGTTGGGATGGTTCGGTCATGTGATGAGGAGGGGCGCGGATGCCCCACTGCGGAGGTGTTAGAGGTTGGCTAGGGATGATTCCAAGCGAGGTAGAGGTAGCTCGAAGAAATATTGAAGGGAGGTGATTAGACATGACATGGAGCAACTCCAGCTTACTGAGGACATGACCTTAAATAGGAAGTTTTGGAGGAGACGGATTAGGGTAGAAGGTTAGCATTAGTCTAGGATTTGTATCATTTGTTGTATTGCTTGGCATATCTTGTATATGGTATTATTGGATGTGTCGATTTCTATTGTATCTTGTCCTTTTACTATTCCTTGTCTAGATTATTTTATTTTGAGTCAGGGGTCTATTGGAAACAGCCTCTTTATCTCACATCTGAGGTAGCGATAAGGACTGCGTATACTTATATTCCCGAAACTCGACTTGATAGAAATATACTGAGTATGTTATTATTGTAATTTTACTCTTGAACTATTCAAAATAAATAAGGCAATTTTACCCTTTATTTAAAGTAAGAGACAAGTGTTCTTAATTAGAATGATTTGGACAAAAACTTATATCTGAGATTAAGAGATTACTTTGACTATTTTAAATAATAACTTTATACCCTGATTTATGCGATATAGAATTTTTCAAGTAAATATTTATTCTGTAATATTCTTTCAAAACTATTGTACCCATCCTAATTGAAATTTTAGATGACTTGGGCTTCATGTATTTGCCTTTAATAAAGGTTTGAAACTAAATGCATGAAGTCAATTTACAGAATAACAGTTTTTTCAATGTTATTTCCCATCTTCTTTACAAAGGCTCAATAAAGCTCACTGTTCAATTAGCACGTACCCATTGCCCTTTTCCTCAATATCGCTAACATTAACCTTCTGGATTTTTCTTTTATATGCTTCATAGTTCATCCTCCCTTTTCCATTGTTGGTAAAAAATGACTTTTTTTTCCAGTGATGAAGGATATTATTTGATGCAAAACGATTGGCATGATTATAACTCTTTACTCGACCATAACTATATCGAGTTTATGACCTTTTTCATTCATAGCATGATAAATATTTTTCTCACTTCATGAAATAGACTAGAACTAGTGAGTTAGCTTTTACAATTTCTCATTGGCAACTCAATTGTTTTGTTTGTCCACAAGGTGTTAAATTAGTTCATAATACTTTTAAACCTCATTTTCGGATATTGCTATTGCAGTACATTTGCGGCTTGAAAAATGATAGTTAAAAAAATTCACTAACATATCATGAGTAATGATATTTTCACCACATAATTTCAACAGAGAAATAATTCCAAATATTGATGAATTATACTCACATAAAGATTTAAAATCTATGCGTTAAATGAATTCAATCAAAATGAGCTTGTGAACAAACAGTCATCTTTGAATATAATTGATGATATCTATCTTTCAAATTATTCCATAATATAAAAAAAGCTTTTGATAATGAATATTGCAATTTCAAACCCTTGTCAAAATAATGACAAAAAGGAATATCACTTTTTAGCACAATCTTAATTTGAAATCTAATTTTTATCTTTAATAGTCTATAAGACCATAATCGACTAATTGACCATAATCCGAAAAATAGAACTCTAAAAATTTCCACAATACAAGTTGAGCAAATACAAACCCACGAAAATGACAACGAAAAATTGATAGACATTGAGGGGTTGTTTGGTGTTGTTAGGACACCATAGTAGTCACATTTATGTATTTACTAGATAAGTATGCACGTGATTTGCACGGGCGCAACATAAAAAGTATCAATGTTTACTTCAAACGATGAAATTGAAGAATAAAAATTCAAGCAATTATTTTTCATGCGTTGGAAAATGGTGGATGTTTCTAGAAATATTTTGGAGAATAGAAGATATTTTTGAAGTGAGTTTAATGAATGCCGAAAAGATGATTTTACCCTTGGTCGTCCTTGAACTCATCTTTCTATATAAAAAAAATAATTTAACTTTCTTTCAACATCCATGATATTCAGCCACTACAACAACAACACAATATGTCAGTATAGTCCTACAAAGTAGGATCTAGGAGTATAGAGTGTACGGAGACCTTACATCTACCTCAGATGTGAGATCAAGTTGTTTCCGATCAATTCTGACTAAAGGCAAAAACAGTCTGGAATGAAATGCAGTAATTAAAATAGAAAATTTGAAAAAAACTGAAAATAAATCTGGGCAAAAAAAAATATTTACACGCTTAGGGGTCGTTTGGTTGAAAAACAAGTTATGATGAAATTAGTTATGTTGTGATTAGATATACTTGGATTAGTTGTCCTAGGATTAGTTATCCTGTTATTATTTTTTAGTGGTTGTTTGGTTCATGGTACTAAAAATAATATATGTTGCATTCTTTCTAAGAATAAATATATTATTTGCAAAATACCCTTCATCTTATTTAGCTTAATTATTTTCCTTCATATTAAACCATACAAAAGAAATTGAAAGTTACTAATTTTTTTTTAATTAACTTTAGTAGTTTCTTTTTTCTAAAAATACCTGTCATGAAATTTATTTTGATATTTCCTATACGTTTATAAAGCTTTAATATTTTATGTTAAATTACTTATTTTGTCCTAAAATCTATAAAATGTTGATAATCTCATTTTTGGTTAAAAAATTCATCATCAAAAAATGTGAAAAAGAATTACTCTCATTTTTCATTATTTAGTATCGATAATATTTAAAGAGTTAAATTCTATTTTTTTAAATAATTTTCCAAACATATTTAGCTATATATAAAAAAATAATTTTTTATTTAATAATTAAGCATGTACTAAGTTAGAGAGAGAATGTCAGGATACTTTAATTACTTGTTCATGATAAATTTGTTTGAAAAATAAAATTTTGAAGTAAGATTAATAAACATTTCTTCAAAATAGAAAGACAATAAACCCTTGGATGAATTTTGAATTTGATTGCATAAATAATTTTTATGGCGTCACTATTATTTTTAATGCTCATCACTTTTGTAGAATTTAATAAGTTTAAATAATTGTTTAAATTTATCAGAATGGATGAAAATTTGTAGAGTAATTAAAATTTAAATTATAGATAAAATTGACAAAAAATTTGATGTGAGAACTACCAAAATGTCAAATTCTCTCTTGTATATAGTAATGATTGTGGCACTAGAAGAAAATTAAAGATTTTTTTGTTTTAAAAATTGGTGGATGTTTCTAGAAATATTTTGGAGAAGAAAGTATATTTTGAAGTGAGTTTAATGAATGCTGGAAAAATGATTTTACCCTTGGTCGTCCTTGAACTAATCTTTCTATAATATCTATGTCCAAAGTAGAAATTTGTTCAAAGGAAAAATTAAGAATATTTTTATATTCTTGGAATAGTTGGGATCAATTTGGAAAAAACTGTTGTCTTGATATTTCAAGGGACAAATAAGAAAGTTAACAAATAGAGAAGATCACAAAATATCATAACCTAGGTAAAAATATAATGTGTTATAATGTATGCATTAAGATGTATAATGGTATACAAATAGCATGTTTGTGAGGTATTTTTATTTTATATCAAGAAGCTTGAAAAAAAGTGAAGAAAGAGATTTTTTCAAGTTAAAGACCTTTTGCCCTTGATAATGAGTATAATTACAAGCTTGCCCTTGGTTGTCCTCAACTCTCCTTTATATATAGTAAAAATAGAAAAAAAAAAAATTTCATTCAACATCCATGATATTCAGCCACTACAACAACAATAAAATATACCAGTATAGTCCCACAAAGTAGGATCTGGGAGTATAGAGTGTACGCAGACCTTACATCTACCCCGGATGTGAGATAGAGTTGTTTCCGATCAATTCTGACTCAAGGCAAAAAATGGTATGGAATGAAATGCAGCCATTAAAATAGAAAATTTGAAGAGAACTGAAAACAAATCTAGGCAAAAAAAAATTTACACAGTTAAGGGTTGTTTGGTTGGAAAACAAGTTATGTTGAAATTAGTTATGTTGTGATTAGTTATACTTGGATTAGTTATCCTGTTATTATTTATTAGTGTTTGTTTGGTTTATGGTACTAAAAATAATATACGTTGCATTCTTTCTAAGAATAAATAGATTGTTTGCAAAATGCCCTTCATCTTATTTAGTTTAATTATTTTCCTTCATATTAAACCATACAAAAATAAATTGAAAGTTACTAATTTTTTTAGTAACTTGAGTAGTTTCTTTTTCCTAAAAATACATGTTAAGAATTTTATGTTGATATTTCTTAAACGTCTATGAAGCTTTAATATTTCATATTAAATTACTTATTTTGTCCTAAAATATATAAAATGTTGATAATCCCATTTTTTGTTAAAAAAATCATCATCAAAAACTGTGAAAACGAACTACTCTCATTTTTCATTATTTAGTATCATCAATATTTAAAGAGTTAAATTCTATTTAAAAAAAATAAATTAAATTTTCAAACATTTTTAGATATATATAAAAAATAATTTTTTATTTAATAATTAAGCATCTACTAAGTTAGAAAGAGAATGTCAAGATACTTTAATTACTTGTTCATGATAAATTTATTTGAAAAATAAAATTTTGAAGTATTATTAATAAATATTTCTACAAAATAGAAAGACAATAACCCCTTGGATCAATTTTGAATTTGATTGCATAAATAGTATTTATGGCGTCACTATCATTTTTCATGACTCATCACTTTTGTAGCATTTAATAAGTTCAAATAATTGTTCAAATTTATCAGAATGGATGAAAATTTGTAGTGTAATTAAAATTTAAATTACAGATAAAATTGACAAAAGAAAATTGATGTGAGGACTACCAAAATGTCAAATTCTCTCTTGTATATAGCAATGATAGAGGCACTAAAAGAAAGTTAAAGATTTCTTTATTTTAGAAATTGCTGGATGTTTCTAGAAATATTTTGGACAAGAGAGGATATTTTTGAACTGAGTTTGATGAATGCTGAAAAGATGATTTTACCCTTGGTCGTCCTTGAACTCATCTTTCTATAATATCTATGTCCAAAGTAGGAATTTGTTCAAATGAAAAATTAAGAATATTTATATTCTCTAAATAGTAGGGATCAATTTGGGAAAAACTAATGTCTTTATATTTCAAGAGAAAACTAAGAAAGTTAACTAATAGAGAAGATCATAGAACATAATAACCTACGTAAAAATATAATGTGTTATAATGTATGTATTAAGAGATGTATAGCGGTATTCAAATAATATGTTTATAAGGTATTTATATTTTATATTAAGAAGCTTGAAAAAAAGAGTGAAGAAAGAGATATTTTCAAGTTAAAGACCTTTTATCCTTGATAATGAATATAATTACAAGTTTACCCTTGGTCGTCTTCAACTCTTCTTTCTATATAGTAGAAATATTTGATTAGAATTGTATAGTTTATTTCCTTACATATAATTAGAATTTTATATTTTATCTCTTAGAGAGTTGGTGTTCAACTACATTTTGTACATCATCTTGTGTATATTGAGGAAGAGCTCCTCCGTGAATAACAATCGAGTTTCATATATTCATAAAACCTTTACATGGTATCGGAGCCTTGCGAAGACTCACGTCTCCCAATGACACTTCCCGCAATTAAAGGTATCACATCATAAACCTCTTCCCATAATTTTTTGTCACTCATAACCAATGTTAATTAGTCCCATCTTCTCAAATTAGACCGTCATAACTATATTTTGTGGAAATCACAAATTTTCCCAGTTCTATGGGGTAACAAACTCAAGGGATACATGGATGGTGCGCATAAGTGCCCTCCAAATTTTACTCCAAATGGCTCTTCTGAAGCAACCTCAACTGATGTGGTATCAACCCAGCATGCACTGTATGGATCAAACAAGACCAACTTTTACTGAGTTGGATTCTCTCAACCCTCACCGAAGGAATTTTAGCCTATGTAGCCGATTGTACAACATTTCAGGCTATTTGGCAGGCACTTGAGATGATGTTGCATTGCAATCTAAGGCTAGGATAATGCAACTAAGGCTGCAATTACAAACCATAAAGAAAGGAAACTAATCCATGGTAAAATATCTTCAAAATATGAAGACTTATGTCGATACACACCCTGTCACTGATGATGATCTTGTCTTATATATTCTTGGAGGATTGGACTAGAATATGATGTCGTGGTTGTATCGATCACTACTAGAGTTGAGTTAATTTTATTAGCCGATCTTCATGGCTTGCTTTTAAGTCAAGAGTATTGTTTAGAGCAGATGATAAGTATAGAATAAGGATTAAGCCAAGCCAACTTGTCTACTAGACAATCCAATAATACTAAGAATGATAATTCCATTAAGAAGCTTACTAATGCCAATAACAATCAGGATTATGGTGCAGATCAGGATGAGGACGAGGTCGAGGTCGCAATGTCAACTCATCTAACCAAAATCAATGTCAAGATTTCCATAAGTTTGGTCACTCCACCCTGACTTGTTACCATCGTTTTGACCATGCCTATTAAGCTTCATCCAAATCACACATAGCTGCTCTCATTTCACAACCTTCTATGGTTGAATACTCGAATTGGTATCTGAATTCTGGGGCTACTCATCATTTAACTAATGACATGCAGAATATGGCGGTACGAGGAGATTACTTAGAAAGCAATCAAATTTATGTTGGTAATGGCACAGGTTTGACAATTTCTCACTTTTGGTAATGTTACCTTACCTACAGTTGGTCGACCTTTACATTTATCTAATGTATTATTGGTTCCTAAAATTTCCAAGAACTTGCTTAGCGTAGCAAAGTTCACTTCTGAAAATGATGTTATATTTAAGTTTCATCCTCATTTTTGTCTTATGAAGGATCGGTAATGTAGAAAGTACTACTGTATGCGACTCTTGAGTATGGCCTTTATCGTCTCCTTACAACCCAGTTACAAGGCCCATTTAGTGGAAAATGGATTTAGCCAAGAGTCTGGAGTGGACTATCTTCAAAAATTCAGTCCCATGGATAGGTAATCTTAGTGTTCTTCTCATTTGCTGAGGACAAAGGGCACACGACAAGAAAAAGGTTAATGACACAAAAGACCATATTGTACAAAACTCTACATTGAAGGATGAAATCCTTTTATGAAATAAGTATTAATATTATTATATATGTTGTTTGAACTAGTAATGAAAATTACTTTTTAATAAGTAACATTCTTGTGTGTTAATATTAAAATCACAAGTAAAGCTACTGACACATGTTTCGATCTCATATAAATTTTGGTTGTATGTAAATAGAATTTATTTGCTAACTGTGGATCGAAAGGTTTTTTTTGTTGTAATTTTATTTTCATGTAGTATTACCTAAAATTAAGGTATGGTTCACGTTCTTTGTGATAGATGAGTATCATAAAGATCAAATTTATTTATGTCTAAAATAATCACAAAATAGTGATATTGTTATAGACTCAAATTTGAATTTTATTATTCTTTATCATTTATGTTATTGGTTGAATAAAAGACAATTGATTCAAGTCTACGATACCAAAAACATAAGACATAGGGTTAAAGTTCTGATGCACCATGATAGTGCTCAACTTACACGTCAATTTAAGTGTAAGATAGTCGTTGTCAATATAATTACCCAACTTTGAGTCGAAGTCGGATCCACGAGGAACAATGTGAGTGGCGATTAAATAAGTTTGAAATTAATGTTACTTTCAAAATTCAAATATATTTTACAAATATTTTGGGGGATTTTGAATGTTTTCAAAAGTGTAAGACAATTCTTAGGCTTCTAAAGGACCAATTCAAGACTAAGAATAATTACATCATAATCAATTAGGAATAGATCTATTGGCTATGCTTTACTAGAGGCAACTAGTGTGTGGGTGCATGAAAATCAACTTCAAATCTTAGCTAAGGCATGCTTGGGTAGGCTCGGTTAGGGATTTTGATACTAGTCTTTTAACAATGTATCAAACTATCACCCACGGATTCTTTCGAATACCTCATGGGTGTGTTCAATTAATCATCACAAAGCCTTAATTTGGCATTTCTATTTCTAGGATGATGCCCAAGATATAGCAATTCCATAATTTATCCTTATTTTTAAGACAATAAAAAGGGAATATCTATTATTTATCTTATTGTTCACAAATGCTCATGTCACCTACATCCCTTTTTCAAGGATGATGTAGGATCTAAACTACAAGCATTCCTCTCTCAGGGATGATGTGAGGTTTAGGGAAATTGAGGCTTTTACCAACAAATTCCATTTTATAATCAAACATTTGTGAAACCCAACAACATTAACTAAGAATTCAAGCTAATAATCACCACCCACACTCACTTTCACTCTATTCAAACATAACCCTAAGAGGAAGAACTAGCAACACATAAAGATAATAAGAAAAAATATACCAAAATCTCCATAAATTTGATTAATGAAAAAATAAAGAGAATGCAAACCACACTTTAAATTTCCATAAATCTTCAATGGGATTTGTCAATGCTTCACTTAGAAATCACTCTAATATCTTTTTATATCAAGATTAGTACAAATTTAGCTTCAAGATCCAAATGTTAAGAACCTTAGAAACTAAGATGAAGATAAAACATAGATAAAAGATTCCTTTTCTTCAAGGGATTTTGAGCTCTTTTGAGAATTGGGTTCGGTACTGTAATTTGACTAAATTGCTCCTGAGTTGTTTCCCGCTATACCGCGATCGCGGGTGCTTAATCACGATCGCGACTCTGTATTCGTGGTAGGTCCATCGCGATCTCCGTCGTGACCATTCTTGGCCTACCGCGATCACAACTCTCAGACCACGATCGCAGTAACTGAGCCTGGATTCAAGGTCTTCAACTGTGCACTTTTCTCCTCCTTTTTGATTCTTTTTCCGCTTAAATCTACATCCTTATATCTCATCACTTGTGTACTTGAAAAATATGAAATTTAGTGCATTCAAGTAACAAAATTGTTTCATTCATACCTTCAAGATGTAGTAGTGTGCAAGAATTTAGGACGTAAATGAGTGGTAATTCACTACTCATCACACCATGATGATAAGATTTTGGGTACAAGCTCTATCGATTTATGCCCATGATGCCTTTAAAAACATAAGACATTGGGTTAAAGTCCTGATGCACCATGATGATAAGATTTTGGTGTAACGATCTAAAAATTTGATAAAATATGTAAAATTTGTAATTTTATATAATTTGACTATTTACTCCTCTTCATAGTTCCATTATGGTATTTCTGGTGTGTGGGAGTGATCTACATGGTTTTCGATGCATATTGGTACCATTTATGCGATAGTGTGGTTTTTGATGGCTTCGAGAGCCTTATTTTAGACTTATGAGGATATTTTTTGATCCGTGCGATGGACGGCTGAACGGACTGTGCCAGCAGCTTTAAAATATTAATTTTAGTCTAGGTAGACCTTTGGTTTGGGCTATGGTGCATCTAAACTCATTTCGACCTGTTAATCAAAAAGTTAAAAAATTAGAAATATGAGTGTGGGACCCACATTTGGTCGAAAAAACCTCGGATAGAAAATCTAACTTCTTCAGCAAATCCAAAATATCAATTTTAGGGGGAATCTTAGTAGCTTAGTTGGTTAGTTACCTGAACTTCCACCTTGTTTGTGAGGGTTCGATTCCCCACATTGTAATCCCCTCCCCCATTTCCCTCTCAATTTTTTTTAAAGTCAATTGTAAGGTGTTAGCATGTTTGGTGTGATTTTATGGCTTTTAAATCTCATTTAGACTGTTGGTTTAGAAAATTATAATTTTAGATTTCGGGGGTCAACTTTTTGAAAATGATGTTTTTCTAAAAATGAGACTTCGCCAACGCGTCTGGAACGTCGAATTCAGTATGGTTGCATAGTTCATTTGCATATATCAAACTCTGAATGAATTTCGAGCACCCCATCGAAGTCCGGATTGACTTAAAAAACAACTTTTCAGCTATATCTGTGCAGAAAAATCTGTAATAATAAATAGCAGTTTTGGGCCTATTTTTGCTCATTTTTCATCTTGCCTCTTGGGATTTAAACCCTAAAATAGTGTGAGAGCTTAAAAGTAAAGTTTGTGGGAGCTTGGAAAGCTAGATTAACATATATTTCTTGGTTTTATTATGGATATAAGGTAGGAATTCACCCTTTTCTTAGTAATTTCTTGATCAATTTCTCAAAACCCCAAAAATCTTAGGGCTTAATTTTAAACCTCATTTTCACTCCTTTTCACTTGAATAATATTTTTATCTCAGAGTTACTAGTTTTTCATTAATTTAACCTTAAAAAAAACTCCGATTCTTGATTTAACCTGGATTTCAAAAATTTTATCTGGTAAAGCTTAAAGATGATAGTTGTTCGATTTGAACCTCGTTTTTTACTCTATTTGACTTGGGTTTTCAGATATAGGTTCCTAAAAATATGGGGAACACATTTTAAAGTAAAGTTCAGAATTTGCCTTTATTTTTTGAAAACCCATTCCGGGGGTCCTTTTTGACCCCGAACCAAAAGTAGCCAATATGGGTGTCATTGCTTTTGTTTTAACATGTAGATTTTATATTTGATGTTTTACTAGAGTTCGGGATCGTTCATGGAAAGTAAGGTCATGGGTTTGAAGTGTAGCAGACCGATATCGATTTTTGAGGTAAGTTATGTCTTAACTCTTTCAGACTGGGCTGAGTAGTAAATGATGGTACAAAATACATGTTAAGGGTGAGAAATAATCATGAAAAATGGCTATCTATGTGTTGTGCCCATGTGGAGCCTATATCTGATTTAATTGTTGAAATTGAGATATTATGTGATGTGTGTGACTTTGTAGAGTCCCATGTGATGTTGATATCCCTAAATACATGTGAATAATTGTACTGTATTGTTGAAATGCCTACTATGGTACCATTTGTGTATTGTGATATATTCATACTTATTGGTATATGAGACATATGGAAATTCATGGATGAAACAAAAATAACGAGTAGATATTAACTCACATGGTTGTGGAAATATATCGTTGTGGTTGGTTATGGAAATACTCTGTGTTTGGTTGTGAGTATTACATCCTCATATCATACTCATTGATGAAACATTGGTACCACCGTAGTAACACCTGAGTAACACTAGCAATACCTTATTAAAACCCTCTCTGAGGGATGTTGTAACACCCTATATTTTTGTGCTAGAATTCTAATCATCATTTTTATGCATATAAGCTCCAATCCAAATTATTTACATGTGAGTATAAGTTTCATTATCATTATCCTAGCATATAAAGTGCTTTCGAGCTGAAATATGCTCATAGGAATCACTTAGAATGAAATTGAGATAAGAGTCTTTGATTCGGCTAAATCTTTGTATTCAATTCTACAAGGGTCAACTTTGAATATGTATAAATTTTGATAGACATAAAATTTTTCATCTCAAAACCCACCAAATTGTAGATAATTGATTTAGCTTTCCAATGATACCAATTTTGCCTTAATCCGATATCCAAGTGAAAAGCTATGGTATTTTCCGTGTGAGGCAGTAAGCCGACGCGATTGGGGCGCGGTGCGCTGGTCTTCTCGATGCTATGAGAATCGCGATGCGTTGCTGTCCCAAGCACGATAGCCAAAATGATACAGTGCTAATTCACATGCTTCTTCAGTTCCTAAAGGGTTTAGGGTCACTTTGGTCAATTCCCCTCGCCTAAAACCATCGATTACACATAATTTCATCCCCAAAAGCATTAGATACATTATTATTAATCCTTTTCTCTCCAAGAAAAACATATCCCTCTCAAGAACACCAAGAACTTCAGCAAATTTTCTTCAAGAAAAGTAAGAACCCAAGCTTCCTACTTCAAGAACTGTAAGAAGAAGCTTCAAAAACACCATTAAAGATTCAAAGTTCAAGCTTTGATATCCAATTATTCAAATAAGGTATGCGGAGTTATGAACAAGGATACTCCTTTCATCTTTTTGCCCAAAACTAGCTTTTAAAGTTGAATTTACATAAATATACATGATTTTCAGTATAGGGTTAATACCAAATGGTCATTATTTGATGTTTATGAAGTTACAAGTGATTTGGTGTTGAATTGCATCTCTATTTTCACATGTCCATATGTTTGGTTTGGTTTTACATATATTGAGAATTAAATTTCATTGTCTTGACTAGAATTGTTAAAGAAATTTCAAGATTTTAATTACCAAGCATGAACCTTGTGATGATTTGACATGAGTTAAAGCATGGGTTTTAAGCCCTAACTTGAGTATTGATATTTTAAGAAGATTTTGCTTTTAAGCACCCTCTGACTAGCTTATATTTAGATTTTAAAAAAGATTGGATCTTTTGATCATCAGCTAAGATACGGAATCCACACAATTAATTTTGATTAGAGTTTTAAACAGACAGATGCATAACTGGTTTTCATTATAAACCCTTATACTAGTTTTAAGGTGGATTTCCTACAGAATGAGCATACAGATTAAAGGGAGTAGTATTTAGCAGCGAGTTGGGTATGTGTCCTAGTTCACATGCCCCAGAACTACGAGCCAACGTAGGTACAGATTCAGATTATTCCCATTTATATGGATGTAGATACAAATTGTGATCACTTAGCTCAGGTTATACTTCTTGGCAAGAGTATGAATGACACCTCTCCCCAACATGAGGTTTTCCCCTTATGGGATCTAGACGCTGGACACTATGACAGCTCACATAGTGTATGTTGGTTAGAAGAACCTCCCTAAACCTTGAGTCCTAAAACAGAATAACAGAACAACTTTTAGAAACTAAGTGTAAAGGCTCACAATTTTATTCAGATATTATTTTACATAAGACATTAGCTATGAGATTTTAGCTTTCAGTTTACAGATATAAAAGTGAGTCCTTTTTACACTTAGCCTTCATGATTTGAAAACAGACTTAACTTCAGTTATACTTATTCCACCACTAGAAAGAGTAAAAGTAAAACTTTTAGAACTAAGTGTTATGGCTCACAAGATTCATACAGTATGCTTTATTATTCATGATTTATGATTTTCGGCTTTCAGTTATTCAAGCCAATATGAGTCATTTACACTTAGAATGCATTCTTTACAAGTTATATGAACATTTAGATATTGTTTTTACTCATGCATTCAAACCTACATGGTCAGTACATTCCAAAAGTACTGATTCACATATACGTCTATGTGCTACATTGTTTAATAATATAGGTACAAGTTATAGCGTGTACACCATAATCAGATAGTTGTAGCTTCCAATCAGTAGGTGATGAGCCTTTTTTATTCAAGGATTAGAGTCAGTCATAGTTCGAGTAGCAGTTTTTTTTCTCTTTATTCTGTCGTATTGATTCAGGATAGCTGGGAGTCATATCCCAGCTACCTATAGCCAATAATAGTAGAGGCTTCATAGACTGTCAGTAGAAGTTATGTATTTAATTCCAATTTTGTTTTGTATAATCAGAGTGGTAATCATTTTAATATAGTTTGTTCTGATCATATTTAGAAAAGATGTATCTTCCGCTTATTTCTTTAGACTTATGTATTTTATTCAGTTGCTCACAAGTTATGCTAGTACAAGGGTTATCTTGGGATCACTTATGGTACTAAGCATCGTGTGGCGACTAAGGGGTAATCTCGAGTCATTACAGATATGTCAGGGAGGAGATATTGTAACACCTTATTAAGCCCCTTCTGAGTAATATGTCAAAAAAGAGATATGAGATATGTGGATTGTATATGGGTTAATGAACCCATCGTTGATCCTACGTCAGGAAGCTTTAGCTCCATAGGTATATACAGGGATTGTGCAACGATCCCGAAGGTTGTGCGATAACCTCGTGCATCATTATCATTATCATCATTATCATCATATACATTGCACTTACTTTATTGTGTTTATGTTGTATTGTATTGCCATATTGACTTGTCATCTACGTATTTGTCTCACCTTTCTTTACTTGTATTTGATGATCTTGTACCTACATGTTCTCCCTTGTTCTACTTATATGTGACATAATGTATATTTGTGTTCTGTATCTTGGTGTGTTGTTGTAATATACTCCCTCCATCCCATTTTTGTGTCATCATTTCCTTTTTAGACTTTCCCTAAAAAATATCATCTTTCCTTATTTGGTGACTATTTAAAGATACAATTCCACTTTTACCCTCATTGGTCCCACTTAATTAAAAAAAATACTAGCCCATTTTCTTATAAAGGACAATTTGGTGAACATTACCAAGTCTTCCCTTATTTTTTAAACTCAATGTCCGATCAAATGGCGACACGTAAAATAGGACGGAGGGAGTATGTGATATATTAAACTGTTAGTACAAGCGGTGTGGTCTACCATTGTGGGACATTTTCTAATTGCAGGTGACGTACCCTTAGTGTATATTTTGTATGCTTTATTTCTACTTTGATCAGTCGGCCTATGATACCTACTGAGTACAAGTGGACCATACTCATGCCTATTGCGCCCTTTTAGTGCAGGTCCTAGCTCGAGTGCTCCTCAACTTTCTTGACTCTGGCGATTGTTGGAGCTTTCAAGGTAGCGGTTGGACATTCATGCGTCTAACATTCACTTTTATCTGTCTATAGTAGTTATGTCTTTATTTGTATTCAGAGATAGATATTATTCCTTTGTGGTTATTTTTCTGATGTATTTGACTCTTGGATTGTATTAGCAGTTCTTACACTATTGACACCTAGTTTTAGGCATGATTAGTATTTTGGATAAGTTCTTTCCGCATTATTATGATTATTTGTATAGTTCGGCTTCATTCTAGAAGTCTTACTTTAGGGTATTTCTACCTTTTCCTTTTTTGTTGTATAAGTTTGGGTGATAGACTTACTTGTCAAGGTACATTGTGATAAGTTCCATCAGGACCCTCAATTTTGGGTTGTGAAATTTGGGTTCAAGTCCCATCAATTTAGGCCTAAGACACCTTTATATGAATAAGATATTGAGTTTGAATCTCAATGCACCATATGATGATATTATGATTGTTAAGGCAAAATAATGTGTATTTGATAAAAAGTCATGAAACTTGTTCATTAAATATACTCCATTTCATGAAGTGAATGTGGTGGCAATATATGAAGATGACAAAATAATTATTTCTTTAAGGTATGATCTAATCTGAAAGATATGTTAGAGAAAAATTCTCTATATCATATGTATGCCTAGATTTGCTCCTGGAGTAGCAATATCTTGAAAGAGGATATAAGTTATCATAATTTGATACGCTTACGGCACGATTATATTTCATTCCTGGGAAATAAGAATTTTGATTATTATAAATACAAAGCTATACCCTGTGGTGAATGTGCTTGTATTTAGTCAATATAAGTATGAACATGTTCTTAATTGTGAAGATATCACGATCCACCTCCTGAAAAGGTAGAATAATTGAGAAGAGTTTATTACTAAAATAGTAGAACTCTAAAATTTACTCTCAAGGTACTAAATTAGAAATTCATGCAATAATAAACCTGATGTTTACTAAAGAATTTTTGCTTATGTTATGATAACTTGGAGTTACTCATACAAATTATTTAATCTATTGACATAAGTGATTTGTCATCATGAAGATGTGCATATTGAGTATTAGACATATGCTGAAGAAATAAAAGATTCTTCAAGAATTGTTTATGTTGCTTGTTCTCATGATAAGTTGGTTGGACCAACTAATGTTGGGATTTAATCCCTCAAAATCTGAAAAGTATAAAAGGTGAATATGGGCTCGTTCACCAATCATGTGATATATTAAGATGCATCGATATAAGATGATTTGTACGTTTATTGTCAACCTATAGTTTGACATTCATAAATTTTTTGCTCAGTAAAATTAAGTGAAGAGCATAATTTTTAGATTGTGTAATCAAGAAAATTCAACTTGATAATGTCGATTTGACATTGAATACCTTTGATAAATAGCTGAACCATTGCTAATTTGAATAAAAGCTTCTTGTGTTGGTTGGAAATATTATATACAAAAGTAATTGTATGCATAAAACCAATAAATTATGATTAATTCTTCCTCAAAGTTGGTTCTGATTCAGGAACCACACATTTTTCATCTAATAGTTTTGATGTGTGGTATACTATTAATGAATATACCATAATGCATAAAGATGGATTCATCAAAGAAGATAAAGGATGAATCTTAGTTATCCTAACATAAGGGGGATATTATAAGCAGCTATAAAGTATGTTGGGAATTATCATTTGATCCTCATTCAAAAGATAATTCAAGTCAAATGCCGAAAGAGTCTCATATTTAGGCCGCAAGTGCTCCAATTTTGTGTCCCTAAAGGACAAAATCTAAGCATGCGTGAAGCGTGGTAGATCAATCGATTCCAAATAAAATAATTCTTGAAAAAGATAAGTAGCAAATAATCATAACAAGAAGGCAATGTGCTCTTGAAGAGCCTATGACATGACACTTTATGAAACCTTATAAGAGGTTCAGGTACATAAAAATAATAAAGTAATGAGATCTAAAAATGTTATGTCACACTATCAACCGATATGAAATGATATATCATCAATATATTTGATACAATACTGGAACAATATTGTAAAATATTATGAGGATTTGCATTCTACATTTATTTAAGCATGTTGATGTAAAAACATTTATCAAGTGATGTGAAAGCATGCATCTTAGTAAGCATAAAACTTATTTGATTTGCAATCTAGATACTTGAAGATGTCACTCATGAAATATTGAATATTTTCACTTGACATGAGAACTTTTATAAGGATTCAAAATGTTTGAAGCATTTAAAAGTTTCTGAGAAACTTATTTATAATCCTTGTATTGTATAAGCTTATAGCTTGAAAATTATTGAAACTCCTGGAAATTTTTTAAAAGCAATAGATTATTTGATAAAATAAAAAATATATCAATTTGGATTGATTATGAAGTACCATATCTTAGTGCAATTAGTGCACTCATGTATCTTGTAAATACTATATGGCCTGATATAGCCTTTTTAGTTAATTTGTTAGCAAGGTATAGTTCTACTCCTACTAGAAGACATCATAATAAGACCAAATACATATACAGTGCCTAGATAGACTACCGATATGGGCTTATTTTATTCTAACAATTGTAGTCTCAATCTTATTGGTCATGCTGATGTTGGGTACTTATCTGACCCGCATAAAACTCAATCTTAAATAGGCTATGTGTTCATATGTGGTGATACTGCCATATCTTGGAGGTCTACAAAATAGTCAATTGTATCCACCTCATTGAACCATGCTGAGATAATAGCTATTCATGAGGCAAGCTGAGAATATGTATGGTTGAGGTCCATGATACATCTCACTCAAGAAAAATATGGTTTTAAATGTGACAAAGTACCCACAATTTAATACGAAGATAATGCAGCATGCATAGCACAACTCAAGGGAGGATTCATAAAAGGAGGAAGAACAAAACACATTTCGCCAAAATTTTTCTATACACGAGCTCCATAATATGCAATAGATTTGTTCGAGTGACAAAGTAGCTGATTTATTTACCAAATCTCTTCTAACTACAACTTTCAAGAAGATGGTGCACAAGATTGGGATGCAAAGATTCAAGTATGTTCTCGTTAGGGGGAGTTAATCGAGTTGTACTCTTTTTTCCTTATGAGGTTTTGTCCCACTAGGTTTTCCTTGTAAGGTTTTTAATGAGGCATCCTATATGCGTATTATTAGAGATGTGTACTATTTTTTCTTCTCTAAAATTTTTTCCACTTGGTTTTTTTCTAGTAAGCTTTTAACGAGGCACATTATCAATTAATTAGACATTCAAAGAGGAGTGCTATAAATGTATTTACATTATAGTGAATGTCTATCAAGAATATAGATAAGACCTATTTGACATCTATCAAGATATGAAACATCTATCTTTAGGGAGAAATTAGGAGTAATTTTTCCTATAAATAGAAGAGTTTTCTTCATTGTAAAAGACCCCAATAGAATCTCTCAAGAGAAATAAGAATTACTCTTTCTTCTCTCTCTATTCTTATTATTCTTACTTTATATTTTATAACACACATAACGATCTATACATTAAATGGATTCAATCAAAATGAGCTTGTGAACAAACAATCATCGTTGAATATAAATGAGGTCGAGATCACAAGCCAACTCATCCAACCAAAATCAATGTCAAGTTTTCCATAAGTTTGGTTACTCCACCCTGACTTGTTACCATCATTTTGACCATGCCTATCAAGCTCCATTCAAATCGTACATCGCTGCTCTCATTGCACAACATTCTATGATTGTATACTCAAATTGGTATCCAAATTCTGGGGATAACCATCATTTAACTAACGATATGCAGAATATGGTAGTATGAGGAGAGTATTTGGGAAGCGATCAAATTCATGTTGGTAATGGCACAGAGAATTACATATGATGAATATTTATTATTTTTCTCCTTTTATCTAAGAGGGTAATTAGGAAGGACTATTGATCCCATGGCAAATTAGGAAAAAGAATATTTTAATTACCTAATAAGTATAACCAAATAGAGGTACATTTGTTAAAATTATAGGGAAAAAAAGTACATATATTTGACATGAATTTAATGACTTGGCTTATGTTCAGGCTTCAGGGTATTTGTGCTATAATAAATACATTTGTATACTTTCTTATACTTTCAAACTATAACCATCTTGAACAAGCATCATTCACTTATCTTTGCATTAGCCCAAGCCTCTTTCTTCACACTCAATTTCCAGTAAGAGGATAAAGAGAATTGTATCTGCAATCAATAACATGTCAATCTAATGGTAATGATTTGAATTCACTAGAAACATAAATAACATTATTTATAGCATTTTGGTGAGTATGTTTATGTTTATATTTACGTGTATAATTTTTGTTTTGTTTTTTGGTAGGATTTTGCACTGGGAGCCAAATGCAGACACAACAGTCAACACTCATTTCCAAGATAGATCCATGTTGCAGGGGACTTGATGTAATTCGGCATGTTCAATCTTCCTCGGATAAGATAGCTGCATTTTCTTCTAAAATTTTGCAACTGCTAGACTAAATCATAGTCGAGCAGTTGTAAATTTTTGAACAAAATGCAGCTATTCTTTCCAAGGCAGATTGGACATGCTAAATTGCATCAAATCCCTTGCAAAACGGATTTATACCTCTTTGCTAGATCATGGATAGTTCCTCAAGACCTTCAATAGAAGCTTCGAAGATTTCACTCAACGGTAGATTAAGGCAAGAAGAGCGAATTGTCAAGAGAAGAAGAATTTACGAGTTTTAGTACCATTTTAAGGAAATGAAACTCTTAAATTGTTAAAAGACTAACCACTGATACCAATAGATAATGTGTATGTTATACATGCATGCTCATTCTTGCTATAATGTGTATGTTATACATGCATGCTCATTGTTGCTATAAGGTTCTCTTGTTCCATAATTATGGGAAACCTAACATACCATTATTCGTCCTTTCCATTTTTTTTTTTTGCAGCTTGTAGTGATGATCTTAAGATGTTATGTGGATTAGCTAGTTCTCTGAAACAAATGTCAATTCAGAAGCCAAATGTTTGAGTGGTTGTTTTGTGCATTTTCATTTTCTTGCAAAATTTTAGCATAGGGGATACCACAATTGTAATGGCTTGTAATTTGATTGTATATGATCTCTCGTATAGCCATTCATCAGTGGTTTTTAAATATCCCAAATTTTATGTGCATATTATGTGGGCTAGAACAGGCTCCAAGTGCGCGCAATTTAGCAACTCCAATTTCAGTCAAATTTTTCTGTGTTTTTTAAATGTTGGTAGTCTACTAGGAGAACTAGATCTGTATAAATTAAACAAATAAGGAGACTGAAAACTCCTTCTTAGAGGATCTAAAAAAATCTTCGCTATTATACAAAAATCATTGAAATACTTTAATATAAAATAGGACAGTCATGCGTTTACCTATCTCATAGTAGGATGCATGAATACACATTACAAAAATCAAGTGGAAAGATGCCTTGAGAGTCCTATTAATTTGGCTTGGCGGAAATTTTACAAGAGTTCAAATAGTTTTTATAGTCAGCTTTATGAGATAAGTAACAATTCGTGACTATCTGTAACGCGTGTTTCCTTTCTTGAGAGTTCTCAATCAACCTCGCAAAGTAAGACAGAAGGCTAAATCCAGTGGCACTAAGAGAAATTGCACCAACTTACTTACTGATAGCTCGGGAAAAATAAGGCCACCAGTATAGAGGTGTAGCTGTGGAGTTAATACCACCTTAAAGTATTTTTATCATGCAATGAATAAAGAAAAAAAAGTGATAATTAAAGTATGTTTCAAAGGAGTTGAACATACACATATACGTTAGGTAGGAGATGAACATATTCTGTTTCTTTATGAATTTTATGAGTTAATAGTGTTTTAATGTCATTAATATTAACATATTCGTTTCTCAAATTTACTCCTCTCTGGTAGTAACATTATTTTCAATATCCTATATACGGAGCATCTATGAAGAACAAAAAGCACACACCAAAAGAGAATACAAAACAATTTTCTTCTTTATTCCTAAATTCCTTATTTTGGGCAATTGGTTTAGGCAACCTCCAAACTTGCAGCTACGAGTGCACGTGTTTGGAAGTAGCTGGGGAACCTTGGGGAGCGACCAGCTAGAAGGATATGCACTAGAGTCGGGCAAAAATCGCTTTCAAGGTAGTGGCTTGCCACGACATAATATTTGTGACTATTTACTTATTATTATTATTAATTTTAGTTCCAATATCAATATTGTAGTAATCTTTCCAACAATTTGAAAGCGATTTTCTTACATATAATATTGATAGATGACTAGTTATTTTGAACAAAACTTCTTATGATTTGTCAAAATTTGAGTAATTGGACGCACGAAAATAATTTTAGATGTTAGTCACAAAAACTTCTGATTTTCTTTGAACAATTAGAAGTTGATAATGTTTTATTTATTAATGGTTCTTACATCACTAATGGTTTTAACACTATTATGGTTGTTGATGAAATCTGCTAAAAAGAAGTTTAAAAAGAATAGCAAAAATGCTACAACATATTTATTGAGTCATATATCTAATACTATTTGATTTATTTGTAACTTACAAATCTATTAAAGAAATGTGGGATAGTTTGCAAAATTCAAAATAGGGGGGATAAAATGATGTCCAAGTTCATCTTCTTGTGGGTGATGAAGTGATCATTGCAGTAGTCGTCAAGGTGAACCTAGTAGCTAACAAGATTGACTGGGTGTCAGACACAGGTGTTTCAAGGAATTTTTGCGCCAAAAAAGAGTTGTTCCATGAATTTGTAGGAGTCCACTGATGGCAAGTGCATCTACATGGATAACTCCACTACTGCTGAAATTATGGGTAAAAGAAAAAAAATTCTCTTAAATTAACTTCTGATAAAACATTATTCTTGAATAATGTTCTAAATGTTTTCTCCCTGCATAGAAACTTAACTTCTGGAGCACTTCTCAGTAAAGTAGGCCTTAAACTTATTTTTTAATCTTAGAAAATTATTATTTCTCGTGAAAAAGGTTTGCCCCTAACATAAAATTTCTGAAAGCGTGGGGGTGTTTGACTAAGATTTATCTACCTGATTTTAGAAGGGTAAATGTAGGTCTAAGACTTTTGACACTGTCTTTATTGATCATGCTCAAAATAGTGTTGTATATTGATTTATGTCATTAAATGATTATTCTTTTTGTGAATCTAGAGATGCAGAATTTTTTGAGCATGTTTTTCCTTTGAAAAAATGATTTGCCTAGTGATGTGTAAAATAATACTTCTGTATCTATGTTTGTTAGCTCTAATATTATGCCTGCTTTTGATGATATTGCTAATGAGCATGAAAATAAACTTAGAAGGAGTAAAAGACGTAGAATTGAGACTAGTTTTTGTCTTGATTTTATCACCACTTTCTTAATAGAGAATTTTGATATCGATATTTTAAATGATGATTTAGTGTCTATCTACTTAATATAAGAAGATCCTAAGACATATGATGAAGCAATGAGTTCAATAGATGCGATATTTTGGAAAGAGACTATTAAAAGTGAATTAGACTCTATAGTCTCTAATCACATATGAGACTTGTATGATTTGCCTAAAGGTTGTAAACCCATAAGTAACAAATGGATATTAAGAAAAAATTGAGGCCTGATGGTATAATTGATAAATATAAGGATAGACTTGTGATTAGGGATTTTAGCAAAAAAAAAAGGTGTTGATTATTTTGAATCTTATTCTCCTATGACTAAAATAGCGACCACATTAGGACTCTTATTGCTCTAGCTGCTATTCATACACTACAACAAAATGCATACATAGCTACATAACATATCGTAGCTAAATATGTAAAGTTTCATAGCTAAACACTTTAGCCACGATTTTTTTTCCGTAGCAAGAAGTGGCGTAACTAAAATTTAGCTATAGACTTTTCATGGTTGGTGGCTAAGGACAAATACTTACAGCTATAAAAAGTTGTGTTGTAGCTGTGATGGTAAAAAATGTTGCTATAAAATATATACTTATAGCAAATAATTTTACTCTTTGCCACGACAAATAGAACCTGTAGCAATTTTTTATATTATAGCAACAATTTATTCTATTGTGGAAAAAGACTTTGCAATGAAAATGTAAAATTTGTGACTAATTTATGTTTTAGTCTCATAATAACAATCCTTACATTTAGCTACGTGTTAAAAAATTCGTAACTATAAAATGAAGCATTTGCCATAAACATTTTGTACATAGCTAAGAATTCATTCATTTTGCCACGAAATATATAAATTATAGTTCCTTTTTAATTTGCTACGAAAAATGAATATATATAGCCATATTTTTTACAATTATATAAAGCTACAAAAATTCGTTGCTAAATTGAAGAATTTTTTCATAAATGTTATTAATTACAAGAACTTCTATAATATAGATAAAAATATTTTTAAAAAAATCAACAATTTCATTGCTACAAATTAAAAAAACTTCAAAAAGCTTTGTCAATGAGTCCAAAGCAACATAGTCTTTTACTATCTTTTCTTCTGTAGTCTTCAACTGCACCTCAACTTGATCAACATCCCTCTTAATGTATCATTACTGCACCTCAACTTGATCAACATCCCTCTTAATGTATCATTTATATGCTCTTATTCCATTAGTATGTCTATCAATAATGGTAAAGTATTTTAGCACCAAGAACGTTAATAACAACTAATTATATATGCAAGTGTATGTATGTAGAACTTCAAGGAGAAAAATATATTTCTTACGTAATTCTTTTACTAAAATTTTTAACAAATACAAATAAAAAATATGCAAAGCAATCAAACAAGTAAATAAACCTGTAAATTTTTTAAACTTGTTAAAATATAAAGATATGAATTTCAAATTTCAATACAATAACAAAAATATATTCAATGTAATCTCATAAGCAATAGATATCAATTTTCAAATCCACGGACAAAATATCACCTTCAAATTAACAAGAATATATACAATCCAATGCAATACTCCTATTGTGAAACTTACTCCATCCACTTAGAGAATTTCATATTTCTAATATATAGAAGCGCTGGTTTCGACCTAGGTGCTTCATGTCAAAAATTTTTTATGCAAGAATATTTTAGACATTTCATCTATCAAGCTGGTGATACGTGTATTGCTTAGTGTTATTTATGTGTTACGTGTATTGCTCCTATTTACGAATGGACACCTAGCATCTCAAAAGTTTGTCCCTATCTCCTCTCTCCACTCATCATTTCATTTCCATCACAATTTTCACAAACTTCTCTCTCCTTCTAGGTTAAAAGTTTCATCTAATTGCTCTTAAAATTTTCTTTCTACTTCTATTCTAAATACATCTATCTTTGAGTAGATGAAGACTGTTGTAGCTGTTGGGTTTTCTAGAGAAGCAATTTGGTGGATTTTGTTAGTGATTGAAGTGACGGGAGCTGTAATAACTTCCCGAATCCCGAATCCTAAAGAAAATCAACTCTATTGTTGGAATGTAACTTCACCTCAGGACGAAGTTCAAAGCCCATGATAGTTCATAATAAGAGCTTTGGTTGAGTTGTGGTTAGATTTCAGCGATGGAGTTGAAGGGGATGGGAAAAATCGCAGGTATGGTGTACTAATTGAGTAATTATCTTTTGATGCTTTACGCATGTTCTTGCATTTTTCTCTTCTGATTGTGTGTCTTAGCTCTATGTTTTGCAATCTCTAGCTTAATTAGTTATCTTTCTAATAAGCTGCAATCAGAACTGTAAATTGGTCCTATAAGTTTATCAGTTTTGTTGGTTTGTACGAACTTATGATTATGAGATTTTAGCAGTTCATTTATAATTCTTCTTCTTCTTCTTCTTCATCATCATCATCATCATCATCATCATCATTATCATTATCATCATCATCATCATCATCATCATCATCATCATCATCATCATCATCATAATAATAATAATAATAATAATAATAATAATAATAATAATAATAATAATAAGGATAAATATATTTTTGACTTGGAATTCTATAAATTAGGATAGTGCCAAAAGTTAAAACTTGGTACGCAATACATCCTCAAATGTTTAGATGCAGATGGGCTTCAATTATAGATTTTGAAGAAGTATGATTTATGCATTTTCTTTTTTCAGTTTGACTATACAAGATAAGCATCAGTCTACACATGATCAATTTTTGAAAAATCTGCAGAATAACCTCATTCGTGAACAAAAAGGACAAAAACATCACATTCATAAACAGATTCAATTTGTATTATGTATAAGATCCTTTTTCAAGGATATTTTGTAATGTCTTCAACTTTGATTTCGACAGGATACAATGAATCTTGTGCTTGGATGGATGACACTTCAGCTTTATTGATGAATAGAACAGCAACGACGACCCCCTTTTCGCTAGAGCCGTCCAAAAATCTATTGATTCCCAATTTTGGTATAACCTCAAGACTATTTATTGCTTATCTTATGGAATGTTTGAAAATTATGTCTTTGTGGTACAACAGTTCTTTTTTGAATGATGAATTTTGTATGCGTTCTTTCTCGAATTAATTTAATTTACTCCTCGTCGTTTACTCATATGTTCATAAGAGAATCATTTATCTTAATGAGCTGCTTATACATCGCATAAGAGGAGTTAAAATTCATTTAAGAAAGACATAGTTTTTATTTTTTGTAGCGATGATCATGATATTTCATTTATTAGGATATCAATTTTTGATTTTTAGTTCTCTTTTTCCCCTTTCTGTCGACTGATATAAAATTATAGTTTGTTTGAACAATAAGTAATGATCAAATCTCTATATTTCAGGTTTAATAACTTTTACGAGCAGCAAATGTTGTTGGGTTCTACGTAGCTATACATTTTTTCCTTCCTTTTAAGGTTATTCTCCTCCAATTCCATTTCATTGGCTCACTGTGGGGATGGTTTCGATGAATTCTTTGAGCTTCAGCAGATGGGCAAACAAAAGCAGTGCCTCTAAAGCTAGGGAGCTAGGGGTAAAGCTACGTACACACCACTCTACCTAAATCCCACTTGTGGAATTACGAATAGATAGATGATCTGTTAGTCCTATAATCAGAAAGTTGCTTCTCTGCTTAATGGAATGCTTCATCGAAAATATAGTATAAGATGTTATGTTAAACATAGTATAAGATGTTAAATTGTATTAAGCAATTATACACCATAAAAATACCATACAAATAAAAAATTGAAAAAAAATGGTTAGGGACGCAGAGCATGGAGGGAGGAGAGGGAAAAGGGAGTGTTGTGTTTGTTAAGTGGGATTAGGGTTATTTAATGAAAAAATAGGTTTTAAAATTCTGGACCAATTTTTCATTTTTGGGGAAGATTTTGGATGGATATAAATGGGAAGAAATTTTGGGGTTTGTGTGGTGTCTGATTTTTTTTTTTTTTTTGGCCAATTGGCTTTTGCTTTCCTTTACCTTTTCTATTTTCGTAAAATTGTTTTCCTTTTCCTAATATAGTAAAATGCATATTTTTTTTCTTTCTTTTTTTTCACAAATGCTATTAATTTTATGTAATTACCTAATATAAAAATTGTACCTTTTTAAAAAAAAACATAACAAAGAAAATTATTTAATGAGAATATATGCTTTATTTTATGTTAGTAGAGAAAGTCAATGATTTATGTGACATAAATAATTCTAAAATTTCTTTTCAACTTTTTTTGCTATGATATTGTTAGTTTTTTTTTTATGTACTCTCATACTTCAATAAATTTTTAATTTAATAATATTCACTTAAAGCGAGGATTATTTTGTAATACTTTTTTTAGTTTGAATTATAAATACAACAATTATATGAATTTAAAATAATTTTTCTACTATTAGAAATAAGGTATGTATATACTCTACTCTTTTCCCAAACTCCTCTTTGTGACTATATTGAATATATTTTTTCGTGATTGTATATGAATTTTAAAATGAACTATATGAACTAGAATGTCAAATTTAAACAACAACAACAACAACAACAACAAACCCAGTGTATTCCCACCTAGTGGGGTCTGGGAGAGGTAAGATGTACGCAGTCCATACCTCTACCTCTGATGAAGTAGAAAGGCTGTTTCCGATAGACCCCCGGCTCAAGGCATGAAATACCACACAAACAAATAGTAAAGCACAGAAGCAGATTACATAACATAAATACGGCACCCATAAGTAATTATGAATGTCAATCACCATAGTATTCAAGCTTGAAAAACATTTTAAGATAGAAAATTAAAAAAAAAAATGTCAATTCATTGTTTTTACAGTAACAACTTGAATCAAATTCATGGTAAAATACTCTATTATGGTGGTTTCATACGTTAACAATATTAGATCATTTCAATTAAATAACAAGAATATGAATTTTACATTACTATTTTTTGTATTAATTAAAAATATAAAAATTATATGAACTTAAAATGAGTTGTATAAGTTAAAGCGCCATGTTCTAAATAGACAAACTCGAATAAATTAAAATTTTCAATATTAGAAAATCTATCTAATTTATTTATAAAACGGGAGAAAATATAATTGCAAGTTTCATCACCAAAAAAATTTTCAAGTTTGAAAATTATTTTACGATAGAATTTTTTTTAAGACAAAAATTTAAGTCAATTTATTTTTACGTCAACAATATGTATTCAAATTCAAATTAAAGTGTCACATTATTGTGGAATCATATTCCATAACATCCGACTATTTCAATTTGAATTTAAATAGAAATATGAATTTTGAATTGCAGGTTTTTAGTTTGAATTTAAAATTTAAATAATTATATACATTATATGGCTTAAAAAGTCAATTTAGAGTAGAATATGAAAAAATAAAATAAAACTTTCAATGAAAGAAAATTCGAAAGAAACTCATATTAAATATTTTATGAGGAGGGCCCTAAAATACCCTCCATGTATTAAAAATGATCCTAAAATATCCTTCTTCTATCTTTGGGGTCTAAAATACCCTTCCATTCACCTATATGACTCTATTTTACCCTTCTCCTTAACAAATTTCTTTTTTATTAAAAAAGTAGTATTTTATTTAATACATGACAATTTCTTATTGGTTGAAATTTAATTAATTAAGAACTTAAAAATCATCCCCAAACCGAATAAATAATTTTATACTCAAATGCAATTTCTTGATGTGTCTATGAATATATTTTTTTTAAAAAATAAGTTCATAAATATAAAAAAAATGCACTTATTTTAAAACAATGAAGTGTCAAGTATAAATAAATTTCTTTACAACTTTCAAAAAAAAATGATTATATATTTTTT
This sequence comes from Capsicum annuum, assembly GCF_002878395.1. Classification (NCBI taxonomy): domain Eukaryota; kingdom Viridiplantae; phylum Streptophyta; class Magnoliopsida; order Solanales; family Solanaceae; genus Capsicum; species Capsicum annuum. The sequence continues at coordinate 188,062,587 of NC_061119.1, forward strand.
CACCAAAAAGTACAATTAACATTCAAAATAATATGTTGCAATAAGATAAAACATTAACTTGATATGTTTAAGAGTTAACTAATAATAAGTTTGAGGTTATAAGTATGTACATTACTTTTTCTTTTCTTTTTTATATTTTTTTTTGTTATTTAAAATTTAATTGATTCTTATACACACTCTTATTTAATTAAATTACTAGAGGAGCATGGCCCATGTCAGCACGAGCCCAACATTAAAATATTTTAATTCTATACGTTAAATTGATGTCAATTCGAATTATGAATTATAAAACATGAATACATAAAATTAACATATTAACTACTTGATAATATGTTTTTAAGGAACCAAGTCTCACAAGATAATTATGTATATTTTATTCATATAAATGATAAAATTTGGTACGTTTTTAAGTTTAGATCTTTAATCATATGAGAAAGGGTTATCTAGTCATTCATATTTTTGTGTAACTTTTAAATAATATACGTTACTCTCTTTATCCAAACTTTTGTGGCGTTGATAGTCAATTATATTTTTTAAATAATTGAAATTTTTAATTATTGTGATTTATTATAATTTTTCTTCAATTCCAATTTAAGTGACACTAATATATTTTTGAGAGTCAATCAAATATTTTATATCGTTTAAATTTTTCAATTTTTTAATTATTGTGATTTATAGTATTTCTTACATATTTTTTTGAAATATATAATAGATTAAATTATTTTTAAATAATTTAAGTTGTTTACCATTGTAATTTATAATACTTTTTATGTAATTTTCAAATAATATATGATACTCTCCTTGTCCAAATTTTTGTGTCATCGATAGTCAATTATATTTTAAAAATAATTTAATTTTTTAGTTATTGTGATTTATAATACTTTTTCTATTTCAATTTAAGCGATATAATGCTTTGATGGCCATAATAATTAATTATGGATGATTTAGTAAAACCACAATTGAAGCAGCGAAACAAACATATTCTAAATGACTTACAACAACTAACTAAAAGTGATATAATAAAATTACTATAAATAAAATACTTGTAAAAAAAATTTAAGTGGACCTCATATAAAATGTCAAGTTAGTTTAAAACATCAAGAGTTAATTATCATTTTATATATTTTACCTTTTTTTATTAAATATTATTAATTTTTTAATAATTAGATGACTTATAATAATTAATTAGGGGTGATATTTAGTAAAATTATGATTGAAGTAGCTGAAGCAGACATGTTATAAATATAAATTTTACCTTTTTAATAAAATATTATTATTTTTTTAATACATAAATAACTTATAATAATTAATTAGGGGTGATATAGTAAAATTACTATTGAGGCAGAAATATCATAAATGTCTATTTTACCTTTTTAAAATTAAATATTATTAATTTTTAGTACATAACTGGCTTATAATAATTAATTAAGAGCGATATAGTAAAATTATAAATTTAATATTATCAATTTTTTATTATGTAAATGACTTATAATAATTAATTAGGGGTGATATAGTAAAATCACGGTTGAAGCAGCTGAAGAGGACATGTCATAAATGTTTATTTTACTTTGTAATTACTATTAATTTTTAATATATAAATAATTTACAATAATTAATTAAGGGTGATATAGTAAAATCACGGAGCAAGCAGCCTGCTGAAGCAGATATATCGAAACCTTCTCTCCTATTATACAGAAATATTTGAAATTTAAAAGTAAGATCATATAAAAATGAATCCAGTTGAAAGATAAAATCCTCTAATTACATTTAATTTTTAAAAGTATTATTTCAATACATTATATTCAAATCAAATACTAATTCTAAAAGTATATATTTGGTCGGGATGAAGTTTGACTTATACGAAGTTTTTTTGAAATTTGGCATGATTAGTTTATTGAAATAAACATAATCGAATATTTATTTAAGTTATATTTAAGACTTACAAGATGTAAAATTAAATCAAATCACGCAATTAATATCTTCAGCCACATCAGAATTATAAATATATTATTTTGGGTGAAATAAGTTTGAGTCAAATAATAATTTTGAAGTTCTTGACTGAGATTAAGCTTTAGTAAGACTAAATGAAATTATTTTTAAGTTCAATATAATTAGTTAATCCAAATTAATTAGAAATTACTATTTATTGAACTTATATTTAAAATTCTCAAGTAGTCAAGTAGTCTTTATTCGAATTAAATGATTAATATCTCTAACTACACTAAATTAGTTTGCAATAACAAATTTCAGCTCGTGGAATCTAATTACTTACTACAAAATTTTATAATAATATTAAATTTGTGGCCATATCATTTAGTCATGATAAATAATTACCCTCCCGTTCCAAATATGTGATTTTAATATTTTTTATTTTGTTTCCAAATATGTTATGTTTTAGATAATTAAGAAGACATTAACGACGTTCTTTCAATTTTATCCTTCTTTAAATAAATATTTTTTTACATAAATAAGACATTATTAAAAAATTACACGCCCTTCAAGGTATTTATCAAGGATACATTACTAAAAATATCTTTATTTTATAGGAATGAATAGTTTTACTAAGGGGCATGTCCAAACTAAAAGTATCACTTATTTAAGAACGGAGAGAGTATAGTTATTATTGTGCTAACAATTGTCATGATATTTTGAAACTCAAAGGTAAAATATTTATTAGCTATAATATTTTATTTTAAATAACCTTTTTAATGACTTAATGGTCATTATTGCTACGAGAAGTTCAACACATTACAATTAGTAATTAGCTACGAAATTTTATTATAGCAAAAGCTCCATGGATGTATACTTAACTTATTGCACTAATTTTTTTGGAACTTGAAGCAAAAATAGTTTATCAACAATATTTAATTTCAAATAATTTACTATGGCTAAGATCACTATTGCTACAATAAATTTTAATTTGTGGCAAATATTAATAATTAGCCATGAAAGTATGTTATAGAAAAAAATATGACTATATCATTTAACTCTTGCCACAAATTTTTATGACTTGAAGTTAAAAAAAAAATTTAGTTACAATATTTTATTTCAAATATTTTATTGTGGCTAAAAGCTTACAAGTGCTACAATAACTAACATCGCGTTGCAAAAATTTATGATTAGCTACAAAATTTTACGGTGGTAGTGAAGTTATAGCTATTTAGGTAATTATTGTCATGATTGCTAGTAGTTGTAGAAAAAATAAGATAAAGGTTTTTAGATTGTTTTTGAAGCTGATACTTGTTATGAATTGAAGAGAGTGTGTGTCCTTGTTTATAAATATTCGATGATTTAATTTAAAGAATTTCATGAATTATTTTGAGAAATTGACCATCATGTGTTGAATTATTGAAAAGGGAGAATCTTTGCATAAGTTTGCACATGTTTTAAAATACGAACTCCCATGCATTGTCTAAATATTTTTGGTGGTCAAATGATTGAGTTGGTTGAAAAATCTAAAACAGCACATTACATGGCTTAGACATATGACTTGCAAGTCTTGGTATGACGATACCAAAACAGAAAATGCCATGACAGTCTTAGAACACATCATAATATAATTTTTTATGCAGACTTTCAAAATTAGAGTTCAGAAAGATACATTTTTAGAAAAGACTAAAAATGGGTTTAAAGATAGTTAGATGGTTACCCAAAGACGGCACGAGTTCAGATAACTCATTGATCGAAACCATGTTTTGCCGATATGGATTTATTATATCCCAAAGAGGAATTATACGCTGGCCTAGTACCCTATGGTGAATCAGAATTAGAAATTCCAACCCTTGCGACAAAATTGGGTTGGGGGCTTGACCGTCGAGTCAAGGGTGGATTCTATATAGCCCGTGGTATTGTAGAATTGTAGGGTATACCACCTAGCTCAGAAGTAAGACAAAGAGTTGATTCATTATTTACAGAAGTGTTTTGAAGCTTATTGAATATGCCCATGTGTTTTCAAATATTTTATGATGACATGTCTTTTTATAAAATGCTCTCACTTATGTTATATATCAGTATTTTGTTTTTGTATTGTTCTGCGTACCTGTATATTTTGTATTGACCCCCTATATTTCAGGGCCTGAGGCTCAGACCTGTGGTCTCTCTAAGCAGTAGATCGTTGTCAGACATTTAAAGTTGGTGAGCCTCCCTTATTTCGGAAGGCCTTATTGCACATGATACTTTCAATTAGTTTTAGTTCATGGTCCGACGGGGGGCCTTGTCCCGATTTCAGATAGATGTTGTTTTCAATTTTTAGTAGAGATTTTGCAAACTCTTATTAGATGGTTTTGGGACTTATTAAACTTATGCCCATTATTTTTAGTTGATACAATCAGATGACCATGTATCCTTTTAGTTTTCCATATTTTATAGTTTATGAATTATGCATATGATTGTCAATTAGAGGGCACCTCGGGCCTTTATAGTTTGGGATATCTATCATGGTCAGGGCCTCGGTTTGGATCATGATAAACATGGTATCAGAGCACGGTTCATGGTCTTAGGGTGTCTGCAAAGTCGCACCGAGTAGAGTCCTTTTTATGGGTGTGTAGCGCACCACACTTATAATAAGGAAGTTACTAGGAACTTACGAATACTTTACTTTCTTCATTTTCTAGGTCATGCCATTGTGTTGTTCTTATGGAAGTTATCCAAATTCTTTGTTTACTCTACTTTTATTATCTGTGTCTCTTTGTTGAGTAGATTCAAGTGTAGAAGCCTAGAGTCTAATTATTATGGTTCTTTCTAATTGAATCATTAACTATTAAAAATTTCCTAAGGACTTGAGAGCAGTCCATGAGTGCTTTAAAGTGTATTGATTTAAGCTCATACCCCTATCTACATTAGTTGTGGGTTTGGCCTGAGGTATGGAGTATATTTAGTCTCTTTTCTAAAACCTTTGTTGCAGATGTCATGCTTAAGGGTAATGATGTGTGGAAAAATATTGGAACATTAATTTCACTTGAATAGTAGTATATGATAAAGTGTCATAACCTATGAGCTGTAAGATGGTCCAGAAGTTAGTGATATGAAGTCATAAGCTTAGAAGTCAGAATGAGGGCGACTTTTGCGTAAAAAAGCTAGTTTATTTGTATAACCATTGATTGAGGGATGGGTTGTCATTTTATAGTGATAGACTAATGTGGTATTAATATTTGTAGATTGTATGGTAGTCTATGAAGGAAGTGTCTGGCTATGATTTTTATTTATTCAAAATAAGGAAGGAGCCTAGAGTGGATAGTTATGGTGGTTGTAAAAATCATTTATAGGCTATGAATGGAAAGCGGTAGATCAGTCAATAATTTATGGGTAGAGACTCACTGGTGTAAATGGAATTTAAAGGTAGTGGGGATGTATGCTTGGGTAAATAAATATAATGTGAGAAAGTATAACATGTTGATAAGATCGTAATGGGTTATATTATAAGATTTAGATCGACTATCCCTATTATGTTACTTTGCCCCCCATGATTGTCTTTTCTCTAGTAGCTGTAAACTAGTACTTTATGTGAGAAGGTATGTAGTGGATTTTGAGATATTGTAGTGATGCCATAGAAAGGATGTGATTGTAGATAGTAGTTAAGTAAAATAAGGTATTTGGGTTGATTTCCTAATTTGATGGACTAGTATAGTAGGTGCCATGCTTTATCGGTGGTACATGAGCAATGCTAGACTATAGGCTTGAACTTTAGATGTGGATTATGGTGGTAAGAATAGTGGCTTAAAATTTATGATGCATGTTTTGTGGGAATGAATTAATAGGCTTAATGTGATATGTTAAATGGCCAAAGGTTGCAATTTGTGAAAGAAAGAGTGGATAATTGTTATATATGTACATAAGGACTAGGGTGAATCTATGGAGTGTGGTTGGGTCATTAAGAGGATAAGAGTGTTAGGTATATTAGAATAAGTTGAACCCTGAGATAGCATGTTGTTAGATGAGGTTTGATGTGTATGAGTTTCTCGTATACCTAGATCTCATTCTCAAATTGTGTAGTATGGGGAAGACTAAGGAGTTATTGTGTGATGTTCTTTACAGATGAATTGAGGAAATATAGGTAGGTAGTAGTGCCTTTGGTATAGTTTTGCAAACTTTGTTAAGTTGTAAGTTATGTGATTAGAGGTCTAATGTTCAAATGTTAAGTAGTGGAGAGTGGATTTTTATGTGATAAGGAATGAAGATTTGTATGCTCATGAGATTGTGAGTTATAAGATGATGGCTATAGAGGCTAGCGAAAGTTAAGAAAAGCATTTCTGTAAAGCAAGGTCTTCAGAGTATAGTTTATTTGGGAAAGTTTAGCATTTATGTGTATGGTTCCCTTTGTTTTGAGAGTTGTGGCTATAGATTTGATGTGAAGATAGGTCCGCAAGTTTAAGATTATGACTTTGATCTAAGTGGGAGATGGTGAATTAAGGTAGTTCCCAAATTTTCTCAGTGTGGCAAGTTATGGGGAGGAGTCATGATAACCTATTCCTATTCAAGCATATTTATCCTACTCCAGTTTAAGAGGTTATTCTACAAATGTTATATATATTCTAGTCCTACCTATGTCTAAGGTTTGAGTTCTCTATGTAACTCATGTAATGTTCCGACCTCCAAACTAAAAGCAATAATGTCCTTTAGTGATCCAATATTCCAAGTATCCAAGCTCTATGTTATGTTTCTCATTATCCATAAAATCCATCTCTCACATAATGGTTGGTTCTAAGAAACTATGCTTTCTATGTGTTACCGATTTATTTTATATCGGGATTAGCCAAAGTGATAAGGTTCATGAAAACTCATGACTATCTCAGCTCTGAAAATGAGAAGAAATAGCTTCAAATATCAATTCTTGTCTTAATCATCGACTTAATGAATTCTGGCCTTATGTTATACAACTCATAGTTTAAGCACTCATGTTTCTCACTATGGTATGTCCTAAGAACTCAAGTTGTTTTGTATTTATGCTGAATGACTCTCTACTTATAATCTAGACACTTGGAATATAAATCATTTCATGTCTATTGTATCGTATCTTCAACTCATGTCCCACCTTGAGTAGTGCAATAAGTATAAGTTATAGTTGAATAGTGTTACTTCCATTCATGTATCTTATGCTCGGGTCCCTCAATTACTCTGTGTGTGTTAGTATGATAGTGGTTGGGGAAGCATAGTAATGTCTTAGGTAGGGGAGTAGACATTCTTGAATGTGAAAATTTTTGATGTAATTCTCTAGCTAAGGTTATAGGTGAAGGGGAAAAGAAAGAGACGAACTTTGATTATGTGAAATAGTTAGGAAGAAGATATGTGATGAAAATCTTTATGAGAGTGGTCAAATTTGTTGTTCTTGGTGGGGAGATCTATGAAATGGGTATAGTAGAGATAGGCCTGAGTATTGTGAATTATAGATACACAAGTTAGTGTGCTAAGTTTCTAGTACTCTTAATAATACATGATGTTGTTTGACTATAGTGATAGGATATAGTAGTATTCATGGATGGATGTAAAGTATAGATCCCCGTAGCTTAAGTTAGCGTCTTCTAGCTTCGGGTTAGGCTTATGTATCGAAGTAATGTATAGTTAGATTTCAGATCTTGTATCAATATGCATTGTGGGGGAAATTGTAAGTTGGAGATGATGAAGTATGTTAATTATTGTTTAGGGCATAGACGAGTAGTGTGTCTCAGTCTAAGTCTATTCATTATATCTTGTAAGGTAGAGAAGGCTTCTATTCCTATGTCCTGTGAAACATTATTTCATGATTACTACTGATGTAAATTGGGCCTATGATCACCAAATAAACTCATACCATATTCTGTGATGATTATGATCCCTACAACTCATGTGCAAAATCATCTCTATGTTAATTCTTATTATCTCTCGCTTTGTGCTTACATGTTTCACTAGGGGTTATCATGAAGCTTTTTTTGATGCCTTTGCATATTTGGTTGAGAAGGAATGTTCAATGCGAGGTTACATTCTTTATTGCATACTTTTAGAGCTTCAACAAGTTCCTACCCATTATTCGGGGATGAATGATCCCAAAGGGGAGATAATGTAACACCCTACACTTTCGAGCTAAAGTTGAACCATCTTTCCAATATATATGGACCTGAATCCAATGGTGTCTAGCTATAAATAGGTGTGAATTATATTTTATTAGTGTGGAAACATCCTTGGAGATGAATATACGCCATAAGAATCTCCTAGCTTAAAATTTAAGTTGAGCACTTTCCTATCGACTGATTTTTAGTTGACGATTTTGCATGGGTCAAATTCCATAGAATTTTTATCCTAATGTATTAATATTCATATGGTCTACAATATATCAAGTTAAATCCCTTTGAGTCTTCTTTCCAACACCTCCGACCATTCGTCAATTTGAGTCCTGAGTCAAAAGTTATGAGTGTTTGAATGAGGCAATATCTAAGCTTGGCGATGGGCAAGGTGCCGCCCACGTTATGTCTATGCCATGGGATAGGCTCAACCCACTTGGTGTTAGGCCATGGGTTGGGCATCGCCCACCTGATGTTTTACGGTATAGAAGCTCTATTTTATGAGTTATTTCAAGGGAAATAAAGTCTTTTGACATCACATAACCGTCCCTAAACATCATTACACGAAATTAAGGCTCCCAAATATGTTTTAACTCAATCAAATCCCTAATTCATCTTTTAAATCACATGAGGAGAGAAAGCAACTTAGGGTTTGTATATTCAAGCTTAAAGGGTCAATATTTTCATGATTTCTTCATCATTAAGGTATGTGGGGCTGTCCCAAAAAGTCCATGGGCATGAGTTATTGTTTTATAAAGTTTTGAAAGCATATTATGATATTTGTAAAAAAAAGTTTTGAACAATTGTTTGAATAGCCGAATCATGAAATCCTTTTCAATGATATAATGTTTTGGTCTTTAAGCCTTATCATGGAATTGAATTATGTTGGCTTGCATGTAAGTATTTTCAGTTTGTAAAGTTGAATTTAGAGCATGAACAATTTAATTCCCCTTTCTTATTATGATATCCTCTTATTTCACATGTTGTGGATTATGTAATGGCATGTTTATAAACATGAAATAAAGGTTTTTAGATTGTTTTTAAAGTTGATACTTGTTATGAATTGAAGAGAGAGTGTGTCCTTGTATGGAAATATTTGATGAGTTAATCGAAAGAATTACATGAATTGTTTTGAGAAATTGACCATCATGTGTTGAATTATTGAAAAGGGAGAATCTTTGCATACATTTGCACATGTTTTTAAATAAGGACTCCCTTGCATTGATTAAATGTTTTTGGTGGTCAAATGATTGAGTTGGTTGAAAAATCTAAAGCAGAACATTACATGGCTTAGACATATAACTTGCAAGTCTTGATATGACGATACTAAAATAGAAAATGCCATGACAGTCTCAGAATAGAACATAATATAGATTTTTATGCAAATTTTTAGAATTAGAGTTCAGAAAGATGCATGTTTAGAAAAGACTAAAAATGGGCTTAAAAAGAGTTAGGTTGTTACTAGAAGAAGGCACGAGTTTAGATAACTCATTGCCTAAAATCATGTTTTTCTGATACGGGTTTTTTATATCCCAAAGAGGGATTATATGCTGGCTTAGTGCCCTGTGGCGTATTAGAATCAGAAACTCCAATCCTTGCGGCAAACTTGGATTGAGGGATTAGCCACCGAGTCAATGGCATATTCCATATAGCCCATAGGATTGAAGAATTGTAGGGTGTACCACTTAGATCAGAAATAAGACAAAGAGTTGATTCATGATTTACAGAAGTATTTTGAAGCTTATTGAATATGCCCATCTGTTTACAAATGTTTTATTATGACATGTATTTTTATAAAATGCTCTCACTTATGCTATATATCAGTATTTTATTTTTGGATTGTTCTGTGTACCAATACATTTTATATTGACCACCTATATTTTAGGGTCTAAGTCTCAGTGCAGTGGTCCTGCTAAGCAGTAGATCATTGTTAGACATTTGAAGTTGGTGAGCCTTTCTTATTTTGAAAGGCCTTGTTTCACATGATGTTTTTATTTGGTTTTAGTTCATGGTCCGACCGGAAGCCTTGTCTAGGTTTCAGACAGATGTTGTTTTCAATTTTCAGTAGAGATTACACAAACTTTAATTAGATGGTTTTGGGCCTTATTGAACTTATGCCCGTAATGTTTAGTTTATACAATCCGATGTCCATGTATTCTTTTATTTTTCATATTTTATAGTTTATGAATTATGGATATAATTGCCAGTTAGAGGGTACCTCGGGCCTCCGTAGTTGGTTATGCCCGTCGCAGCCAGGGCCTCGGTTTGGTCATTACAATATTGTGATGATATATTGATACCCATCAAGGCCGAAGGATGATTATGATATATATATATATACACACCCAGTAAGATTGGATGATGATTATGATATACATACCCAGCAAGTTCAGAGGATGATTATATTTATGTATACCCAATAAGGCCGAGGACGATTATGATGATAAATTAATATCCAAAAAGGCTGGAGGATGATTATATTAATGTGCCTATATGTGCATATACCAGTTCGGGAGCAACTATGCCCTATGTATAGAAACTGTACATATGTAAATTTACTCATAATTGGTTATAATGATGCATAATAATGACTAGTGGTAGTGATGATTAGTGATATTAATGGTTCATGATAATAAAGATTAGAAATAATGATAAGTAGTTGATAAAAATGACTAGTTGATTATTAAATAGTGATTAATGGATATGTGGTATATAGTTGTTAAATGATGACTAGAGGTTATATGTTGACTAATGATCAAATGGATAAGTTAATGTTAATAAGAGATGGCCAGCTAATAAATTATGACTTGTGAGTATCAATGATAAGGTTGTTAAATGATGGTAAACTGTGAAATGTAGGTAAATGACTGATTGATGATAATTGTAGAATGATGGTTCAATGATGATGAAGGTTAGTTATAATGTTGGTTGATTGCTTTATTCTATCATGAGTGTACTCTCCAGGATATGGGAGTCTGTGATGATTTATTTATATTTCCGCACTAATTGGCATATGAAAACCAATTTTGTAGTTTGTGATTGCTTGTCTGATGACTTGTGATGCATTATTCTTACTCCGATTTATTTACTTATATTATACGACGATGTTGGCATGTGTTGATGCCTTGGGTTATATTATTTTTTTGGTTAAATTACTGATTATGCACAGTATCACTGGAGATAATTTTGGTTCATTTCTATACCTTGACTTAGTTATGTTATCTAGTTATGTTAGAACTTAAGTTGTATTATTGATTATTAGACGATCTAATACTGGCTCTACCAGGTCATGGGATTGGTATCTTATATTGACTATTTTATCTATCTATAACCCCTTTGCTATTTATAAATTGTGTTCTTAAAATTCGCCCTTCTTTGGCATTTTCTATCAAATTAACCCATTGTGTTAGCTCTGAGTTATGGTTTGTCTTACCTATTGGTGGAATTTAGTAGGTGTCATTATGACTCATAAATTGGGTTGCAAAAAATTGGTACAGAGCCTAGGTTTCACCTTTATTATTTGTACAAGAGCAAAATGTCTAGTAGAGTCCTGCGGATCGAAACGATGACATCCATTTCCTATCTTCGTGAGGCTATGGGACATTCTTAAGAGTTCATCACTTCTTTCACTCATTTCATGCTAAGAGTCTGAGTTAGTTTATAGAAGTATCCCTTTGACTTTACTCTTTTGAAAATGTCCAGAACACGTGCTACCACTACACGAGATGAGGGTCCTAAGAATGAGACTAGGGATCCTACTCCTATTTGTGGATAACCTAGAGGTGGTGGACAACCACAAGATGTGTCCCCATCTAGGGGCCAGGATAGGCCCCCTTCCCCAACTCATATTCGTACTCCTAAGCTAGAGATTATTCTTCCCAAGCCAGCGGTATGCTAAGGACCAACCCAGGCTCCACCAAGGTTTATTTCTATTTTAGTGCTCAGATATACATTGGTTCATCTTTTGGGTTTAGTTGGTGTTGTGCCATCTGATGGTGCATAGTCTACAGATCAGAGTGGTATTGAGGCAGGGGCACAACCTATAGCTGCGGCTCCTAGAGTTGAGGTTCCTCCTACACTGGTAGTTGCTCAGCCAGTAGTTGCCCAGCTAGTGGTTTCCTAGCCTACTATGTCTTTTGATAAGAAGAAGATATTGGGCAGCTTCTTGAGATTGACTCTGCCTAGGTTTTTTGGTACACCAGGTGAGGATGCCTATGAGTTTTTGATTGCTTGTAAGGATAGGCTCCATAATTTAGGCCTTGTTGAGACTCATGGTGTGGATTACACTATATTTTAGTTGGACTTTTGCTACTCGACACTGGTGGAGAGGTTATATGGATTTTAGACCAACTGGATCCTATACTTTGTCTTGGGTTCAGTTCTCTATGATGTTATTGGAGAAGTATATGCCTCACATCCTTAGAGATCGTTTGAGAGATCAGTTCTACCAATTAGAGAAGGGCTCCATGATAGTTACAAAGTATGAGGCTCATTTTCACGAGTTGGCTAGGCATGCTACATCTATTCTTGACACTGAGTATGAGAGAGGTTGCAGCTTTTTTAGAGTGTTGAGACTTCCCATCCATATGTCTACTCAGAATTTGGTCACTGTGGGTAGGTCTTTTGCTAAGGTTTCAGATCATGCTTGGGTAATAGAGGAGATACAATGTGAGCTTCATGAGGGTTATGATAAGAGGCCTATTTTTGAAGTCAAGTTAAGTGGAGGTAGTCGTAGTTCACCACCCAGAGATAGATGTTCTGAAAGTGGTTGTCCACCGCGCCCATTCTATCATCCTCAAAGTCAGCCTACTTAACCTATTCAGGCAATGCTTTAGATTATTAATGGGGGCCAGTCTAGTTCCAGACCGCCCTAGTCAGGGTGTCGAATAGTCTTCCAGGATTTCATTCTTTAGTTATTGTAGGCGTGGTAGTTATTCTAAGTTAGCCAAATCTATTGGTTTTGGTTCAACTCATTTTTCTTGTTTTTCTAGTGGAGCTCCTGATCGCTATTTGTGAGATTGCCTTAGTCGTGGGGCGCTTGTTTTTTCAGCTCAGGGTACTTCTCCTATTAGAGTAGTTCATCCCTCTATTAGAAGTGGTTCTCATGATCATAAGGGTGGTTCCTAGGGTAATCGATAAGGTTTTCATACTGGTAGACAGGAGGTCAGTCAGGTACCCAGCCAGGTGTCGGGCATGGTCAGTTGTATGCAGTGCCAGCTAGACCCGAGGATAAGACTTCAGGTGTTGTTGTCATAAGTATAATTTTGGTGTGCTACTAGTTGGACCTTGCTTTATTTGATCAGGGATCTACTTATTCTTATATTTCTTCTTATTATGCACCATAGTTGGAGTTGTTTTCTGATTTATTATCTATGACTTTGTACGTATCTACTCCCATGAGTGATTTTTTAATAGTGGATCAAGTTTCAGATCATATGTTGTGACGGTTAGAGATATTGATACTTATGCTGATATTATTTTTATGGATACAGTCAATTTTGATGTGATTCTGGGCATAGACTAGTTATCTCACTATCATGCGGTCATGGACTATTTCTCCAAGACCATTACCTTAGCTATGCCCAGTGTACCCTCCATTCTTGTGGCACGGAGCTATTAGCCATGAACCGAAAGGGATTATTTCTTATGTTCGTGCTAGGAGGCTTATTTCAAGGTGTTGCGAGTCTTATCTCACTTGTATTTCTGATACTAGTGTGGAGAGTCCATCACTTGACTCTATTTCTATTATTTGTGAGTTTCCTGATGTGTTCCCAACTGACCTTCCTGGTATTCCTTTTGTTCATGAGATTGAGTTTGCTATTGATCTCGACCCTAGCACTCGACCTATTTCTATAGCACCTTATCATATATTTCCTGTCAAGCTTAAGGAGCTAAATTTTTAGCTTCAGAATTGTATTGCGCCGAAAATCCAAACCAATACTAGAGTCATGTTTCAATCTCATGTGTAGTACATTATGGTTCTTTGGTAGCTTTATGAGTTAGTTTGATGTATATTAAGGTCCTAAATAACTCCCAGCTATTTGATTAATCAAATTATCCCATTCCGATTGAGTTTTCGATAAGAATATTGCTTTAGTCAACTTCAAATGAGCATAAATTTTGCCTCACTCAGAATTTTGCAGCCCAAGACACACCAAACTATAGGAAATTTAATAAGCTTTCAAACAATGTCAATTTTTTCGAAATCCGATACTCGGGTGAAAAGTTATGGCACTTTTAGTGAAAGCATTAGCTTAATACAAGCAGCACCACATCGCAGTGACCCCAAGAATGGCATTCGTCATTTTCCAGTGTGTCACCGAGATAAGTGTTGCGTCGCACCGATGGGCCATTTCGCAATTGTCACTTTCCAGTTAGGCTCCGTGATTGGCATTGCATCGCGCCAGAGTGCCAGTTCACACTCGTTAATTTCCAAAAATGCAATGTAATCCCACCACGTCACGTCAAAGTGTATTTTCGTATTTGTCCATGGAATACAGTTTCAGAAAAATTCCAGTGACCCATTGTGATGGCACCGCGTCGCAGTGAAGTCCAAAATTTGGACTTTAGTAACGAAAAATTTACTACTTTCTAAGGGCAGTTGGTTTTTTTTCCATGACCTTAATTAGTCCAAAACACGAGATTAATGTCCCAATAGCCTAATTAGTCATTATTTTATTCAAATTCCCTCAAATCAAGAACATTCTCTCTAGATACAAAACCCTAGCCTTTAAGATTCAAGATCAATTTCAAAGAAAAAATCAAAGAAACTTCAGGAATTCAACTACTCAGGTATGTTTGCTGTTCATCCTTGGGTTTCCTTCCACATTGGAGTTCAAGAACCCCTTTTCAAGATTTAAATTATGATTTATATTCTTAAATTGAATTGTGTTCATGCATGTGCTGATTTTATTGGTTTTAAACCAAGAAGATTATGAATTTCAAGTAAATAAACCAGTACGTGTGTTGATTTATGAACTCATATCATAACCTATGAATTGTGAATTGTATGTTGTAATCATGATAATCCCATGTTATTCTTCCTCATGTTGAAGAACCATGTTCCCCAAATGTTTGTCAAAATGCCTATGTGAATGATTTGTGGATGAAATCCTAATTGTAATGCTTTAAACTTGAGATATGATTCCTTTATTTATGCTATCGAGTCCTGGGGATATTATATTCCCGAAATTATCTGCTTACTTAGTTTCCCATTGTAATAGAATAATCTCGTGGTATCCTGAAGAGTCACATTCGATCAGTTAACAGAATCAGTGTGAGTTCAGCGAAACTTAGTACAATGTAGTGATTAGTGTTGTTTCAGTTGGGAGTAGGATTCAACACCTAGCGAACACAGGGAAGAGGGCATTCTTGCCATTATAGGGTTTGGAACTTAATAGCAATTCCTGAGTTACAAAACTATGTAGCCAGCATAGGGTAAGTCTTCCGCCTGCCATACTAGGGTTGACGCAATCATATATATATATATATTTCATGAGTCTTCCTACCAGATTAGGGTTAACACAACATTGTTAGTATCCTGTGGCAAGGTGCTAACACCATTCCAACTAGGGTCACAGGTTGGACCCCAAATCAGTCTATAATCAGAGTATGTCGGTTAGATGAATACTCCCATAATTACAGTTTCAGTCTCAATAATAAGTAAAGAACTCAGTCAATTCTACAGGACCATGACTATCAGTTATCGGTTACTCATCCATCAAAACTCAGTACTCAGTCTCAACATAATCTCAGATATCCGATGTATACTTATATGCACAGTATTGTACGTTCAGTATGTTCAGTATTTATAGTTTTGCATGTACTCATATCCAGTTACTTCGTGGTGTTCATTCAGTCAGTTATCATCTTATGCATATGAAACCATATATATCAACCCTACCTTATTTAGCATACCAGTGCATTCCATGTACTGACGCATACTCTCTCTTTTACTCTATGTGTCTCATATCATAGGTTTGGACGCTCAGGCTCCTGATCATACTTAGCAGCTCAGGCTATTAGCAACAAATATAGTGGTGAGTCCTCATATTTTGAGGATAGAGTCTATCTATTTCAATAGTTTAGTAGTTATTTCAGTCGGAGTTAGTTAGGGATTTGTCCCATCAAATCTATATTCAGATAGTTAGAGGCTTTCAGACTAGTATAGCTAGTTATTCAGTTTTCAGATGTTATTTTCAGTTATACTTTGTTATTAATATAGTATTTTGAGAGCCTTATGGCATTTTCAGATTTCTTCTGCATAAATATTTCTGTATTATGTTTAGTGCTCATAGCAGGTACCAATCATGGGTTAGCTTGTGATCCTTTGGGATTGTAAGCACCGTGTGATGCCCAAGGTGTAGCCTAAGGTTATAAAGTGTCATAGAAATTCAAAAAGTTGTGTCAAGTAGAGTCTTGTGCATGGATGTGTAGCACGCCATACTTTTGGACAAGAGGCTATGAGGTATTTTTAGGAAAAAGTTCCCTTCTTTCAGTGTTCATATCGTGCGAGTGAGCATTAGCTCAAGTTAAACTCTCTGTCTAATCCAACTTTTCCTTCCATTACAAAACATGCCTCCCATAAAGACCAACAGAATAAGGACTGGAACCAGCTAGCACCTCACCAGTTCAGGAAGATCCCTTGAATAAGCATGTCTCTAACACAGAATTCAAAGTATCTTTCACCACTCTAGCTTATTTTGTAGCAACCCTAAATGAATGCCCAGCTGCAGTTCAGGCCAACCTAGTGGCCAATACTGCTGCAGCGAGAATTCGGGACTTCACCAGAATGAACCCTCTTTTATTTTCAGGGTCTAAGTCTGACGAGGACCCAACGGAATTTCTTAACATTGTGCAGAAGGTAACAGACATTACAGGGGTAACTACTAGTCAGAATGCTGAGTTAGCTGCCTATCAGTTGTAAGATGTAGCTCATACATGGTTTAAGCAGTAGAAGGTAGAGAGAGGTACAGATGCAGAGCCTATAGAATGGGAGAAGTTTGCTACTGCCTTCTTAGATAGGTTCTTTCCATTAGAGATGAAAGGGGATAAGGTGTTAGAGTTATCAACCTGAAGTAGGGCAACATGAGTGTAAAGGAGTATTTCCTCAAGTTTACTCAGTTGGCAGATATTCTTCTCATGTGGTAGCTGATAACAGGTCTAAGATGAGTAAGTTTGTGTTTGGAGTATCTGAAACTTTGGTCAAGGAGTGTAAGAACGCAATGCTAATTAAGGAGATAGACTTATCTAGGTTGATGGTCCATTCTTAATAGATTGAAGAGCATAAAACTAAGAACAAAGAGACAGAGAGTAAGAGGGCTAGAATAGGTAGTTTCAATTTTGCTCAATTGAAGTCAGAAGGAGGTAACTGTCCTCAGTTCCACCCAAGATCTTTAGTCCCATCTCCGTCTTCGATTGGTGCGACAATGCCTAAGTTTAGGAATGATAAAAAGGATAGGGCGCCAGGCTCTAAAACTTAGGGTAGTGTAAACAGTGCTCGGACAAATCCTCTTTGTAAGAAATATGGTAGAAACTATTAGGGTGTTTGTAGAGCCGGCAGTGACATGTGTTTTAGGTATAATAAGATAGGCCATAGGATCAGAACGTGTCCTCAGGTCGGTTCATAGAGTCAGAATAGTCGTCCCCCAGTTCAGTCCGATCGCCCAGCTCAACAGGGTACCGCTTCCAGTGCCACCAATGGGCAATGCCCAAGCAGGCTCAATGGTTTTTAGTCCTGGCAGGATCAGGAGAATTCTCCTGATACGATTACTGGTAGATTGAAAATCTATCATTTACATGTTTATGCTTTGTTAGTTCTTGGAGCTTCTATGTCAAGTTTGTAAACCCCCAAATCTGGTACCCGAAATGTTACACGGTGCTCATGACCCCGAAGGACCACAAGCTATTCCATGACTAATATCTATACATGTATACTACATGCATACTGTATAATATGGAAACATGAACTAAAAGGCCATAAGGTTCAAAACTGTAACATAAGATCTGATAAATCATAACATATGAATGGGGTATAAAATACCCAAAAGAAAACTAAAATAAGCTATCTAAAACATACTGCAGTATGAAAAGCCTTTAAACATGACTGTCTAAATAAGGAGTTGATGGGACATGTCCCCAACTAACTCCAACTAATAAATTAATTAACGGTATAATAAAATGATGATTGTGTTCTCAAAGGATAAGGACTCACTTCTAACTATGACTGCTGAGACTGGAATCTATTGATGCTCTGGAACTCGTGTCTTTGAACTTATGGTATAAGACACCATAGCGTAAATGGGTCAGTACTTTGAATGTACTGGTATACATGTAAGGTAAGATAAATGCATGGGGTTCATATGCATGAACAATACTGGCTAACTGACTAATATGAACGTGAGAATACATGCATGCATACATAGTAACTATATCTGAAATCGTGATCACAAGAAATTACTGATAACTAAAACGACTAATGGATAAGTTCTGATAACTGATATAACTTATAACATGAGTGACTATATCTGACAGTCCTAAATCTTATGGAACTAGATGAGTTTTGTACTATTTCTGAATTGACTGTATCTGACAATCCTGAGATCTAATGAACTATCTGAGTTTTATTACTGAGACTGATTGACTGTATCTGACAGTTTTGATTCTGTAACATGAAACTATGGGAAGTAGCCATCTAACCGATATTTCGCTAATACGCCATTATGGCTAAGTTGGGGTCTAATCTGTAA
The DNA here is from genome assembly GCF_002878395.1 of Capsicum annuum. Lineage (NCBI taxonomy): Eukaryota > Viridiplantae > Streptophyta > Magnoliopsida > Solanales > Solanaceae > Capsicum > Capsicum annuum. The sequence goes on from NC_061119.1 coordinate 188,081,368, forward strand.
CCCCAATTGGAAGGGTGTTAATACTGCACCACCGGTAAGGACAAACTGTGGGTGGCCCTCATCTAATAGTGTCCCCTAAAAAAAATGGTGGGACCCTCATCTGACAGTGTTTATCCACCTCACCAACCCTCATCGGAAAGTGTTGATGTCTCAAGCTATGCTGGCTACATATTTCTGGAATGCAAGGATGATTTCTAAGAATCACACCCTCATCTGACAGTGCGTGTCCCCATCCTTAGTTTCAATCGATGCTAATTCCTTCTCCCATCTAATTTGACTCTGAACATGATTAACTAAACTATACATCGATTGGGTTTACTAAATTCTGTGACTAACGGAATACTACTGATATCTGATAACTGACTGAGTTCATTGAATTATTGCGGTTACTGGATTACTGAGCTTTCCTGAGTCACATGACTGACTGAGTTCTATGGATCATGGCTTGACTGAGGATATCATGAAAACATAACATGGCTCTAAGCACACAGCTAATCTTTCATGTACAAGTATCCCCAGGGCTCGATGGAAAGAAATTGACAAAGCATGACTTTCTTGGATACATAACCAATATCAACAATCTATAATACAATAAGTTTGGGATTTCATGAAGTACATGGTTATCATAATCTTGTACATGAATGGGAATGCATATCAACATACCAATATTTCATCAACTAGTCCCCTAAGTAATCCTTCAAACATACATAATGCACAACAATATCATAGAAGTCATTTTGATAATAAAGGTAAAACATGCATTTATCATTTGGATCACAATTTAGCTATAAGGCATAATTGATATCCCTTTAGGCATTTTATCAAACACCTTACATGCACAACTTAAGGCATAGGTGAAATCATCAAATTTCACAAATCTTAAACTACCAAATTCATGGATTTTAATTTATATGCTAACGTAGTTTCATAATTTCACATAAAGATCCCAACTTGGAAATCAAAAAACAACCATAACATAAACTAGAACAAACCACAACATAATAAGATGATTCATAATTTAAAATAGGGTTCTTGAGCTTTATGGATAAAAGGAATCCATAAATCAACACAACGCATGCCTTAGTTCGTGATCCTACGAAAATTGACTAAGAAACTTCTTGAATTTGAATTCCCCAATTAGAAATATAGCTTGTTCTTGAGAGATTTTTGAGAAAAAGATGTATATTTTGCTTTAATTAGGGCCGAATTCCATGTTTGGGAGCTTATAATGGGTAGAAAAGGACCATTTTGCCCTTAAAACGATCCAAAAATAGAGTGTTTACATCACTTGGGACATAGGGTATGCGGCGCTCACCTTATTGCGTAATCTAGGTTGTGCGGCACATACCTTATCAGATACATTAAGTTGTGTATCGTACACCTTCTGGCATAAGTTAGGTTGTGCGTCGCACACCTTATGTTAGGCGGCGTACTCCACTTTGCAAAGCCATAACTTCTTGCTTGGGTGTTGGATTTTTGTAAAATTGGTATCGTTGTAAATCTAATTTGATTCTCTACACATTTTTGGGTCTAAATTTTCCAAAATACTACATATAAAACAAGTTATGCTCATTCAAGGGATTCAAAGGCTCTTAGCTTGCCTTACTCTAAGTGACTCTTATGAACATGGTTAATACATAATGAGATTTCTTCTCACTAAGATACTCATTGTAAGTCATCTACTCAAATATAAATCTCCTTATAAGAGGTTTCATACATAGGAACAATAGTTCATTTTCTACGTTAGAAATATACGGGGTATTATATATGTCATTGTAACTCCTTATATAGCTGTCAACTTTGGAGTTAATCCCAAAATCTTAGTAGAGACTTTCTTAGTCTCTACCCCAGTGGGTATGTCTATCATAGCCCATCGGGTATACAAGAACTGTCCGGTTATGGTGTCTCAAAAAGTTACTTCAGTAGACCTTGTAGAGTTAGAGATAATGGATTTTGATGTAATTCTTGGCATGGATTGGCTCTATTTATGCTATGATTCAGTTGATTGTAGCAACAGAGCAATTTATTTTTAGTTTCCCAATAAACCAATCCTTGAATGGAGGGGTAGTACTACAACACTTAAGGGTCAACTTATTTCATACCTTAGAGTGAGAAGAATGATATCCAAGGGTAGTATTTACCATCTTGTCCAAGTCAAAGAATCTAGTTCTGAAAATCTTAACCTTAATTCATGTTTAGTAGTAAGGGAATTCCCAAATGTGTTCCCTGAAGATCCCCCCGGAGTTCCACCTAAAAGGAAAATTGACTTCTGAATAGAACTTCTTCCTAATACTCAGCCTATCTCCATTTTTCCAAATAGAATGGCTCTAGATGAACTTAAAAAGTTAAAATAACATTTGAAAGACCTTGTAGACAAAGGATTTATCAGGCCTAGTGTATCCCCGTGGGGCACACCAGTCCTTTCGTATGTAAGAAAGACAGTTCTCTTAGAATGTGTATCAAATACCGTCAGTTGAACAATGTCCTAATCAAGAAAAAACATCCACTTACTAGAATTGATGACTTGTTTGACCAACTTTATGGTGCCAGTTACTTCTCTAAGATAAAACTCAGATCTATCTATCAGCAGTTTAGAGTAAGGGAATGTGATATTTTGAAATAGCTTTCTGAACTTGGTAGGTCACTTCGAGATTCTAGTCATGTCTTTTGGTGTCACTAATGCAGCAAAAGACTTCACAGACTTGATGAATTGAGTGTTCAAGCATTACTTAGAAATATTCATCATAGTCTTCATTGATGATATCCTTATCTACTGCTGTAATGAAAACGATCATGCGAACTACCTCAAAATAGTATTATAGACTCTCCGAGCCCATCAGTAGTTCACTAAATTCAGTAAGTGCAAATTTTTGCAAAGGTCATTAGCTTTTCTTGGCCATATTGTTTTCGGTGATGGAATTATAGTTGATCCTCAAAAGACTGGGGCGATGAGAAACTAGTCCTGATCTATCTCTCCATTAGATATCAGGAGTTTCTTAGGTTTGGCTAGATATTATCGATGGTTTGTTGTAGGGTTTTTGTCTATTGCATACCCCATGTCCAGATTGACTAAGAAAAAAGTAAAGTTTCAGTCATCAGATTCTTATGAAGAGAGTTTTTAGGAGTTGAAAACTCGCCTCACTACAACTCCAGTTTTGACTTTGCCAGATGGTTCAGATGGATTTATTATATATTGTGATTTTTTTAGAGTTGGTTTGGGGTGCGTTTTGATGCAGAAGGGCTTGTGGCCCATGCCTCTAGATAAATTTATCCCCATGAGAAGAATTACCCTACTCATTATCTTGAATTAGTAGTTGCTATGTTTGCCTTAAAGATTTGGAGGCACTATTTATATAAGGTGCATGTTGATGTATTAACATATTACAAAAGCTTGCAGTATGTGTTTTCACAAAAGGATTTGAATCTGCATCAAATGAGATGGTTATAGTTACTAAAAGATTATGATATAAGTGTTTTGTACCATCCTAGTAAAGCCAATGTAGTGGCAGATGCCCTAAGTAGATTGTCTACGGGTAGTGCTGCTCACGTTGAAGATGATAAGAAAAAGTTAGTTTAGGAAGTTCATCAGCTTACCAGATTAGGTGTTCATTTGGTTAATTGAGTAGAGGGTAGTGTATGGGTGCATAATAGTGCAGAGTCTTCTTTTGTTTTCGAGGTGAAAGAAAAGTAGAACAGAGATCCCAATTTAGTTAAGCTTAAAAAGTCAGTCAGAGATCAAAAAGTGGAGGTTTTCTCCCAAGGGGGAGATGGTGTGTTATGCTTCCAGGGTCGACTTTGAGTGCCAGGTGTAGATGGCTTGAGGAAGTGAATTCTTGTAGAAGCGTATGGTGTGCGTTACTCTATTCATCCAGGGGCCACAGAGAAGTACTGTGATCTGTGGGAAATCTATTGGTGGAGTGGGATAAAGAGAGATATTACAGAGTTTGTGGCTAAGTGCTTCATTTATCAACAGGTTAAGATTGAGCATCAGAAGCCTAGTGGGTTAATGCAGAAGTTTAGTATCTCCACTTTGAAGTGGGTGGAAGTGAACATGGAATTTATGATGAGTTTACCTCGTATTCGTCGACAACATGATTCAATTTGGGTCATTGTAGATAGGATGACTAAATTAGCTCATTTCTTGCCAGTTCATACTTCTTATTCAGCTGAGGACTATGCCAAACTCTATCTTATAAAGTTGGTTAGGTTGTATGGTGTCCCATTGTCTATCATTTTTGATAGTGGTACAAAGTTCACCTCTCTTTTTCAAAAACCTTTTCAGAAGGGTATTGGTACCTAAGTTTACTTCATATAGCCTTTCACCCCCAGATAGATGGTCAAGTAGAAAGGACCATTCAGACACTTGAGGATATGTTGAGTTCTTGTGTAGTTGATTTTAAGAAAAGTAGGGATGACCACTTATCTTTGATTGAGACAGTCATCATTCTAGCATTCAGATGGCTCCGTTTAAGGCTCTTTATGAGAGAAGATGTACATCCCCTATTGGTTGGTTTGAAGTAGGTTAGGCCATAGTAATAGGGCCTGACTTGGTGTTTGATACTTTAGAGAAAGTACAGTTAATCAGGGAGAAACTTTAGGAAGCCTAGAGCTGACAGAAACATTATACAGATGTGAGAAGGAAAGATATTGAGTTTGAGCTTGGGGATTTCGTATATCTAAAAATCTCTCCCATGAGGGGAGTGAAAAGTTTTGGCCAGAAGGGAAAGCTTAGTCCCTGATACATTGGTCTTTATAGGATTTTGAGCCATTTCAAAAAGGTGGCTTATGAGCTTGAGTTGCCTACAGACTTGGCATCAGGACACCTAGTGTTTTATGTCTCTTTGTTGAATAAGTGTATTGGTGACCTAGCTGTAGTTGTTCCCTTAAGAGGCGTGGATGTTCAGAACAACCTTTCTTACAAAGAGGTTCCAGTCGAGATCCTTAATCGTCAGACTCCCAGACTAAGGAGCAAGAAAGTTCCCTTGTTAAAATTTCTTTGGAGGAATCAGTCCGTTGAGGGAGCTACTTGGAAAGAAAAAGTAGATATGTGGACCAAGTATCCTCACCTTTTCTTCGCAAACTCAGACTCAAGGTAATAATTTTCTTAGAATTTATCTATTCCATGCTCAGTTTTAGCTGCATATCATTCTCATGTCAGTCATGCATTCACAGAACTAGTTCAGTCATGTGTCATGTTCAGATTCAGTCATGCAACCACATATATTCAGCACGTAATCTAAGTCCCTCAGGGTTTCTAGCTTAACCAGTCTCATTTGAGGACGAATGTTCCCAATGGGGAGATATTGTAATGCTCCAAAAATCCAAACCAATGCTAGAGTTATGTTTCAAGCTCACACATTGTACATTGTGGTTCTTTGGTAGCTTTATGCATTAGTTTGATGTATATTAAGGTCCCAAATAACTCCCAGCTATTTGATTAATCAAATTATCCCATACCGATTGAGTTTTCGATAAAAATGTTGCTTTAGTCAACTTCAAATTAGCATAACTTTCTCTCCACTGATAATTTTCCAGCTCAAGACCCACCAAACTATAGAAAATTTAATAAGCTTTCCAACAATACCAATTTTGCCCAAATCTGATACTCGGGTGAAAAGTTATGGAACTTTTAGTGAAAGCAGTAGCTCAATACAATCAGCACCACGTTGTAGTGACCCCAAGAATGGCATTTATCATTTTCCAGTGTGTCACCATAATAAGCATTGTGTTGCGCTAAGGGGCCATTTCTCAATTGCCACTTTCAAGTGAGGCTCCGTAATTGGCACCTCATTGCGCCAAAGTGCCAGTTCACACTTGTCAATTTCCAAAGACCTAGTGTGATTCCACTGTATCGCGTCAAAGGGCATTGTCACATTTTTCCATGGAATACAGTTTCAACCAAATTCTAGTGGCTCACCGGGATGGCACCGCATCACGGTGAAGCCCAAAATTGAGATTTCAGTGACAAAAAATTTAATTCTTTTCAGGGGTAGTTGGGTCTTTTTCCATGACCCTAATCAGTCAAAAACACAAGATTAATTTTCTAGTAGCCTAATTATCATTATTTTATTCAAATTCCCTTAAATCAAGAACATTCTCTCAAATAGAAAACCATAGCCTTCAAGATTCAAGATCAATTCCCAAGAAAAATTCCAAGAGACTTCAAGAATTCAACTACACAGGTATGTTTGGTGTTCATACTTGAGTTACCTTCTAGTTTTGTATGTACTCACATACAATTACTTCGTGATTTTTATTCAGTCAGTTATCATCACATGCATGTGAAACCATACATATAAGCCCTGCCATACTTAGCATACCAGTACATTCCACGTACTGATGCATACCTTCTCTTTTGCGCTATGATGTCTTATATCATAGGTTCGGACGCTCAGGCTCCTAATCGTACTTTGCAGCTCAGGCTATCAGCAACAAATATAGTGGTGAGTCCTCATATTTTGAGGACAGACTCTATCTATTTTAGTATTTTAGCAGTTTGGTAGTTATTTCAGTTGAAGTTAGTTAGGGATTTGTCCCATCAACTCCATATCTGGACAGTTAGAGGCTTTTAGACTAGTATGGCTAGTTCTTCAGTTTTCAGATGTTATTTTAAGTTATACTCAGTTATTATTATAGTATTTTGAGAACCTTATGGCATTTTCATATTTCTTCTGCCTATATATTGCAGTATTATGTTCAGTGCTTATAACAGGTACTATTAATAGGTTATCTTGTAATTCTTTAGGATTGTAAGCACTGTGTGATGCCCAAGTTCTAGTCTCGCGCCATTACAAGGATCTTCTTGGTAAGGATTTTATTAGACTGAGTGTGTCCCTTAGGGAGCTCCAGTATTGTTTGCGAAGAAGAAAGATGGTTCCATACATATGTGTATTGATTATAGGAAGCTTAATAAGGTGACAGTGAAGAACCATTATCCAACGCCATGCATTGATGATTTGTTTGACCAACTTCAGGTTGCCACAATGTTTTCTAAGAATGATTTGAGATATGGTTACTTTAGTTGAGGATTCAGGCTGAGAATATCCCAGAAATAGCTTTCAAGACTCGTTATGGTCATTATAAGTTCTTATAATATCAACTAAATTGTCTAATGCCCCAGTTGTGTTTATGGATTTTATGAATTAAGTATTAAGGCCTTATTTAGATTCCTTTGTGATTGTGATCATCAACGACATCCTTGTTTACTCGAGGAGTAGAGAGGATCATGTGCAACATTTGAGGATTGTGCTCTAGACTTGGAGAGATCATGTGCTTTTTGCCAAGTTCTTTAAGTGTGATCTTTTTCTTGAGTCAGTGACATTCCTTGGACATTTGGTGTCTAAGGAAGGGATTATGGTAGATCCAACCAAGATTGAGGCGATTAGTGATTAGGATAGACATACATCTTCGACTGAGGTTCATAGCTTTATTGGTTTGGACTGTTATTATAGAACTTTTTCAAGGGTTTATGATGGTTTGAGGAGTGTGAGTCCTGTTTTAGCCTTTCCTATTGAGGGTGAGAGATTCACCATATTTATGATACTTTTCGTGTTTGTTTGGATTATATTGATACAATAGAGTAGTGTTATTACTTATGCTTCTAAGAAACTTAAGGTGCACTAGAGAAACTACCCCACTCATGATTTGGAGTTGGCGGCGACAGTTTATGCGCTTAAGATTTAGAGACCTTATCTATATGGTGTGCATTGTGAGATTTTCATCGATCATCGTAGTCTTCAACATCTTATGACCTAAAGGGAACTTAATTCTAGACAACATAGATGGATGGAGTTGCTTAAGGATTATGATATTTCCATCTTGTATCATCTGAGAAAGACAAATGTGGTAGCAGATATCTTGAGTCAGAAAGATGTGAGTATGGGTAGTTTGGCTTGTAATTCAGTTTCTCAAAGGATGTTGGCACAAAAAATTTAGTCCTTAGCCAACTTAATGGTTTGCCTTGATATTTCAAATCCCCGGAGGATTTGGCTAGTGTGAAGGCAAGGTTTTTATTATTTAAGCAGATTTGAGATCATCGGTTTGAGGATAAAAAGCATTGCTTCCTTCATGATTATATGTTAAGTGGTGAGTCTAAGAGGGTCACCATAGATTTTAAGGGTGTTTTGAGATTTGATGGTTGCATTTATGTTCTGAGGGTCGATGGCTTAATTTAGTTGATTTTAAATAAGGCTCACAGATCTAGATATTCCATTTATCATAGCATAACCAAGATTTATAGAGATTTGAGGCAGCATTATTGGTGGAGTGGTATGAAGAGAGATATCCCAGACTTTGTGGTGCATTACGTATGTTGTCAACAGGTAAAGGCCGAGCATTAATGACCAGGTGGTTTGATTTAGAGGTTGCCCATTCCTGAGTAAAAGTTTGAGCAGATTACGATGGATTTAGTTAGTAGTTTGCCTCACACTTCTCATGTTCCAATGGTATTTAGGTCATTGTGGATTTTTTGACCAAATCAACATATTTAATTCCTATTTAGATGTCCTCCAGTATTAAGAGGTTAGCCCATATCTATTTTACGGAGATAGTCCGTTTACATGGTGTGACCATTTCTATCATTTTACACCATGGTTTTGAGTTCATTTTGAGATTATGGAGAGCATTTCAAGAGAAATTGGGTACTCAAGTGGATTTTAGTACAACCTTTCATCTGCAGACCAATAGCCAGTCTGACCAGACTATTCAGGTTCTAGAGGAAATGCTCCTAGCCTATGTTATGGATTTCGGAGGCCAGTGGGAGCAACACTTAGCCTTGTCAGAGTTCATGTATAATAATAGATATCATTCATGTATTGAGATGGCGCCTTTTGGGGCATTATATGGTAGGAGATGTTGTTCTCCATTTGGATGGTTTGAGACTTTCGTGATTAGGCTCGATAGTACTGATTTGCTTCAGGGGTCATTGGACAGAGTCGGTGATTCAGGATAGGATAAGATCAGCTCAGAGCAGGTAGAAGTCCTTTGCAGACTATAGGCTTTGTGCCTTGAGATTTAGAGTAAGTGATAGGGTATTCCTCCGTGCATCAGGTGTGATGAGGTTCGGGAGTAAGGGAAAACTTAGTCCTAGATATATTAGACCTTTTGAGATTCCTTGCAGTTTGTGAGATAGCCTTTAAGTTTTATTTACCTCCAGATTTTGATGCTGTCCTTCCATTTTTCCATGTCTCTATGTTGCGGTGATATATTCCTAATCCGCCTCATATACTTAGATGGGACTCAGTCTAGTTGGATGAGCATTTGACCTCTGTTTAGGAGCTAATGCTTATTTTAGCTAGTGATGTCAGACGATTGTGCACTAGAGAGAATCCTATAGTTAAGGTTCAGTGGAGGCACCGCCCAGTGGAGGAGGCCACTTGGGAGATTGAGAGCGAGATGCGGACCCAGTATCCTTGCCTGTTTGAGACTTCATGTACATATTAATCCTTAATTTTCGAGGATGAAAGATCCTTTAGTAGTGGATATTTTAATGACCCTTCGGGTCATTTTCATATTCCTACTTATTTTCACTATTAGAGTATTTCCATAGTTTCTCCAAGTAATTTATTTGATGCTGGAGTTGACAGTTCAGTTATCGGGAAGTTCGTTTAATTTTTAGAGTCAATTTCCTATTTAGAAATCTTTGCTAGTTCTAAATGGCCACCATTTGAAAATGTTAGTTAAAAAATCTCAAATGCAAATTTTGAATGCACCACCAGCTCTAAAATCTTGATTTTAGTCTAGGTGGACCTTTGGTTTGGGTCCTGGGCACCCGAGCTCATTTCGACCTATTGGTCGAAAAGTTGAGAAAATAAAATATGGGTGTGGGACACACATTTGGTCGAAACAGACTTGATTGAAAATTTTACTGCGCTATTAAGTTTTGAACATTAAATTTAGTGTTGTTAGATAGTTTTGTTTCCTACACAGAATTCCAAATGAATCTCGAGGGCTTGATGGTAACTTGGAAGATTTTCCAAGTTTTAGCTATCTTCTTTTGTAGTCGCATTCGCGAGGGAGTTTCGTAATTGCAGTAGTGCAATAATAGGGAATAGGTCACAATGGCGATGATCTTGTGTAGCTAGCAGATAGTGCGATCACAGGCCCTGGACCACTATAGCGGGAACCTAGGACCTGGTATGGGTTTAAATAGACCCCAAAGTTGCGAATCAAGTCATTTCTTGAGAATATAAACCCTAAATAGAGCGATTGAATGAGATTTAAGCTTGTGGGAGCTTGGAAAGCTAGATTAACATTTATTTTTGCGATTATCTACTGATTTGAAGTAAGAATTCACCCATTTTGTGGTGAAATTTCATGATTTATTACTCAAAACACCCAAACCCTTAGGGCTTGATTTTAGTCAAATTTAGCTTGGTTTTCACCCATTTTTTGGGGTAATTATTCCTTGAGATTGATATTATGTTGGGTTGGTTTTGGAGTTGTGAATTTTAAGAGTGGGACCCACATGAGGTTTTGGTTTGATTTTTTGGACCCAAAACACAGTAGTACAATATAGCTATCGCTATTCTCGTATGGATGAGTAGAATGTGTTTATGATATCTTGGCATCTTTAGAAGGCTTATCTAAAGGGAAAAGCAGTGGTATAGCAATTCGTGTAGCTTTCTTTGGCATTGATGTTGGCTAGGTTTATCCCTTGTTAGATTGAGCCATTTCCTAGTATTCTTATGATATTGTGTTGGATTTGGGATGGGTTTTAGTTGTTGGATTGATAAAATGCAAGACTTGGGTTAGTTGGATCATTTAAGCTATTTTGAAATCGTAGAGTTGAAATACTTTGCTTGTTCCCTTGTGCCTTAGGTGAATTGGACTTCATTACTCATGTTTAAGTTGAAAATGCTCTAGATTACTCAAATTAAGTAAAAATTCTTTAGACCCTCATACTTAGGGTAAGTTTGGCCTTTGTTTCTTACAATGGTTGCCTTAGTTTTCTTTGGAATCAGTTAAAATGCTTAAGAAGAATATCTACCATAGGGCTATTTGTGGCTTTCTATACATCTAAGAATGGATTTAGATACCTTATCCTATCCCGGGGTAGAACTATCCTTAAAATGTATCTTGGGGATCTAGAAGTGGCCTCTTTGACCCACCTTAAGTAAAGAATGATGATTTGTCCTCTTGAAGTCATTACATGCTTATTGAATACTAAGATAATGCCCCTTGACGCAATATTGATGAATCTTGGTACTTGGTGGTTACCGTAATGATGGCATTAAAAGTAATTCTCATGGAAAATAGATTATATTGTCGATTATATTATGATGAGTTATTGATCGTGTTGCATTAAGCTGTTGGTTAAGCCATGTATAAGCCTTCTATTATGCTAATGGTAAGATTTTGACCATGCTATTGATAAGTTATTGCTTATGCTCTTACTTATGATTATGATCATGCTAAGTAATTATGCTAGTAATTATTTGGAAAACATTCTCATTGGTGATGTTAGAATTGTGATATTAATCATAGTAAGAGTAATGCTTATTGATTATATGGGAAGATATGCTATTTATTATGTTAGAATTCATGATTCCGATTGTGATTACTGGCCATGTTGAATAATTATGCTCGAGGTTATGCTATTATATATTTTAATAACTATGCTATTTGCTAGGATATTGATTATATACTCGGTTTGATTCCAAAATATGGTTATGATTATATATACCTGGTAAGGCCGGAGGATATTATGATGATATATTGATACACAACAAGATCAGAGGATATTATGATAATATATTGATATCCGAAAAGGTCGGACAATGATTATGATATATATACCATGCAAGGTCAAAGAATAGTGTGATGATATATTAATACTCGGCAAGGCCGGAGGATGATTATGATATATATTCCCAGCAAGGCCGGAGAATGATTATTATATGTATACCCAACAAAGACGGAGGATGATTATGGTTATGTATACCCGGCATGGGTGGTGGTGATTATGATGATGCATTAATACCCGACAAGGCCGGAGGATGATTATATTGATGTGTCTCTGGTTCTTCTACCAGTTCCAGCCCAGCTATGCCCTATGTATGCCAATTATATATACGTATATTTACTCATAGTTGTTTATAATGAGGGCTAATGATGACTAATGTTAATTATAATTAGCAATATTGATGATTAATGATAGCGATGATTAGCGATAATAATGAGTAGTTGATAAAAATGACTAGTTGATAAAAAGAATTAGTTGGTAAATGGTGATTAGTAGATATATGGTGTATAGTTGTTAAATTATTACTAGAGGTTATATGATGACTAGTGATCAAATGAATTAGTTAATAGGAGATGGATAACTAATAAATTATGAATAGTGAGTATCAATGATAAGGTTGTTAAATGATGGTAAATTGTGAAATGTGGGAAACTGACCGATTGATGATAATTATGGAATGATGGTCCAATGATGATAAATGTTAGTTGTAATATTTTTTGATTGATTTATTCTATCTTGAGTGTACTCTCCAGACGTGTAAGAGTCTATGATGAGTTATTTACTTTTCTGCACCAATTGGCGTGTGGGAGCCAAATTTGTAGTTTGTAATTACTTGTGTGATGCCTTATGATGCATTATTGTTACTCCAATTTATTTACTTATATTTTAAGGAGATGTTTTTATGTGTTGATGCTTTGGGTTATATTATTATTCTGGTTAAATTACTGATTATGCACAATGATATTGGAGATGATTCAGGTTTATTTTGTACCTTGACTTAGTTATGTTATCTTTCATTTTATCATATTTATATCATGATTTAACTTAGTCGGCCGATGTGAAAAATGAGTATTCATTGTTTTTGTACTCATACTACACTTCTATACCTTTTTGGTGCAGATTCAAGTACTAGTTGTCGTCATTGGTCATTGATCGTGCAGTGTTGATATTTATGGAGATAGGGTGATCGCTTGGAGTTCAAGTTACCCATTTTCCTCTATCTTTTATATCCAGTCTTTTGTGTCGAGACAAATGTATTGACTATCTTAAAACTTGAGTTGTATTATTGATTATTAGATGCTCTTGTGTTGGTTCTGCTAGGTCGTGGGACTGGTATCTTGTATCTTATATTGATTGTTTTATATATCTAAAACCCTTTTGTTATTTATAAATCGTGTTTTTGAAATTTGCCTATGTTGGGCATTTCCTACCGAATTAATCAATTGTGTTATCTCCGAGTTATGATTTGGCTTATCTACTGATGGGATTTAGTTAGTGCAATCATGACATTTTCCCTCTCAAACAGCCTCGAAATCAACTAAAACATTGCCTATGTCCTAGTTGGGGTCAAAATGGAACCTGAAATGGATTTTTGAAATGAAAGGGTAAAATAAGAATTTTTATTTAGAAAAACCATAGCCATGATTAAAGGAAAACATAGGAGCAAACCTAAGTAAAAATAGGTTAACAACGAGGTCTTAATTGAAGAATACCATTTTAGGCCTTTCGGGTCAAGAATCCCCAATTCCCGATAAAATTATGATTTAAAGAGTTTTAAATGACATAAAAGTACAATAATTGAAATAGTGATTTAGAGATTACCCACGCTCGAGAATAGAACAAATCATCTTAGATTCTCTCAACCTGAAGCTCAAAGTCTCAAAAATAAAAGAGAAATTGAGAAAAGGAATTTTTATACTTGTCCAGCTATGACCACTAAAGTGGTCGAATGAACGATTTATCAGTCTTGCTTAAGAACGTGTTGAACACTTTAGGAGTCCAACCCATATGTGTGAGGATGCTAAAGTGGTCCCCTATCATTAAAAGAGAGACCGTTAAAGCTGTCAAAAGTATGCTTTAGCGGTAGTTGCTTAGATGGCGGGGTCCGCTAAAGCGGCGCCTAGGCCGCTAAAGAGGCTACCACTTTAGTGGTGCTTTTGCCACTAATGTGGCTACACCAGATAGAGCTACATCAGCAACATTGTTAAGTTGTAAAGTTGTGGATCAATCCGTCAAGATTCATTTGAAATCTCGTGAAGTCAAAAGAAATATGCTACTGTATTAAATCCATCATTGTGGACTCAATGACGACATCAGATTTTCAAAAGAGATTGTTTTCACAAAATTGACCTCGGAGGCCCAATTTCACTAATTTCTGAACCGAGGGTTGAAATGAAATCCAAAGGCCATAAAATCAAACTAACCATGCTACCAACCCAAAATAGATGTTCTGAAACTATTGGCGCAGTCCATTTTTAATCTAACACACAAAACAACAAATGTCGACTGAAGTTATTTATAAGGCTTTTCCAACTCTAAAAATGACAAACTCGAACAAATCATCCTATATCACATCGAGAACTGTGCTAACCATCCCTATACCCTAGAAATAACACATAGCAACTACGAGGAGGGGTAAAATGGTCAAAATATATAATGGAAAAAATTTACAAAATCAAGACCTTACAATCCACCACTAAGAATCTAGTTCGACCTCAAACTAAAGGGAAGAAAAAAAACCTAAATCAGCATAAAGAGGGAGATAATTACTATGCATATGGGGATCGACCTCCCAAGAAGCCTCATTAATAGAAAAGTGTCTCCACTAGACATTAACCATAAAAATATCTCAAGAACGCAATCTTCTAACATCCTGAGCTAAAATGGAGATTGTTTCCTCAATAAAGGACAGCGTCTCATCTAACTACAGTGTGTCCTAATGAATGACATAAGACTCATATGAAAAATGTCGTAGCATTGATACATAAAAAATTAGATGAACAACCAAAAAATCTAGGGGTAGTGCTACCAGTAAGCTAAATCCTTGAAGAATCTCAAATGGCTCAATATATGTGGGTCTAAGCTAGCCCCTCTTACCAAATCTCATCACGACCTTCATGTATGATACATGAAGGAAGACTCAATCACCAACACTAAATCTTAAGGAGTGAAGTATATGAACGATATAGCACTTCTGCCTACCCTAAGTCGCTTGAAGTCTATCCTGAATGACCCAAACTATATCCAAAGACTCATGAATCAAGTCTATACCTTTATGTCTAATCTTAGAGATCTCAAACTAATCAATCAAAGAGCATAACATATATAAAGCCTCAAAAGGTTCTATCTCAATACTCAAATGGTAGTTATTATTATACAAAAACTCTACCAAGGATAAATGTTGCTCCTACTAACCTCTAAAGTCCATACCATAATCACAGAGTATATCCTCCAAAGCTTGAATACTCCACTCCGACTAACCATCCCTTTGGGGGTTAAAAGTTATGCTGTTATCAACCCGGTTGCCCAACTCCTCCAGAAATGTCTTCCAGAAGTGAGAAATGATAACTAAGCCTCTATCCGTGATAATAGACATTGGTACACCATGGAAAAAAACTATCTCACGAACATAAATATGGGCTAACCTCTCCATACCAAAGTCAACCTAAATAGTGATGAAATGAGCAGATTTAGTCAATCGATCCATGATGACTTAAACACTATCAGAACCACAAGAAGTATGACACAACCTTGTCTCAAAGTCCATAGTGATCTATTTCTTCATTTACTCGAGAGTGGGTAATCTCTGAACCAAACCACTAGTCCTTCACCTGCTGAAAACATAGGTAAAGCAAACCACTAGTCCTTCACCTGCTGAAAACATAGGTAATGAGCTATAAAATTTGCTACATCCTTCCTTATACCACCTCACTAATAGTGTTGTCACAAACATGATACATCTTGGTCACTCTCAGATGAATGGAGTACTTAAAACAATGAGCCTCCTCAAAACTCAATTCATCCAATCATCCACTCACAGCACACAAAATCGACCTCCAATCCTTTAAACACCATTGCAATCATGTGAGGTTTCCTTAGCCTCTCCACCCAATACCTTATCCCAAACCACTCACAAACTAGCATTATCAAACTGATGAGCCTAAATATACTCCATCAAAAAAGATCTAGCCTCCATAAATTCCAAAACATGCATAAATCCCAAAATATCAAGCCTACCCATCTGGGTAGCCAAAGGATGAACCTCTAAGGCAAAAGGCCTTTCTTGGAACAAAAGATATGCCAAGATACCCATACTAGTCGACTTTCAGCTCAAGGCATCCGCAACCACATTAGCCTTGCATGGATGATATAAAATAGTAATATCATAATTCTTAAGCAACACAAGCCAATGATGCTGTCTCATATTAAGATTTCATAGGCTGAAGAAATACTGAAGGCTATGGTGATCCGAGAAGATCTTACAATGGACTCCATAAAAATAGTGTCTCTACAACTTCAAAGCAAATATAACTACACACAACTCCAAATCATGGGTAGGATAATTATTCTCATGAATCTTCAACTAAATAGAACCATACGCTGTCACCTTATCTTCCAGTATCAACACGACACCTAACCCAACACCAGAAGCATCATAGAAGACAATAAAGCCTACACCCTCATTGGACAAAGTCAAGATAAGAGTTGAGGTCAGTAATCCTTGATCTTTTAAAAGCTCACCTAATAAGTATTGGACCAAAAGAAATCTTCTTAACAATTAACTTGGTTAAATGGGCAGAAATAGGTTAAAAACCCTCAACAAAGTATTGATAGTAGCCTGCGAACCTAATAAAACTTTGAATCATGATAGAAGAAATTGGCCTATCCTAATCACGAACCACTCAATCTTGGTCGGATCGACCATGATACCATCCTTAGTCAGCACATGACCCGAGAAAGAGATAGATTCCAACAAAAACTCACACTTGGAGAACTCAACATACAACTTCGATTCACTCAACCTCTAAAGTACAATCCGCAAATGGTCGTTGTGGTTGGCCTCACAATTAGAGTAAATAAAGATATAATCTATAAATCCAATGAAAAAAGAGTCAAGATACAGTTAAACCACCCAATTCATTGACTCTATTAATGTGGCCGGGATGTTAGTCAACCCAAAGGACATAACCAAGAACTCATAATGCCTGTATCAAGTCAAAAGGTCTATCTTCAAAATATCCAACGCTCTAAACCTCAACTGGTGATAGCCGAACTTTAAATCAATCTTTGAAAATACTTAAGCATCCTGAAGATAATAGAATAAATTATCAATAAGAGGAAGAGGATACTTGTTCTTAACTATCACCTTGGATACTTGTTCTTAACTATCACCTTGTTCAACTGTAGATAATTAATACATATGTAGATAAATCCATCATTTTTTTTCACAAATAATATAGGTGCACTCCAAGGTAATACATTAGGTCGGATAAATCCCTTATCCAATAATTCATTTAATTGATCCTTCAATCCCTTCAACATATTGGGACCACCCTATAGAGGAACAAAAGTAGGTTTGATTCCCAGCTTTACATCAATAGCAAAGTCAATATTTAAATTCGAAGGTATACTAGGCAAATACTTAAGAAAATAATTGATAAACATATATCCAATATGGATCAAATATAAAGAAGGTAGTGAAGAAACACTAGTATAAAAAATATGGTCCAAATAAAAACATCCCCTTTCTACCAAGCGACGAGCATGTAGAAAGGATATAACTCTCTTTGGACTCGAATGAAGCGTACCCTTCCAAGATATCCTTGGCATACCAGGTGAAGCTAAAGTTACGATCTTATCATAACAGTCTAGAATATCATGATCGAGACCTAACCAATACATACCCAAGATGACATTAAACTCTACCATATCTAGAAAGACCAGATCTACTCAAGTCTCACGCCCAACAGAGATCACAACACAAGATCGGTGCACCCAATCAACCACTAAAGATTTTACTATAGGGGTAGATACAAGGTAGGCATGGCAAAAGGCTCACAAGTAAAATCCAAAACAAAAAGTAGAATATAGAGACACATAGGAGAAAGTCGAACCTGAATCAAATAATATAGAGGTAGATCTGAAGAAATCTGGGATGATACTTATGATAACAGTATTGGAAGCCTCTACCTCAAGTATGGGGAGTATAGCATAGCACTGACTAGGTCTGCTATCAGACTCAACAACCCCACGACCACCACCACAGGCACCACTACCTCTATCTCTATCTCATGAATCTGTAGTAGTACTTCTACCATCCTAAGGGTCATCTCTCACTGTCGATATAGGAGTAGGCCTAAAAATATGATGGGGAAAATACTTGGCCATATGGCTAAATTCATCACACCCATAACAATATTTTTATCCTAACTCAATTTGAGGAGGCGTGGTTGAGCTAGAATGACTATCCTAGAATGACATCTGACTAGATAAAGCTGCTAAACCATAAAACCTACTACTTCAACCCTACAAATTTGCCTACACTAGTCTACCATGTTACCCACTGGAACCTCTGAATTGTCTACCAAGAGGGATGTGACCAATGAACTCACTTTGATGGCGCACCCTCTTAGAGTCTCCCTGAGTTAATAAAAAATAGCCTTGGTCATCATTGGATGATCCACCAGACACTAAAATGATGTCACTAACACTACCATATGGGCAATAGCTAATTGAAATGTAGTATCTAATCCCTTCATATAATTTTGAATCTTCTCAAACTCAATGGAAATACTGGTAATAGAATATCTAGACAAGGCATGAAAATGTACCTTATACTCGATAACTATCATGGATCCCTCCTCTAAGTGATTAAACTCATTTATTATCTGATATCTCAAACTGTAGGGCACAAACTTGTCTAAAAAAGCCTTAGAAAATAAATCCCAAATCATCTCTAGCAATCTAAGAGGTCTGCAACTACCAAGTGACCTCCACCAATCCCTGGCAAATCTTTCAATTGATATATGGTGTAAGCAACTCCATGCAACTCAAGCAATCCAAGATTATACAAATTTTCTCAAAAACCAATCAAGAACTCATAGGCATCCTTACCTACAACACCACTGAACTTGGGTGTAACCAACTGAGTAAATCTCTAAAATGATTTTAGATACTCAAAAGACATAGCAAGACCCCAAAAACCCAAAAAATAGTGAACCTTGATGGTTGTGGTCCAACTTAAGGGGGCCAAATAGATGAAGACTAAATTCTTAGTCTTAGAATACCATACTTAGATTCTAGTACAAAGGGGGAACAATACTTAGAGCCTAGGGTATACCACAAGCACATGTTAGTACCGATGAAGAAATCATACTCAAAATTGAAGGAGCACTATAAGAAGACTCTGGCAAAAATGGAGGAATAACACTCAGAGCTAGAGGAATACCAAGTGCACTCAAAAGAACAACCTCTAAAATAGGCAGCAAACAAATCAATAAACCCTCCAAGACAAAGGTAGTAGTGTTTTGTGGAACCTTTGTAGGCCCATATATCTAGAATGATCAACCTCATTGTCATAACTCGAGGTTACTCACTAGTCACGACAACGGTGATTACGGTCACAAGTGACCAGAAACTAACCCATGATCTGGCACCTGCTGTGAGCATTGAGTGAAACTGGTAATGAACAATATATGTGGAAACAACTAAGTAAGGCCATAAGGTTTAAAAATACTAAAATGCTGAGAAATTATAAATTTGAGCATCTAAAAAGACTGATAAACTAACTAACTATCTCAATGTCTGAAAAGCCTCTAACTGACTGACTGGGGAGTTTATCGAAACCCCCCCAACTAACTCCAAACTGACACAAATAGAGAAATACTGAAATACTAAATAAATATAAACTCATCCTTGAAATATAAAGACTCTCCACCACTGCTGCTGCTAAAGTGTTGAACTTATCTAAGCACAGTCTAGAAACTGTGCGCCCAAACCTATGATATAAGATATGATAGCACGAAGAAAGTATGCAGTCAGTACTTTCAATGTACTTGTATATAAGATGATGTTAGGTTGAAATGCATAGGCTCATATGTATGAAATACTGACTGATTGATTAAAATGAGATAACTGATGTACAATAAGGATAAAAGCTGTAAAATTTGAGAAGGCATAACCAAGCATATAATATATTACTGAAATAGTCAATAAACTGAAATACTAAAATCTGATAACTGAATAACTTCAAAATTGTATGCTATGGTCAAGCAAGACTGAGCTGAATTCTGTAGTGAATACTGAACCGTGGGAGGTATCATCTAACCAACATGCTCAAATAGGAGCCAATTGGGGTCCAAACTATAACCCCAGTTGGAAGGGTGTTATTACTATGCCACGAGTACAAACAATGGCTTTATGGATCCACTAAGCTACTTTCCTGAAAGACTAATAGGTCAGTCCTAAACTGGCAGGTGACCCTTAATAGATTGAGAGTCCTAAACTAGTGGGTGGCATCTCTGAGATTGTCAGTTCTAATCTAATGGTGACATCTCATAATCTTATGGTGGCTATATAGTTCTGGAACTTAGGGACTGCTACTAAGAACCCAATCCTAACTGATCGGTGATACCCATCCCTAGGTTTTCTTGGTGCTAAATGCTACACCTAAATGAACTGACGCTGATATCTGGACTGAACTATGTTTAACCAAACTAATAACTGATCAAATTAACTGACTGAATAACGATGCTCATGGTTTATCTAAAATTGTTCTGTAAATACTAAAACTAGGTAAGATGCTAAGTAACGGATGTTTATAACCCTCTAAGACTTAATAGAATAATAATACGAACATATGAGAGCTTTGAGACCAAAAAAGGGGATCATTATTCCAAAATTAATACTTAAGCATTTCATCAAACACATGAGGGTCATGACTTAAAGCATGGAAATTATTTAAAAATATACCAGTAACATAGATTTAATTCTAAAACCATGAACCACGAATTTAACATGAAAATATTATCATTCCAATGTGTAAGGGTTAATTCCAATTAAAACAATTGCAAACAAAATGTCTAATCAAAATTCATAAAAAATTCATGGAGAAAATTCATCATAAACATGTAATTTCATAGTTTAAAACACAAAGATGGATTCTTGGACTCCATGGGTGAAAAGGGCCCATGGATGAACATCACGCATACCTTAATTGATAAATTTGTAAAGGTTCTTGATGATTTTCTTGAAAATTAAGCTCGAATCCCTTATTTCTTTTGAAGAGGCTAGGGTTTGTTCTTGAGAGAGAATGCTTTATTTTGAGAGAATTTTGTAATAACATGACAAATTATGTTGTTGGGATCCTTAATCCCATGTTATGGACCGATTGGGTGAGGGTAAAAGATCCAATTTCCCTTGCAAAAATGAGAACAAAAGCTAAAAAATAAGGGGTGGGTGATGGGGCATGCACTGCGAGCTCTGGACCGCTGGACTGACCCACGCATCGTGGGCTCTACCGTGGGCATCCCTAGTAGTGCATTGATGGGCGTACTATAGGATTATCCCGCTGCTGTTACTTTCTTGGTGATCCAAACATACCTCTACACTTATCTGCAAATTCCATAACTCCTTCAAGATGTACTATTAATAACCCTGATTATGAATCAACTTAAAAATTAACATTTCGAGGTCGCGAAGATTGAAAATAAAATCATCAAAGTCCATGGGGTTTTGGAAATGACTAAGTCCTAACACTTAGTGAAATTTTCTAACTCTTGGACCCCTTTAACATGCATTAGTGAGCTTATATTGAGCTAAAATCTTACAGGGTCTTACAATATCTCCACCTTGGGAAAATTTATCCTCAAATGAGACCTATTAAGTTTAGAATACTGAGGAACTGAGATTACATACTGAATATGCATAACTAAAAACATGGTTACATGACTGAACTAATTTGCGAATGTATGAAATGACATGAAGATGATTATATGGCTAAAACTGAGAATGGAAAAGAGATAATCTAAGGAAAACTTTTACCATAAGATAAGTCTGAGTTTGCAGAGAAAAGATGAAGGTACTTGGTACGCATATCTTCTTCTACTTCCCTAGTGGCTCCCTCAACGGACTGATTCCGCCAAAGAACCTTGACCAATGGAACCTTTTTGTTTCTTAGTCTACGAATCTGATGATCAAGGATCTCGACTAGGATTTCTTCATAAGAAAGGCTATCTTGAACGTATGTACTTTCTAAAGGAACAACTACAGCTGGACCACCAATACATCTTTCAACAAGGAAACATGGAACACTGGATGTACTGATGCCAAATCTGCTGGCAACTCAAGCTCATATGTTACCTTCCCATAATTACTCAAGATTTTGTAAGGGTTAACATATCGGGGGATGAGTTTCCATTTATTTCCAATCTCTTCACTCCCTTCATGGGATACATTTTCAAATAGACCAAATCACTAACCTTGAACTCAAGATCTCTTCCCCTCACATATGTGTAGGATTTCTGTCGGCTGTGGGCTGTCTTAAGCCTCTCCCTGATTATCTAAACATTCTCCATCGCATAAATTATTAAATCAAGCCCTATTAGCACAGTCTGACCTACCTCAAACCAACTAATAGGAGATCTACATCTTCTCCTATAGAGAGCCTCAAACGGAGCCACCTGAGTACTGCAGTATAACTGTCATTGTAGGAAAACTCAATCAATGGCAAATGAGCATCCCAAATACCCTTAAAATGTATAACACATGCTTTAAACATATCCTCTAAGGTCTGAATGGTCCTCTGTGCCTGACCATCTGTCTGAGGATGAAAACTTATACAGAGATAAACATGGATACCAAGACTCTTTTGAAAAGCTTTCCAAAAGTGAGAGGTAAAGTTAGTACCTCTATCTGAAATGATAGACAATGGGATTCTATGAAACCTAACCAACTCTCTAAGATAAAGCTTGGCATAATCTTAGGCTAAATAGGAAGTATGAACTGGCAAGAAATAGGATGATTTGGTCATTCTATCTATAATAAACCATATCGAGTCATGTTGATGATGCATATGAGGAAAGCCCGTCACAAATTCATATTTTTCTCTTCCAACTTCCAAGTAGGGATACTAAACTCCTGCATTGTGCCATTAGTTCTCTGGTGCTCCACCTTAACCCGCTGATAATTAGGACACTTAACTACAAACTTTGTAATATTTCTCTTCCTACCACTCCACCAATAGATTTCCTGTAAATCACAATACATCTTAGTAGCTCCTAGGTAAATATAGTAACGCACACCTTGCACTTCTACTAAAATCTGCTGTCTGAACCCATCAACAAACGACACACATAATCTACCCTGATATCGCAGTACACCATCTCCCCCTTGGTAGAAAACCTTTACTTTATGATCTCTAATTGATTCTTTCAACTTAACCAAACTAGAATCCCTATCTTTCCTTTCTTTCACTTTGGCAACCAACCAAGATTCCAAACTATTCTGAACCCATATACTACCCTCATCTAAATCAACCAACCGAACACCTAATATAGCAAGCTGATGAACCTCTTGGACTAACTTCTTCTTTTCATTCTCAATATGAGCAACACTACCCATAGATAATCTACTAAGGGCATCTTCCACTACATTGGCCTTTCCCGGATGATACAATACACTCATATCATAATCTTTCAATAATTATAACCATCTTTTCAGACGAAGATTCAAATCTTTAAGCAAAAACACATACTGCAAACTTTTGTGATCCGTGAGAACATCAACATGAACCCCATACAAGTAGTGCCTCCAAATTCTTAAGGTGAGAACAACAGCTGCTAATTCAAGATAATGGGTAGGGTAAATCTTTTCATGGGGTTTAAGCTGTCTAGAGGAATAGGCTATGACCTTACCTCTCTACATCAACACACAACCAAGCCCAACTTTAGAAGCATCACAGTAAACAACAAACCTCTCTGAATCGTCGAGCAAAGTCAAAACTAGGGCTTAGATAAGTCGAGTCTTCAACTCTTAAAACTCTTCACAGGAATTTAACCACTGAAACTTGACTTTCTTCTGAGTCAATCGAGATATGAGGGATACAATAGACGAAAACCCTTCAATAAGCCGTCGGTAATAGCCAGCTAAACCCAAGAAACTCTTAATATCTGATAGAGAGATGGGACTGGGCCAGTTTCTCACTGCTTTGGTTTTTTGAGAGTCAACTCTAATGCCATCACTGAAAGCAATATAGATAAGGAAAGCTATTGATCTTAACCAAAATTCACACTTACTGAATTTGACAAACAACTGATGGGATCTAAGAGTCTGCAATACGCTTTTGAGATGGTCTGCCTAATCATTTTCAGTACGGGAGTAGACAAAAATATCATCAATGACGACTATGATGAACATGTCCAAGTATTTCTTAAACACTCTATTCATAAAGTCCATAAAGGCTATTGGGGCATTCGTTAGTCCAAAAGACATAACTAGATATTTAAAGTGGTCGTACCGAGTTCTGAAAGCTATTTTGGGAATGTCACATTCTTTGACTCTGAGCTGATGATAGCCAGATCTCAGTTCTATCTTAGAGAAGTAACTGGCACCCTAATGTTTATTGAATAAGTCATCTATCCTGGGGAGTGGATGCTTATTCTTAATTGTGACTTTGTTCAACTGATAACAATCGATGCACATTCTGAGAGAACCATCCTTCTTACACATGAAAAGGACTGGAGCACCCCATGGGGAAACACTGGGCCTGATGAATCTTTTATCTAAGAGATATTTTAACTATTCTTTCAACTCCCTAAGCTTAGTTGGAGCCATTCTGTATGCTAAATAGAGATGGGCTAGGTATTTGGAAGGATGTCTATTCTGAAGTCAATTTTCCTTACCGGAGAAACTCCAAGAAGATCTTTAGGGAATATATCTAGAAAATCCCTTATTATTGAAACTGACTCGATACTGGAAGTATTAGAACTAGAGTCTTTGACTTGAACAAGATGGTATACACACCCTTTAGTTATCATCTTCCTTACTCTAAGATATGACATAATTTGACCCCTAACTACTGAAGTACTAGCGTTCCACTAAATAACTGGTTCATTTGGAAATTAAAATTGAATAATTCTGTTTCTATTGTCAGCTGAAGCATAACATGAGAGGAGCCAATCCATGCCAAGAATGACATCAAAATCAATCATCTCTAACTCTACAAGATCAACTGAGGTGACTTTCTGGGATATTATTATTAGAGGCTTTCTGTATACCTGCCTGGCTACAAAAGAGACACCTACTAGGGTAGACACTGAGAAGGTTTCTACTAAAGATTTGAGATTGACTCTAAAATTTATAGCTATATAGGGTATTATAAAGAAGAGCGAAGCTCTGGGGTCTAATAAAGCATAAACATAAAGGTGAAAGACCTGTAACATACCTATAACCACATCAGGAAAACTTTCCTAATGCTTTTAAGATTGAAGTGTATACAACCTATTCTAGCGTTGTCCATTGGTGGCATTTGAAGTAGCGCCCTGCTGAG
Source organism: Capsicum annuum (assembly GCF_002878395.1). Taxonomy (NCBI): domain Eukaryota; kingdom Viridiplantae; phylum Streptophyta; class Magnoliopsida; order Solanales; family Solanaceae; genus Capsicum; species Capsicum annuum. Next base: position 188,106,657 of record NC_061119.1, read on the forward strand.
TTGGGCAACCTGCTGAAGCTGATGATAGATTGGACTAGCCTTGTTAGCGCAAGTCTTTTCCCCTCTGAGCAACTATTCGGCATTCCCTAATCTTGTGTCCTGGCTTACCATACCCAAAAAGTACATCACTACCAGCTTTACACTCACCTTAATAATTTCTACCATATTTCCTACAGAGCGGATTAGTACGACCATTGTTCGCACTACCCTGGAGCTTAGGACCTGGCACCCTATCCCAACTATTATTCCTGAACTTTGGTACTAGTGCACTAGCTGGAGATAGAGCTGGGCCTGAGAATTTCTGATAAAACTAAGAATGGTTACCACTCTCTGGCTTCAGCTAAGAGAAATTAAAGCTACCTATTTTGGCCCTCTTATTCTTCCTCTCTATCTCTTTAAGCTTCTACTTCTTAATCTATTGAGCAAGGACCATAAGCCTAGATATGTCCATATCCTTAATTAACATAGCAGTCCTTCACTCCTTGACCACACTATCAGCTACACCAAAAATAAACTTACTCATTCTAGACCTATTATCAGACACCACATGAGGAGCATACCTCGCCAACCTAGTAAATTTAAGCGAATACTCATTCGTACTCATATTACCCTACTTTAAATTAATATACTCCATCACCTTAGATTTCCTTAACTCTAAGGGGAAAGAAACTATCTAAAAAGGTTGTGGAAAACTTCTTCTACTCTTCATCCCCTGCCTCAGCAACTCCATCCTCCTTCCACTGCTTATACCATGTATGAGCTATATCCTATAGCTGGTAAGTAGCCAAATCTGCACTCTTACTTGAGGTGACACCCATAATATTAGTCACCTTCTGAACCATATCAAGAAATTCTTACAGATCCTCCTCAGACTTAGATCCTAAAAACAAAAGAGGGTTTATTCTGGTAAAATCCCGAAACCTAGCTGCAGCTGTGTTGGCAATTAGATTGGTTGGGGTAGAAACCTAATGATTATTTTAAGCTGCTACTAAGTGAGCTAAGGTAGTGAATGCATCTCTAAATTCGGAATGACAGACATGCTTGTTCAGGGGAACTTCCTGAACAGGTGGAGGCGCAAACTGATTTTAATTCCTTTTTTTATTAGTCTTTCTGGGAGGCATTTTGTTTAAATGGAAGGAAGAGTGAATTTGAAAGACGATTTAAATAGAGCTCATGCTCATTTGCACGACATGAATACTAAAAGACAAGAAACATTTCCTAAAACATCTTATAGCCTCTTGTCCATAAGTGTGGCACGCTTCACATCCATGCACAAAACTCTACTCAACGTGTCTTTTCAGACTCCCTAAGACACTGTAAAACCCTAGCTCTAATACCAAGTTTTGTTACAACCAGAGGCCGCCCCTTAGTCACGACAATGGTGCTTACGATCACAAGCGACCACAAGCTAACCCATAAGCTGGTACCTGCTGTGAGCACTAAGTGAAACTGATAATGAACAACATATACAAAAACAACTAAGTAAGGCCATAAGGTTTAAAATTACTTATATGTTGATAAATCATAAATCTGAGTGTCTAAAAAGATTGATAAAACAACTAATAAACTGACTAACTATCTGAATGTCTAAAAAACCTATAACTGACTGAATGGGGAGTTGATGGGACCAATCCCTATTTAATTCAAAACTGACTCAAATATAGAAATACTAAAATACTAAATAAAGATAAACTTGTCCTCAAAAGAAGAGGACTCACCACTCCTAATGCTACTGAAGTGTTAAACTTATATAAGCGCGATAAGAAAACTATTTGTCAAAACCTATGATATAAGACATGATAGCGCAAAAAAAGTATGCGGCCAGTACTTTGAATGTACTGGTAAATGAGATGAGGTTAGGCTAAAATACATAGGCTCATGTGTATGAAATACTGGCTGACTGAATAACTTCAGAAAACATATGCATAATATGCGTGAAAGCTATAAAATAAGAGAAGGCATGACCAAGCATATAACATAATACTGAAATAGTGTATAAATTGAAATACCAAAATCTGATAACTGAATAACTGCAAACTATATGCTATAGTCAAGTAAGCCTAACTGAATTCTTTACTAAATACTAAACCGAGATTGTGGGAGGTTTTAACTAACTGTCATGACCCAATCTGAGCTAATCGGGGTCCAACATGTGACCTAATAGAAAGGTGTTAGTACCGTGCCACGGGTACTAACAATAGCTGTGTGGATCCACTAAGCTACTATCCTGAAAGACTAATGGGTCAGTCCTAAACTAGCGGGTGACCCTTAAAAGATTGCCAGTCCTAAACTGGTAGGTGACATATCTGAGATTGTTAGTCCTAATCTGGCGGGTGACATCTTATAATCCTATGCTGGCTACGTAGTTCAAGAACTTAAGGACTGGTACTAAGGATCCAGTCCTAACTAATGGGTGAGACCCCATCCCTAGGTTTGATCAGTGAGAAATCCTATTCCTAACTAAACTTACACTGATATCTAGACTAAACTATGTTTAACTAAACCAACAACTGATCATATTAACTGACTGAATAACGATGCTCATGGTATCTAAAACCATTTTTTAATTACTAAAACTATGTAAATAGCTAAGTAACAGTTGTTCATAACCCTCCAGGATTTAATGGAATAACAATGGGAACACATAAGAGCTTTGAGACCAAAAAAGGGGATCATTGTTCAAAATTAATACTTAAGCATTTCATCAAACGCATGAGGGTCATGAGTTAAAGCATGGGAATGATTTAATCATGTAGTAATAACATAGCTTTAATTCTAAAACCATGAACCAAGGATTTAACATCACACATACCTTAATTGATGAATTTGTAAAGGTTCTTGATGATTTTCTTGAAAATTAAGCTTGAATCCCTTATTTCTTTAGAGGAGGCTAGGGTTTGTTCTTGTCATAGAATGCTTTATTTTTAGAGAATTTTGAGAATAAGATGATAAATGATGCATTTAGGACCCTTAATCCCGTGTTATGGACCAATTAGGTGAAGGAAAAAGACCTAATTGCCCTTGCAAAAACTAGAACAAGAACTATAAAATAAGGGGTGGGTGATGGGGCACACGCCGCAGGATCTGGACCGTCGGATTATCCCATGCACCATGGGGTCTGCCGCAAGCATCCCAAGAAGTGCACTGGAGGGTGCACTACGGGCCTATCCCAGTGCTGCTACTATTTTTGTGATCCAAACACACACCTACACTCGTCCAAAAATTCCAAAAATCACCCGAGATGTACTATTGATAATCCCAATCATAAATCAACTTAAAAATTAATATTCCAAGGTCGGGAAGATAGAATAATAAATCATCGAAGTCTAAGGGGATTTGGAAATGACTAAGTCCTAACACTAAGTGAAATTTTCTAACTCTTTGACCCTTTTAACATGCAATAGTGAGCTTATATTGAGCTAAGATCTTATGGGGTCTTACACTCGGGCTCAGGGGAAATACCCTTAGTAATATCTCTAGAAGGGGAAGATCCTCATGTTCATTCTTTACCTCAAGCCCATTCACGACCCATGACTCATCCTCTAGGCTGGGCTTCTTCCTCAAATTCTAACTCAATATTTATAGCCTTATAGAATCTAATCCTCACCATCTACACAAAAAAAAGTGAAATGTAGTTTAAAATATATGATATGGGAAACGCGCACGATTCTAAACATAATAAGAAAATTTCCTAAAGATATCTTCTAGCCTATAAAAAATAGATATAGGCATCCACGTATCGATCTGTGAAACTCTATCAAACAGCCTATTCTTACACTGATGAGCCCAACAAACCTGGCTGCTCTAATACTAATTTATCATGATCCAAAATCTAAGTTCATGATGGCACTCACTGGGGGTAAGCCTTGATGAGTAATCCAATCACCAAATTGATAAGTAAGAAGAAAACATAACATAATTCCTAAGGTGAGACTTCTAAGGAAAAGCTAAACCATACATGTACAATAATAGTGGAAGTCTAAATAATAAAGATGCCATAAACCATCCAAAAACCTTGTGTCACAGTGTAAGAACTATCTAAATACAACTCAAAATTGAAAAATACAATTGAATCTGAAAAACTACAAGTTTGTCCGTAAATACAAAATAAAGACATCAATTGGAAAGGATAAGGTCTGAGGTCAACTCAGAAAGCATAGAGTAGGTACTACCTCGAAAGTATCAATAAAAAATGCATAATATTAGCTCCCACCCGATGCACTCTTATTTGGATCTGCACCAAAAGGGCATAATAGGGGTGAGTATGTTCCACTTGTACTCAATAGGTATCATAGGCTGACTAACCAAAGTAAAAATTAAGGTATATAAATACATTCTATGAGTACATCAACTGCAGTCAGAAAGTGTCCCAAACGGTTTCTTATATCATCTCCATTAATAGTTCTAAATATAGCGCACAAATAAATAAATGGGTACGTAAAAGAAATAGATTATATATGTAACGAATATAAACATAGAATAACAACATGGAAGATACATAATGTGTGAAATGCAATGATGATCATGATCATGATGCCATATAATTGAGGTTATTGCATAACCTCCATATACACCTACCAAGCCTTGGTATTTCTAATTAGGACCCATGAGGGTGTTTGCAACCCATATACTTTCTCAATACTCAATCCCAATACTAATATCCATATCTCTCCTCTGATTAATGGACTACGACAGAGAGTTTCGTAAAAATATCTCATTTCTATCAAAAATGGTGTTTCCTCAATAGTAACAAGGTCTCATGAATATGTGTATGATATGGGGGTGTAATACACATAACCAAACAAGCATAAAGATCTTAAATCTATCTAATATATATACATTATGTATTTATATATGTGTGTGTGTATATATGCATACACATACAAACACGTGAACTCACTATCTACTCAATATGTCAACCATTCATGATTTATCATAAGTAATGAACCATTGGAATAGATAGCACGTAAGACTTTGATAATACCACATTTACCCCAACTTGGTATTTCTATCATGAATAGAGAAACCAATGCATACATGAGACCAATGATAATATTAGATAAAGCCCCTACATAGAAACACAACAGTAATAACATAGTTTCCATGATGATTACCCATACCCATAACATGTTTTTATATAAATAGAAACTACCCAGCTAAGTTTGAAGAAAGCTAAGTGTAACACCCTGAGATCCCATCCCGAGATGTCACACGGTGCTTATGGACCCAAAGGACCACAAGCAAACCCTTTTTTGATATCTGTACCTTTACACTGCATAATATCTGAAATAAATACGGAAACTTGCCATAAGGTTCAACATATCTGTACATACTAAAAACTGAAAACTGAAAACTGAATACTAATACATCTGTCTAAAAAGCCTCTAAAATGTCTGAACTGTGGAGTTGATGGGACAGGTCCCCAACTAACTTTGTCAATTGAAAATAAAAAAAATCTGAAACAATAATGGTAAACTGAGATTCATCCTCGAAAGAAGAGGACTCACAGCTACTGTTGCTGACGAGGACTGAATTGCTGAGGATAATCTGGATCCTATGCCTCTGAACCTATGGTGTCAAATAAAACACCATAGCACAAATGCGTCAGTACAAAAATGTACCGAGTATGTAGACAAGGTAGTCTAATGCAAGGGCTCATGCATGCATAATATCTAAACTGAATAATCATGAAAGATGCCGCATGAGAACATATAAATGAATGCACAGAACATGAAACAACCATCGCAACTCTAGATACTAAAACTCACATACCACTTTACTGCAGACTGAATTTACTACTGATACTGAGATACTGAATCACTGATAACTGAGGATTTGGATATTTTTATATCAAGGACTGTACTCTGAGCTTACTGCTTTTGACTGATAGAATTAGTGATTAACTTTTCTAACAGATTATTCTAGAAGCGATTATCAATGATAAGAAGTATGATTATATCTAAATCTGGTGATAAGAATATTCAATAGAAATCTGATACTGTGATCAAGCCTGTCTGGTGGCATATCTCTGAATATGATAGCAATTAACAATATATATGACCAAGCCTTTCTGTTGGGATGGTCCATGAATCAATGGAACTATTTGAGTTCCTTATAAAGATAGATGACTGTATTTGACAGTCCTAATTTTTGAAGATTGATTCTGAAACTGAGACTAAATTTGAAACTGAAACTGTGGGAAGTAGTCACTTAACCGACATGCCCCAACCTACCACAGGTGGGGTCTAACCTCTACCCCCGATTGGGAGGGTACCAATACCGTGCCATGCGTAAAGACACTATCTTTATGTGCATTATCTTTATGTGACCCTCATCTTCCGCTGCTCAAATGAGAATGGTGAGCCCTCATCTAACAGATCAAGCCACCTTATCTACCCTCATCTAACAGGTATAATATCTATTATCTACGCTCAACTAGTAGGTATGATGTCTCAACCTACACTGGCTACGTAGTTATGCAGCACAAAGATTGCATCTAAGAATCACACCCTCTACTAGTAGGTGAGTTCCCATCCTTATGCTCGTTCGGTGCTAGTTTCTACTCCCAACTGAAAGACTCTGACTGAATTCTGAACTGAGCACAATTGAACTGAATCTTATACTGATCATGTTTCTCAAAAGATCTAACTGAGTTATGCTAAGATTACTTAGTTTCGTATCTGATGAAAAAGACATCGAATCATAGTATCTGACCGACGATAAATAGCTTGAATAGATTACTCATATCACTTCTGAGATTAGAATTGAATCACTTGAATACTATTAGATCTGAGCTAATTACAGGACTAAGGCTAGATTACTAGCGATATAGAGATTATAGAGATTTCTGAGATTACTGAGCTTTCAAGTTCTGCACTTGTCTGAGGATATAGATTTCTATAGTTTACTGAGTTTTGAGAATCATGGCTCAACTAGAATTATCGAGAAACTGACACAGGATCTAGACAACAGCTCTATTTTTGGGTATAAATACCCCCAGGACTCGATAGCATAAAAGTAAGCATCATCATTCATTCATCATCACAATCATTCATGCATCATCACAATCATTCAAACATTTTCACAAGTAATTCAGGAATCATGCCATATGTTCATTTCCACAGTCATTAAACATCACCTCAACATTTAAGGATCTTAAACATCTATTCATCATCACAGTCGCCAAGGAGTCACTTTAAGCATCTTGGAATCATAATCATATAATAACGTAGGGGAAACATTCTACTAGATTGTACTCCCTTCAACAAGGTTTTACCTCAGCTATTTCATACCTATATCGATCTTGACATGTGTTTGGATATTCCATAGCTTGGGAAGACTTCATACTATCACGTCATAACTTACTTTCTAACCACTTGGCATGTATTAAAAGCTTAACATATATCAAGAGCACATAATTGGGGGAATTTACAACCATCATATCTTGACTTGTTCACTAGGGTGTTTCAACAACCATTAGACATGACCAATTTTTCACCTACTTGGGAATTTCATGCTATCTTGTCACATTTCACTCACTAAGGCATTTTATCAAACACTAGGGATGCATGGACTAGCTCACAATTTGGGGTTTCCTATTCAACATACTATAGTGGCCCTTATACTTCAACTAAGCTCTTTATCAAACCTATGGGGAACGTTCTTCACTTATTCAACCATTTCTACACCCAAAATTCATGAACACATCACATGGAAAAACAACTTCAAGAGGGTCTATCACAAATATCACATGAATTCCACATACTAGGGTCAAAGCTCATAAATTTTGTAGGCAAACATAAATCAAAACTCAACAACACATTAAACATCCATTTCTACTCATACAAATCATTAACAACTCATAAACATAAAAATCTTTTAGTTTTAAAAAGGGTTCTTGAGCTTCTTGGATGAAAGGGACCCAAGAATCAACATCTACATACCTTAATCTTTGAAATTAGATGAACTTTAGTGCTTGAAACTTTATCCATACTTGAAAAAAATAGATTATTGAAGCCCACACTATGAGGAACTTGATTCTTGAAGAAACCTTGAAGAATTTATGGATGAATTTTGGAAGATTAGGGTTCTTGAAACCCTAGATATTCTTGAGAGAATTGGAAAAGAAATGGATTTAATTAGGGTTTGAATGAGGGTTACGCATATTTGTAGAGGCTCAAAAAAGGTAGGAAATGACCAAAATACCCTTGCAAAAATGCCCTTGAATTGCTGGAAAAATATACTTGACAACATCCGTGATAGGCCGTCAGGTCCGTGATAGGTCGTCACGAATGGTCATCACAAAAGGGGTCCAAATTCTTGATTTTCTGCCCAGGGCTGACGACATCATCAGAAATGTTGTCAGAATGTGATGAAGTTGTCAAAAAGGTCGTCAGTAACATGATAGCCCATCAGAAACGTCGTCACCATTTTCTATCTTGATATGCTGGAATAAAATGGGGATAACTCTTTGCTCCGATATCGGATTTAGGCAAAATTGGTATAGTTGGAAAGATAATTCAAAGATATTTCATTTGATATATAGCAAGACACCCAGTTTTTCATATACAATGAGTTATGGTTGATTGAAATTGATCCAAATTTTTACGGTCACTTAAGCTTGAACGATAGGAAAGCTTTCAACTCGACCATGAGTTATGAGACCTCTATGATCTTGATTCATGCTCAAATATATTCCCACACAATTCAAAGAATTTCATAGTTGGGAGGATATTTCTGAAACATTTTGACTCAGATTTTCGTTCTACCAAATACGCTCTAAGGCTCAGACTGGAAGAGGATTTTGTGAGGCGTTACACTAACTTATAACCTACATTACGATGTCAAGATACAAGCCTAAAGCCCTTGAATACAGAGCTTTCCCCCCTCAAACGGCCTCAAAATCAACCAACATATACAAATATATAATTTATGCATTAAACGAAAGACAATGATACCCATATTGCCTATTTTCAAGTGGGGGTCAAAATGGAATCAAAAATGAATATTTCAAATAAAAGAGTAAAACTAGAATTTTTATTTAGAAAACTCATACCCATGATTAAAGGAACCCGTAGGAGAAAACCCAAGTGAAAACGAGTTAAAAATGAGGTCTAAATTGAAGAAATACCATTTTAGGCCTTCTAGGCTAAGAATCCCCAATTTGAAATTATGATTTAAAGAGTTTTAAATGGAAAATCAAAGTAAAGTAATTCAAATAGTAATTTAGAGATTACCCAAGCTCGAGAATGGAACAAATCGTTCAAAACACTCTCTACCCTAAGCTCAAAATCTCAAAAATAAAAGAAAAAATCAAGAATTTTTTTATACCTTTCCACCAATGACCACTAAAGTGGTTAATTGACTATTTTAGTGCTCATCTCTTAAGCACGGGTTCACCATATTAGCAATCCATCTCGTATGTGTGAGGTCTCTAAAATGGTTCCCAATGGCTAAAATGCTCAAATGACTTCTTTAGCAGTAGTTTCTTTGACTGGCAGGGTCCGCTAAATCGGTGCTTAGGGCGCTAAAGAGGCTAACTTTTTAGATGTCCTTTGGCCACTAAAGAGGCTACACCAAAATACAGTTGCATCAGCAACTTTGCAAACTTGCCGATCAATCCCTCGAGATTCATTCAAAATCCCACAAAGGAAAACGTAATATGCTACAGGACTAAATATGGCATTTTGCACTCAGTGATGACATCAAATTTTTGAAAAGACATTGTTTTCAAAAAATTAACCCCCAAGACCCAATTTCACTAATTTTTGAACTGAGGGTTGAAATGAGATCTTAAGGCCATAAAATCAAACCAAGACGTTACCAACTATAAATCAACGTTCTAGATCTACTAGCATAGTTTGTTTTTCCATCCAACATACAATACAATAAATGCTGACTAAACTCTACTATAAGGCCTTTTGAACTTCAAAAAACCATAAAATCACATAAATCACTTTGGATCGCATTGGGAACCATGTTGTAACACCCCACACTTTTGGGCTAGAACCTAAATCATCTTTTCTAGGTATATATACCCTAATCCAATAATATCTATTTATATATAAGTGTGAATAACCATTCTATAATTTGGGAATATCCTTGTATATGACTATAAGTCACAAAAATTTCCTAACTCAAAGTTAAGTTCAGCACTTTCCTACCGATTAAATTTTACTTGATATCTTTACTTGGGTCAATTTCCAATGACCATTACTCCTTGAATATAATGAGTTATATGGCCTTCTATCTATCAAATTAGATACCATTGTGTCTTCTTTCTATCGGAACTGACCGTTCATCAATCTAAGTTTAGAGTGAAAAGTTATACGTGTTTTTGTAAGGCACTGTCAGCATGAGCGATGGGGGCACGTAAAGCAAAGACCTTGCTACGCGATTGGAGTAACAAGGCATATCTAGAGAAATGATTTTGGGTCCACGGTGTGCCTCGCTCTTCACATACATCAAAATATGTTTTCCCAAGTTAAATCAAGGTTCAAATGGTCCTTTCACCCCCCATAACTCCCCCAACCCATTTTATAACCCTAAAGTAATCCAAACTAGTGTAAAAGTCCCCAAAATCCTCATTTTCTTCCTCCTAAGAACATCAAGGGAAAATTTCTCAATTTTAAGGCTTGTTGTTTCTAATCTCAAGGTTCCTTTTTAATTTACCTCCATCAAAAGCTATGTAGAACTATTCTAACACTCATTGTGTAAGTATGATGATTTTGATAATCCCTATATTTTATTTGTATATGTGAAGGCATTGAAATTGATTGGAAATCATAAATAGTGAAACCCCTTTTTATGATGAACTTATGTATTTACTATGGGATTTTCCATAAACTTATGTGCATATGTTATAGGCTTTAAAGTATTTGGAGTGTTTGAAACATGAAACCCTATTTTATGATATGAATTATGCATTTAACAATTATTGTGGGTTCTCAAATAAAAACAAAGTATGTGCATGTATTATGGATTTTGAAGTGGATTTGAAAGCATAAACTATAAGTCTACATTTTCAATCATGAATGTTATTTGTTGACTAATGTTGGGGTTTTTTTTTTATGAATGATGATAAGCTTGAGTTTAAATGCCTCCTTAATATCTATGCATTGTTAGTTTACATGTTTTCGAAGGGGTGTTTCTTATTCTAAGTGCTCTTGTTTTCTAATAGAGAATTGCATGTGATTTATGAAAGAGTTAGTCACCATATGTTAGAGTCTTAAAAACAGAATGTTTTTACATAAGTTTTCACATACTATTTAAATTAAGAACTTGCATGAGATGTTTAAATATTTTTGTGGTCATTAATATAATTTGTAAGTGAAAGGGCTATGGATATGATATGATATATGTCACGACCCGAGGCTACCCCCTAGTCGCGATAACGGTGCTTACGCTCATAAGTGACCACAAGTAAACCTATGAGCTGGTACCTGCTGTGAGCACTGAGTATTATAATAATAAAGGATATGTACAGAGAACAACTAATAAAGCCATAAGGTTTAAATACTAAAAATACAATTGAGTTACAAGTCTAAAACATCTGTCTAAACGACTGTCTGAACCTCTGAAAAACCTCTAAGACTGACTGTGGATTTGATGGGACAAATCCCCAGCTAAGTAAAAAAAGTACTGAAATAACTGAATGAAAGATAAAATTGTCCTCAAAGGATGAGGACTCACCACTACTACTACTACTATTGTAACACTGGATTATCTAAGTGCAGTCAGGAAACTGTACATCAGAACCTATCATATAAGATATCATAGCGGAAATAAGAGTATACAATCAGTACTTTGAATATACTGATATATGAGATAAGGACAAGCTAAAAAACATGGGTAACTATGCATGAAATAATAATGTAAAATGAATAGCATGATATAACTGAACATGAATGCACGAAACTATAGTATATGAGAATGAAAGACCAAGCATATATATATATATATAAATTTCTGAAATAAGTTGTAAACTAAAATACAGAAATCAGATAAATGAATAACTGAGAGTTTGTATGCTTTTGTCAAGTAAAACTGAACTGACACTATAATGAATACTCTACTGAGACTGTGGGAACTAGCTCTAACCAACATGCCTAAATCTATGCTATTGGGGTCCAACCTATAACCCCAGTCGGAAGGGTGTTGGTACCTTGCCAGGGGTACCAACACATGAATGACGATGTGGGTTCAGGAAGGATGATATCCCGCAATACTAAAGAGTCACCCTAAGCTGCTAGGAGTACTTAACCTAGCAGGCTATATAGTTTGGTAACTCAGGGATTGCTACTAAGTGTCAAACTCTATACTAGCAGGAATGCCCCTATCTTTGGGTTTGCTCAGTGCTGAATCCTACTCCCAACTGAATGACGTTGGAACACTAACTGTTTTATGCACTGAAGATTATAAGCTCAGGACATGGTATGTCAAAAACAATAGTGAATACTAATTTTGAAGTAATTGTAAACATGTAAACTAATGTCTTTAATATGAAGTAAAATTGGAACTTTCATTATAAAAGTGATAATCTGAATATGAGAATGAAATCATGATTCTATTTGACTTGTTACTTGAAAATGAAAATCATGTAAAACACATAGTTTTCGGGTGTTCATAACCCAACAACACTAAATGGAAATAACAATAGGGACATATAAAATCTTTGAAAACCATAATAGGAAGTCATTACACAAAACCCAACATTTAGACATTTCATCAAACACATGAGAGTCATGATTTAAGCATGGGAATGGGTAAAACATGTGATAATAACATATTTACAATACTAAAACCGTGAATTAGGGATTTAACTTGAAGATTTCACCATTCAAATGTGTAAGGGCTCATTCCATCAAAACACTTGTAAACATAATTTATAATCAAAATTCATAAGAGCTTCACGGAGATAATTTAACTTGAACATGTAAAAACTCATAATTTAGTATCAAAAAATGGTTCTAGGACTCCATGGGTGAAAAAGGGCCCATGGATGAACATCACACATACCTGAAATCGCTTGACTCTCAAAGAAACTTGAACTTTGGGGCTTTGGAGATGACTTGAGAGAAAACCCTAATTATGATATTCTTGAGAGTAGAGATGGTTAATGGCTTATAAAACTAATTAATAATGGCTAAATATTCCTATTTGGTACTTTAAGTCATTGGTGGGGGGGGGGGGGGGGGGGTAAGGTTTGAGGTGGGAAAAAGATCAAAATACCCCTCCAAAGCTGAATAAAAAATTCTAAAATTTCTTTAGTTAATGACTTGGCTAATGGCTTATCAACTTCTTTGATGGCCTGTCAACCTAGTCATCAACTCCCTTTCATGTTGTGGTTATGTGTGATGACTTGGCTAATGGCTTGTCAACTAGTTGATAGCCTATCATCCTAGTCGTCACCTTCTTCAGAGTTACTTCCTTAGGTTGATGACTTTGGCTGATGGCTTATAACCATCTTAATAGCCTATCAGCCAAGTCATCACCTTCTTCAGTGATTTTGCCTAAGGTTGATACCTTGGATGATGGCTTGTCAACTGGTTGATAGCTTATCAGCCTAGTCATTAACTTGATGATAGATAGATATATTGAGGTAAAATGAATACAACTTCCCAATCCAATATCGGATTAAGGTGAATCCAGGTGAATTGGAAATACAACTTAAAAACCTTTTATTTTATATATAGTAGGACACCTGAATCAATATATTCTATCAGATACACTTATCAAAAGTTGACCCTAGCTGGAGCATTCAGCAAAACTCTATCGAAAGAAAAGTCCTCAACTCGTCTTTAAGTTAGAAGGGTATTATGACCTCAATTAATATACAAAGATATTCCAGCATAGTATATTTGATAATCATACATATATATATAGAATAATTTGGGTTCAAGTTTGTACGCATAGGAACAACGATTTGGATTCTAGCCCAAAAATGTGGGGTATAACATTATCTCCTTTGGTAATATTCATCCTCGAATAAGACTAGTTAACTGAGAATACTGGGAGAACTGAGATCATATGCCGAACATGGATGACTGGAAACATGAATACATGACCAATTCTAAAACATGATACATGACTGAACTAATTTCGTGAATACATGCAATGACATGACAATGGTTATAACGCTGAGATAAAAATGAGAGAGTCAACTTATGAGTACCCATTACTTCAAGATGGATCTTGTTTTGAGAAAAAAAGATGAGAGATTTAGTACATGAAAAATTGAGGGTATTACAACATCTCCTCCTTTGTAACACCCCTATTTTTGGCCTAGTCTATGAACCATAATTCCTAATATAAAATCTATTATCCAGATTATTCAAATGTGAATATAAGTTTTATGATATTTATCCTCATGTTTGATGTGCTTTTGAGGTGAAATTTTTCTATAAGAGTCACTTAGAACAAAGTTGAGCTTAGAGCCTTTGATTCGTCCAAAGTTTGCTATTCGATTCTTCTAGGGTCTACTTTGAACATGTATAACTTTTTATATATGTGAAATTTTGCAGTTAAAGACCCACCAAATTGTATATAATTGAATTATCTTTACAACGATACCAATTTTACCTTAATCCAATACCCGAGAAAAAAAATTATGACATTTTTTGTGAGAGGCAGTAAGCCGACATGATTGGGACACGACACATCGGTCGTCGACGCGATTAGCGACGTGAAACAATGAAAACCGCATCACTAAACTATTTCACACTATTTTTGTTCCTAAAGGGTCTAGGGGCACTTTGGTCACTTCCCCTCACCCAAATCCGTCCATAACACTTAATTTCAGCCACCAAAAGTATTAGATACATGATTTCTCATCTTTTTCTTTCCAAGAAAACCTTAGCCCCCTCAATAACACCAAGAACTTCATCAAAGTTTCTTCAATACAATCAAGAAATTAAGGTTCCTGATCCAAGAAGTTCAAGAAAAATCTTTCAATAACATACCCAAGGCTCCCAAGTCAAGCTTTCAATTTCAAAGTCAAGCTTTCTACATCAAGTTCATGATTTCTTCAAGAATCCATCTAATTAAGGTATGTAGGAGTTCATCCATGGGTCCTATTTAACCCATACAACCCAAAACTATTTTATTTCAATTAAAGAATAAATTTTTCGATCATTATGTTATTTTAAATGTTCAAGAAATATTGAATTGGATATTTTCATGGTGATTTTAATTAATTTCAGCCCATGTGTGATTCCATGCAAGATTTTAAATTCCTCATGCTATGAATTTGTGTTTCCCATGCTTTATTCAGGTGAATTCCATGATAGATCCAAAATTCATGATTTTTAGCAACATTCCCATGTCTTAAATTCATGCTTTCCACATGTTTAATGAAATTCCCATATCATGTTCAATCAATTTCAAGATGAATCCCCAAGTTATGAATTTTGCCATGTAACTCTATTGTTCACCCATGTTTAAGGCATTCTTAGGTTCAAGCTATGATCTTTACATGTATGATTAAACTCCCATGTCCTATTTCTAGCAAACTTTATATGAATTCCAAAATTCATGATTTTAGTTATGCAATCATGTTATGCTCCCATGTTTAAGATATTCCCATGTCCAAGTTCATGATCCCCATGTGTTTTGGTGAATTACCCCATATTAAAGTATTAATCTTCACGTGCTTGATGAAATGCCCAAGTGATATGTTTCTTTAAATAATGCTTACTTATTATGGTCTCAAATTCTCTCATGTGTCCTTATTATCTATGCTATCGAGTCCTGGGGGTATTAAATACCTGAAATTTAGCTGTTTATTTAGTCTCCAGTCGAAATAGAATAATTTTGTAGTATCTCAAATAGTAGCATTCGGCCAGTCAACCGAATCAGTGTAAGATAAGTGAAGCCTAGTACATTATAGTGATCAGTTCAATGTCGATTCAGCTGGGAGTAGGATTAAGCACCGAGCAAACCCAGGGATGGGGGCATTCCTACCAACAGAGGGTTTGACCCTTAGTAGTAGTCCCTTAGTTATAGGACTATGTAGACAGCATAGGGTAAATCGTCTTTCTACCATACTAGGGTTGATGTAATCATATACATCTCATGAGTCTTCCTGTCAGATTTGGGTTAACCTAGTTACTGTTAGTAACTGTAACGACCCAAAATCACTCCTCGGGACGCTACATGGTGCCTAGGGTCATAAGTGACCCCAACCTAACCCTTCACTTGGCATCACACATAAATAACTGAATAAAATGCATAAAATCAAAAGAATAAGGAGGAATATAACTCAAATATGAATTTGCTCAATACCAAAAAAGAAGTCACAAGATTACAACACAACTTTTTACAACAAAATCAAAACCCAATACATCAACTTCTACCCACTGTCTATGAAGCCTCTACTAGTACTGACCATGGGTAGTTCAGCCATGACTCCCAAGAACCCCGACTCAATACGACTAAAAAAGAAAATAACACTCATCTCAACCGTATCACTGAATCGAGCCCTTGAATCAAAAGGACTCATCATCTTCCAACTGGAAGCAACGAACAGATCGAACATGGTATATATACTATAATTTGTACCTACATTATGAGACAATGTTGCACATAGACGTATATATGGATCAACACTTGGGAATGTACTGAGTATATGGGGGTGAATGCACATGTATAAAATCGTATCAACCTTCTTCAGACAAATCATGGATGCAATATGGGATGACTCACATAGCTTGAACAAGTATCAAATGTAAAGCTCATAAATCATGTAAGATAAGGCACAGAACATAAATCTCATGAGTCATTATTCTTTAACCTTAAAATCAGAACTCTTCTCTTATTCTCAATACTCAAGACCATACGGGATTTAAACAATACTATCAATCCATGCATATGCCTCAAGGAGAGTAAAACTTCATTAGTTCTCAAGATCTCATAACTCTTTTTGAACTCAAATACTTGGAATTCAAAATCATATCACTTTGAAACATACATGAAGGCATTTCATTCACTTTAGGAAAATATCTCATTTCAAGCTTTAGGGAAATCATTCAATCTCAAAAGGAATATACTCTAGTTTAATGAAAATAACTCATCTCAAGGTTTCATGGGAAAATACCAAATCAAGGGAAAACACTTCCTTTTGAAGAGACAATTCATATCAAGGGAGTACTTTAGCTAGGAAACCATTTTACAACCACATTAGTAGGAAAATAGCTCATAGGAGGGAAAACACTTTAGTTTCCGATGAAGTAGTTGATTTCAAGTTTGAAAATAAAAGGGAGGTTCTCGTAACCGACATAAACCATGTGAGCTACATAGAATCCAATATTTTGTCCCCCTAAGGAAGAGACCCCACGTTGGGGAGGAGCGTCATACTCTTGCCAGGGAGTATAACCTGGGTCTAGTGATCACTAAACGAAACTCGTCCTCGGGCCCAGTATCAACTCGGCCTTAGGCCCAATAATCATAAAATCGGCCTCAGGCCCAACCTACGTTGGCACGTAGTTTTGGGTTAAGAAACCATAGTAAATTACCCGCTCGGTGCTAAATACAACTCCTCTGAGATTATTTACTCTCATCTCATAAAAATCCACTTTTAGAATAATCTCATGGTTCACCACTAACCCAATAATCAAATCAATAATCTCATATAGTGAAGTGGATTTCAAAGCTCTAGGACCATTAGGTCAATTCATTTCTCAATCATCTCCAAATTCTCCAATCATGGGTGCTTATAGCACAAGAGTTCACAAATTCACAAGTCCCAAATAGGGCTTACTAAGCCATAGTTCAATCTCAAGTTAATGCTCATCAAAAGCATGATATATAGTATATAGATTCATAAATCATATGGAAATCTGTGAATTTCTACAATTTATCTCAAAATCTGAATATAGTCATATGCTTCAGTATCTCAAACATTGCAAATATTAGCTTTTCAAGAAGTAAAATCATGGGGTTTATACCCAGCAGTAAATTCTCAATAAAACATGCAGAAATTATGCCATTTGACTCTTAATTCATGGGAAATATCAAGATAATGCATTCAATAATAATGGGTGAAAACTCCCAATTCAAATTCATGTAAAACCTCATATATTTCAGGAAAATTATGATGTAAATAAGCCTTTGGGCACAAGGATGAAAGGGTTACCCTTGTTCAAAAATCTATATACCTTAAATTAGGAAATTAGATGAACAAGATATCTATAAACTCTTTTTCTTATCCTTGAAAGAGAGGGTTCTTGCAACACTTGACTTAGGGAACTTGAATCTCAACTCAATTTGAAGAATCCATGGTGAGTTCTTAGTCTCCTTGGAGAAGATTTTTTTTTTTTGATTTGATTTGGAGGAGAAAATCCTAGCTCATTAGTGTTAGAGATAGGAAAATGAGGCAGCTGCTTCGCATAGAATATATAGGAGGGTTTAAAAGAGAGGAAAAGACCAAAATATCCCTTTAAAAATGGGCTAAAAATACTGAATGGGGCTGCGACGGTCGAATTAACGGTCCATCAAAAGTTTGACAGTCCGTCGGATCGTCCGTCGCAAGTTGGCCAGGAGAAGGGACATACTGCCTCGCTGCGACGGTCTCAGCGATGGTCCATTGAAAGTTTGATGGTCTGTCATTTTGGCCATCGTACGATGGCCAGGATGGGGCCACACTGCCTCAGAGCGATAGTCAAAGTGAAGGTCCATCAAAAAGTTGGCGGTCTGTCATTTTGGCCGTGGCACGATTGCCAGAAAAAGGGGTTACCACCTTTGTTTCGACGGGACGATTGACGGTCCTTCGTAGACTTGACGGTCAATCAAATCATCTGTAAAACCTGGGTGATTCCGACAATGTTCAGGAAAACGACCCTAACTTTCTCGTTCGATGTCGGATTTTGATAAAATTTGTATCGTTGGAAAGCTAACTCAATGCTCTACATAACAAAGGTTGATATTAGGGAAATTCCACATGGTTCAAAATATTTCACACTTGGGAAGACACCTCTCAAACTTGTAAGGCCAGAATAACACTTCACTTAACATGCTCTAAGGCTCAAACTATGAGGGAATTTTGTGGGGTTCTACAATATCTCCCCCTTGGGAATATTCGTCCTTGAATGTCGACATTCAAGCTAGGAAAAAAATAGAGAGAACTGAGGGCGCATAACTGAAATACTTGTCACACTGAATCTATACCTTTTCAAACTCGGCACACTCGAAGAATGCATTTATTTACGATAGGAACAACTGCATACTGAATCTCAGATTAGAGAGGAACTAAATGATGGAAGGGTGTTACCTTTGTTTGAATTTAGGCTAACTTACCTTAGTCTTATAACAAAGAGTTAGCTCATGATGTATTCAGTGCTTGTGATTTTTGACTGACTAAATCTGGGATCAAACCTCCCTAACAGATGATCCTTGAACCTACTATCAATGATGAGAAATGATTGTGTCTGAGACCAGACCTATTTAGCGGGGAAATCTCTGAATCTGCCAAAGAAGATAATCAAATGAACCCAAAATTGAGATCAAGCCTATCTAACGGGTGACCCCTGGAGTTGGTAACAAGAATACTCAATTGAATATGCTACTGGGATCAAGTCCATCTAGTGGGTGATCTTGAAATAATAAGGATACTAGACTGAATCTGAGATCAAGCCTATCTGGCAGATGATCTCAGGGGCCAATAACACTGATACTAAATAATTGGACCTCGAAATATAGACAAATGAGTACAGAGATTGAGTTCCGTCCTCTCCAGTGAGTGACCTTGGGAACTGATGGTACTGAAGCTGATTAATTAAGTCGACTCATATAAATAGCCGAATTTTCTTGGTTCCGCTATCTGATGGAATATTACTAAACTCTGAAAAGATTACTCGAATACTATAGAGGTTTGCATTGAACACGTGTATACTACTAGATCTAAGCAAAGTATACAACCGAGGCTAGAGTGCTAATGATACCAAGATTACTCAAGTTTTGTAACTTTCTGAGAGTCCTGAGTTCTATAACTCACGGAGTTCTGAGAATCATGGCTCAACTGAGATCATCACAAAGACGGACATGGGCTCTAGATAGCAGCTAAATTTTTGGGTACATATACCGCTAGGACTAGATAATAGAAAGGTGAAACATAACCATTCATGACCATGGACATTCATTCACCATCACAATCACTAAGGCGTCACTTCAAGCATTTAGGGGTTATAAGCATGCGATAACTTAGGGAGGGAATTCTAGGGTCACATTCTATTCAACAAGGTCTGGCATCAATCACTTAGCACGTATTGGGGTCTTAGCATGTATCGGAGAACACATAATTGGGGAAACTTCATGTCACATCACACCTCATCCATCAAACACCTAGCATGTATCAAAGGCATAACATGTATCAAAGAGCACATAATTGGGGGAATTCCAAACTACCGTGTCACAATTCTTCACTGAGGCTTTTCAACAAACATTTGGCATGCATAAGCTTACACACAAATAGGGGGGGGGGGGTTTCCTAGTCAACATGCCATATAGGCTCTAATTCCTTCACATAAGAACTTCATTAAACATATGAGGAGCATGCGTTGCTTATTCAACAATTTGTTTTCTAAATTGGCATGAACACATCATCTAAGAAGCAACGTTAAAAGGGTTTATCATGGAAATCACATGAATATCACATACTAGGGTCAAAGCTTGATAACCTTTTAAACAAACACTAGTCACAACTCAATCATAGCATGAACATCAATTTCAACTAACATGAATCATGAAAAATCATAAACATAAGAATCTTTGAACTTCAGAAGAGGGTTCTAGAGTTTCTTGGACAAGAGGGATTCAAGAGTCAACCTATACATATGACTATCTTTCCCAAAATGACACATCTACTCTCTCCTATCAGCACAACTATCCATTATCTCTATCGCAACCTAAGAAAGAGGTCGCTGAAAAGTTAGGACATGAGGACTTGGAGTATGAAGGGGCATTGCACCTACTTGGCACTTTACTGACTCTTGAGGACTTTAACATCACAAAATTATCAAAGAGGTTTAGCCCAAGAACATGCATGATACAAATCTGGGCTTCACGAATTACTAAAAGCATTGCTCGAGTACATAAGTCACGAGTTGCATGATCCAAATTTAGAGTTTAAAACTCATAGGCAGGGTAGATTACAAACCCAATATATTCCCACATAAGTGGAGTCGTGGGAGGGTAGATTATACGCAGTCCATACCATTACCCTTAAAGGAGTAGAGAGGTTGTTTCCAATAGACCTCCGGCTCAGGATAAAAAGGCAGCATACAAAAGCATTCAAATCATAGGACACCATAAAACAACATAAGTATGCCATTCACAACAAATTACACATTTCCAAACCGAGGACATCAAAGTCCATCTAATTACTAACTATGATGCATCCACATCCTTAGCCTTCTATCCTAATGCTTTTCCTCCAAATCTTCCTATCTAAGGTCAGGTCCTCAGTCAGCTGTAACTTCCCTACATCACGCTCTATCACATCACTCCCCAAAGCGTGATGCCAACTCATAAAACTACCTCCTGAGATACACATTATCCGTCTATAACCCCAATAGTCTTCATTTACTACTTAACACTAAGAACAGGTATCTCCCATTCTCTGACAGAGCACACCACTCCTACTATATCCTACCACTACATAGCCTATAACTTATGTTTCTAAACCATGAGAATCGAAATCACGCATAATACCTATATTCATAATCTCGCTAGTCCCACCTTGCAACTCAACGTTACTACTAACTAGACAATATGCAATAATCCTAAAGAACAAAGTAGCCCCATGGCACCTTGGGCGTACTTCTACATCATACATACAACATCAAACTTGATTACGAATCAAACAAACATAGGCCCTTGCACACACTGTTCAAGCCTATTAGATCACTTCCCTATAACTAGTACCATTAAACAAGAAATCGCCGCCTCTACATTCATGACCGCCAATCATTCAAGCTTAGTGTCTAGCATTTATATCACTCGGATGTCATGAAACAAAAGATCAAATTCACATGCCCACTCGAACTTCATAACCAATAATAATCGATCACAGTCACATCGCCCATCTTATTTCCAATTTATAAACATATCCGCCTTCTATACATCATTACTATCCACCTATTTATACAGCCCCAACATAGCTCATAGCCCTACAATTCTCAACTAAACTCTAACCCACAATCGTAGGGGTGCCTAAATCAACAACACCCATTTACCAAGTACTTTCATCAATAACCTGTACCTTCCAACACAATAGTTACCATCAATAAATCTCTTCATACATTAACAAATAATATTTCTCCTTAACTAGTGACTCCATTTCTACCTCACACAAATAAAAAAGTAAGGACACAACACTTTATTAATAGCCTACACATGTGCAACAAAATTCATCTATACATATATACATATAAGTTCAACAAATGGCCCTTACCGCTTCTCTTGTCACCATTACTTTAAACCCCCAGTTCCAACTAACATAAGAAAAACATGATGAAGATCAAGTTGCTAGTGAATCAAAATAGGACTCACACAGCTTCACTAGGCTTTGGTTTTGTGTTTTGAATAAGAAAATGAGATGAATAACAAAGCAACTATGCTAGTGAATCGAAAGAGCCCCACATGGCTTAACTAGACTTGATTTTTTTCTTTTCAAAAAGACAATGATAACAAGATTACATACTGCAAATGATAGAAACTTGACCCACAATATTCAATGATCTAAGGATACATATCTCATTCTGTTTCACTTGCAAGACTCATAAGAGTGAGGCAGTAACTTTCATCATGAGGGACTCCTGACACACCACAAGGCTCTTATCAAGCCGCTTTGAGAGACTTCTAAAGCTTCTTACTAGCCAATCTAAGAACGTTATTTGGAAAGGAATTGGAACATAGAAATAATGATATCTCAAGAGTAATACATGGGTAAGGAAGCATAGATTCACATCATAGAATATGAGGATGAATCTGAAAGCACCTCTGACTTGGGCTTACTGATCGACTTTTATGAATCATGAATAAAGCACTTCAATCATCAGAACCCAAAAACACTGATGGGGTACCTCTAACTCGATTACAATCCCACTACTATTTGTAAAGATTCAAGCTTGACTATTTTTGATACCTTGAAAATAAGGTGTAGATGGCTTGGATAGAGGAAGTTGAGGATCTGCATAACCATATAGAGAATCTCTTGATAGCACGATCTAACACTCGAAAGAATGGAGACCTTTTCTAAATGCCTTGTAGCCTCTCAAAGAAAAATACAAACGTCTCAGTACCGTTCTGCAAGACTCTACTAGACACGACTTCATAGACACCCTAGGACACTTAAACCTTGTGCTCTGATACCATCTGTAATTACCCAAAATCACCCCTCGAGATGCTACATGGTGCCTTAGGTTATAGGTGACCCCAGGCTAACCCTTTACTTGGCATCACACATAAATAACAGAATAAAATGTATAAAACCAAAAGAATAAGGAAGAATATAGATCTAATATGAATTTTCTCAATACCAAAAATAGAGTCACAAGGTTATAACTCAACTTTTTACAACAAAATCAAAACCCAATGCATCAACTTCTACCCAATATCTATGAAGCCTGTACTAGTACTGACCATGGGTAATTGGGTTATGACTCCCAAGTACCCCAACTCAATACAACTAAAAAATGAAATACCACTCGTCTCAACTATATCACTGACTCGAGCCCTTAAATCAAAAGGACTCGTCACCTGCCAACTAGAAGCTATGAACTAATTGGACATGGTATATATGCTATAATTTGTACCTACATTATGAGACAATATAGCAAATAGATGTATATGTTGATCAAAATGTACTGAGTATATGGGGGTGAATGCACATGTATAAAACCATATCAACCTTCTTCAGTCAAATCATGGATGCAATATGGAATGACTCACATAGCTTGAACAAGTATCAAATGTAAAGCTCATAAATCATGTAAGATGAGGCACAAAACACAAATATAGTGAGTCATCATTCTTTAACCTTAAAATCAGAAATATTCTCTTATTCTTAATACTCAAGACCAAAAGGGCTTTAAAAAATACTATCAACTCATGCATATGCCTCAAGGAGAGTAAAACTTCATTAGTGATCAAGATCTCGTAACTCTTTTTGAACTCAAATACTTGGAATTCGGAATCATATCACTTTGAAACATACATGAAGGCATTTCATTCACTTTAGAAAAATATCTTATTTCAAGATTTAGAGAAATTATTCAATCTCAAGGTTTTATGGGAAAATACCAAATCATGGAAAAACACTTCCTTTTGAAGAGATAATTCATATAAAGGGAATACATTAGCTATGAAACCCTTTTACAACCTCATTAGTAGAAAAATAGCTCATCAGAGAAAAAATACTTTAGTTTTCGAGAAAGTAGCTGATCTCAAGTTTGAAAGGCAAGGGAGGTTCTCATAACCAACATAAATCATGTGAGATACATGGAGTCCAACATTTTGTCCTCCTAACAAAGAAACCCCACATAGGGGAGGAGCGTCATACTCTTGCTAGGGAGTATAACCTGGGCCTAGTGATCACTAAACAAAACTCGGCCTCGGGCCCAATATCAACTTGGCCTTAAGACCAATAATTATAAACACATCCTCAGGCCTAACCTTGGTGTCACGTAGTTTTGGGGTAACAAACCGTAGTAACTTACCCGCTTGGTGCTAAATACTAATCCCTTGGGATTATCTGTGCTCATCTCATAAAAATCCACTTTTAGAATAATATCGTGGTTCACCACGAACCCAATAATTAAATCAATAATCTCATATAGTAAAGTGGATTTCAAAGCTCTCGGACTATTAGGTCAATTAACTTCTCAATCATCTCAAAATACTCAAATCATGGGTGCTTATAGCGCAAGAGTTCACAAATTTACATGTCCCAAATAGGGCTTACTAACCCATAGTTCAATATCAAGTTAAAGCTCATCAAAAGTATAATATATAGCATATAGATTCATAAATCATGTGGAAATCTAGGAATTTCAAAAATTTATCTCAAAATCTCAATCTAGTCATATGCTTCAATATCTCAAGCATTGCAAATGTTAGCTTTTCAAGAAGTAAAATCATAGGGTTTACACCCAGCTATAAATTCTCAATAAAACATGCAGAAATCAAACTATTTGACTCTTAATTCATGGGAAATATCAAGATAATGCATTCAATAATAATGGGTGAAAAACTCCAATTCCAATTCATGTA
This sequence comes from Capsicum annuum, assembly GCF_002878395.1. Lineage (NCBI taxonomy): Eukaryota > Viridiplantae > Streptophyta > Magnoliopsida > Solanales > Solanaceae > Capsicum > Capsicum annuum. Next base: position 188,131,920 of record NC_061119.1, read on the forward strand.
AAACCTCATATATTTTAGGAAAATCATGATGTAAATAAGCCTTTGGGAATAAGGGTGAAAGGGTTACCCTTGTTCAAAATCCCACATACCTTAGATTAGGAAATTGGATGAATAAGCTCTCTATAAACTCTTTTTCTTATCCTTGAAAGAGAGGGTTCTTGCCACACTTGACTTAGGGAACTTGAATCTCAACTCAATTTGAAGAATCCGTGGTGAGTTCTTAGATTCATTGGAGAATAATTTTGTTTTGATTTGATTTGGAGGAGAAAACCTTAGCTCATTAGTGTTAGAGATAGGAAAATGAGGCAGCTGCTTTGAATAAAATATATAAGAGGGTTTAAAAGAGGGGAAAAACCAAAATATCCCTTTAAAAATAGTCTAAAAATACTGAATAGGGGCTGCGACGGTCGAATCAATGGTCTATCAAAAGTTTGATGGTCCGTCGGATCATCCGTTGTAAGATGTCCAGAAGAAGGGACATACTGCCTCGCTGTGATGGTATCAGTGATAGTCCATTAAAATATTGGTGGTCTGCCATTTTGGCCATCGCACGATGGCCAGTATGAGGCCACACTACCTCAGACCAATGGTCAAAGTGTCAGTCCATCAAAGAGTTGTGTATTAAATCAGTATTACTTATTGTATTCACCCTGTATACTCAATACATTTCTGAAGTACTGATCCACATATACATCTGTGTGGCTACATTATTTCATAATGTAGGTACCATTTATAGCCCGCATATCACGATCAAATAGTTATAGATTCCAGCCAGTAGGTGATGAGTTCTCCTACTTTAGGAACTCCGGACAATTTTAGTTCATCCACAATTCATTTTTTCATATGTATTGATTAGTAGTAGTTGAAGGAATGTCCCAGCTATCTATTATAACTATTGTAAAGGCTTCATAGATGTCAGTCAGAGTTAGTCATGTAAATTTCAGTTTCTTCCTTTAGTTTAATCAGGTTGTGAAATTTATCAGTAATGTATTTATTCAAATTATACCATGAATAATTTTTTTGCAGAACAGAACTTGTTATTTATTTTATTATAATTCAGTTGCTTAATAGTATGCTAGTTCATGGGTTAGCTTAGGATCACTTGTAGTTCCAAGCATCGTGTGATGACGAGGGGGTAGTCTTGGGTCGTTACAAACTTTGTATCAGAGCACAGAGTTGAAGGGTCCTAGGGTGTCTATGAAGCCGTATCTAGTAGAGTCTTGCAGAACAATATGGAGAAATTTGTACTTTTCTTTGAGAAGCTACAGGGATTTTAGGAAATGTTTCCCTTCTTTCATGTCTCATATCATGTTATAGAAAGGTGCTCTAAGAAACTGATGTAGATTCTCATCATGCCCCCCTCATGTCACCTATACCTTACTTTTAAGGTAACAAAAACAGTGAAGCTTAAGTTCCTACAGGCAGAGTTTTCTCAGACAGCCCCCATAGACAATTATGGGATTGTATGTAGACTCATGTATCTCCTCATTTTTTTAAGTTTTGAAATTTAAAGGACTTCATTCACATTCAGGAAAAATCATGCACTAAGCCAAAGTCAGATATGCTTTCAGATTCCTTCTCAGAATCCTATGACAATATATAATCTAGAGTTAAAAGCATGAAACCAAAAGTTTAGCAATAGTAGAGTTGGGATAGTGAGGCAGATTTTGTATCCATGGGGCTAGTTGTATGAAAGGTGAACTAGTAGGCTTGAAAAAGTATATGTAAGAATTTAAGTTTATTGATTTAAAATTATATACTGTTGATGTTGGATGTTCAGGTGTGATTGTAGTTCTCATGGTTTAGATGCAATGTTAGTAGGCTATGAAGGAAGTTAGTATGGTTTATTAAAGGTTTGGGGATATCCATGCTAAGTGTTAGAATCTAAGTTTGAATCTTTGAAAATTTAGCTAATAGAAAAAAAAAGAGTTGAAGCTCTAGATGGTGTGAACTCAGAGTAAAGTGATTGCTTTTTAGTTTAGAGTTATTAAAGAGGTCCACAAACTTAAGATGATAGCTTTAGTCTAAGGGAAAGATAATAGAACAAGTGACCAAGTCAGGTTCTCAGATTTTAGTAGTAGTGCCAGTATGTGTATAAAAGTAGTAAGGGAGGATGATTTCAAACCTATTTTTATCTCAGTGAAAAGTTTTTCAGTCTTCACGATATCTACTCATGACTTACAAGTCAGCTCTATAATCATAACTCATGTTCATGCACATAATAGAAAATGAGGTACGTTTCTAGTTCCTACTATAAGCAGTTCCATTTCACCTAGCAGTAAGAATCATATTTCATGAAATCATAAACTCTAAACTCAGGTCATGCAGCTCATGACTCATGTACCCATTCCTTACAGTATGTTTAGATCTAGGTACTCATGCTACACTCCTAATGATCAGAGAAATTCGGTTTATGTCATCTATGCCTTCAATTTAGGTCTCTTTAACAAATTCATGCTTTTCATACTCTATTTATCAGGCCTTTGTTAAGTGTCAAAGTTATCCTTTCATATTTCAAGTCCTCATGTTCTAACTTTTAGTGACCTCTCCTTATGTCTTGATTAGTTGAAATTCTATGTGTTTTTCTTGGGCTAGTACATGAAAGTTGTTATTGATAGAGGTTTAGAGAATGTGAGAAAGCTGTTATGGTGGTTGTTTGCCTAGAAGTTCATGTGTGGTTATGATGATAGGCTTGAATATTATGTTGGTTTATAGTGGATGAATTCATTGTGCACTAGTTAATTCATGGTAAGAGGTTGAAGTTGGTTGTTGAAGTGGGAATGATTATTATTCTTAAGATGAGAAGTTGTGAAAATAAATGGTGTATTGAATTCATGATTCAGGCTAGTATACAGTGGCTATGTGTGCATTTTGTGGATTCAAGTAGGCTTGATTATAGTGAGAGAATTCAGTTATGCTCAGACTTCAGTAGATAGAGTTATTAGTGCTCATGTGAATATTTTCAGAAGCCTCAAGTGAAGTGTAGTTTTGAAGTGGAATGTATTGTTGATTATAATCTTTTAGTATAATTCAGTTCGTTTATCTAGTAATCTAGTTTAGTAGTCACACAGAAAAATTCCTATAGTCATCCCTATTTCCATCTAGTCTTACTATCCAATCTTTCATGAGTTTAACTATTCCATGGTATAATTCAGTCACATCTATGCAAGTTACAAATTACAAATTTAGTTTATTCCATGCATCATGTTTCAGATTCAGATATTTATTCATTATTCTAATCATAAGTGTCCTGTGCATCATCCCAGTCTTTTTTTAGTATTTTATCCAAGTCAACGTTATTCAGGGAACGAATGATCCCAATAGGGATATTGTAATACCCCAAGTATTCATGTCCTAAATCTCTCATCTTTTCTTCACTAAATTAGATCCAACTTGAAGTAATAGTTACTCATAATTTGACTCTCTCGTTTATATCTCAATCTTACAACCATTCTCATGTCAGTGCATGTATTCACAAAAACTATTTCGGCTCAAGTATCCTATTTCAGAATAAGTTATGCAATCATGTTCCAAGTCATGCATGTTTAGAATATGATCTCAGTTACTTTCGTACAGTACTCTTAGTTTAGAATGAACCATCGTTCCTACATGTAAAAACTATAATCCAAATAATTCCCATGTGAATATAAGTTTCATGATCTTTATCCTCGTGTTTTATGTGCTTTCGAGGTGAAAAGTATTCATATGAATCACTTAGAACAAAGTTGAGATTAGAGCCTTTCATTCGTCTAAAGTTTGGTATCGATTCTTTATGGGTCTATTTTGAACGTGTATAACTTTTTATATACATGTAATTTTTCAGATCAAGACCCACCAAATTGTATATAATTGAATTAGCTTTTCAATGATACCAATTTCACCTTAATCCGATACCCGACGTGATTGGGATGCGACGTGTCGGTAATCGATACGATTAGCAATGAGATGCGACGCGATGGCAACTGCGTCACTAAACTATTTCACACACTATTTCAGTTTCTAAAGAGTCTAGAAGAACTTTGGTCACTTTCCCTCACCCAAATCCGGTCATAATACTTAATTTCATCCCCCCAAAGCATTAGATACATGATTTCTCATCTTTTTCTCTCCAAAAAAATGCTACACCATCAATAACACCAAGAACGTCATCAAAGTTTTCAATACAATCAAGAAATTAATGTTCCTAATCCAAGAAGTACAAGAAAAAGCTTTCAATAACATTTCCAAGGATCCCAAGTCAAGCTTTCAATTTCAAAGTCAAGCTTTCTACGTCAAATTCATGATTTCTTCAAGAATCCATATAATTAAGGTATGTGGGAGTTCATCCATGGTTTCTCTTTCACCCATGGAGGCCAAAACTCTTTTATTTCAATTAAAGAATGAATTTATCGATAGTTATGTTATTTTAAATGTTCAAGAAAGATTGAATTGCATGTTTTCATGATGATTTTAATTAATTTCAGCCCATGTGTGATTCCATGCAATATTTTGAATTCATCATACTTTGAATTTGAGTTTACCATGATTTATTCAAGTAAATTCCATGATAGATCCCAAATTCATAATTTTTAGCAACATTCCCATGTCTTAAATTCATGCCTTCCACATGTTTGATGAAATTCCCATATCATGTTCAATCAATTTCAAGATGAATCCCCAAGTTAGAAATTTTGCCATGTAACTCTATTTTTCATCCATGTTTAAGGTATTCTTAGGTTTAATCTATGATCTTTACATGTGTGATTAAACGCCCATGTCTTATTTCAAGTGAGCTTTATGTGAATTCCTAAATTTATGATTGTAGTAATGTAATCATGCTATAGTCTCATGTTTAAGATATTCCCATGTCCAAGTTCATGATCCCTATGTTTTAGGTGAATTGTCCCATGTTAAAGTATTAATCTCCATGTGCTTGAAAAATTGTCTAAGTGTTGGGTTTCTTTAAATAATGCTTACTTTTTATGGTCTCAAATGCTCTCATGTGTCCTTAATATCTATACTATCGAGTCTTTGGGGTATTGAATACCAAAAATTTAGCTATTTATCTAGTCTCTAGTCAAAATAGAATGATTCCTTAGTATCCCAAATAGTAGCATTCGGTCAGTCAACAAAATCAGTGTGAGTTCAGTCAAGCCTAGTACAATCTAGTATTCAATTCAGTGTCGACTCAGTTGGGAGTAGGATTCAGTATCGAGCAAACCTACGATTAGGGGCATTTATGCCAGCAGAGGGTTTGACCTTTAGTAGCAGTCCCTAAGTTATAGAACTACGTAGCCAGCGTAGGGTAAATCGTCTTCCAGCCAGACTAGGGTTTACGTAACCATATACATCTCATGAGTTTTCCTGCCATATTAGGGTTGACCCAGCTACTATTAATAACCCATGGTATGGTTCTAACACCCTTCCAACTGGGGTTACAGGTTGGACCATAAATTAGTCTATTATCAGGGTATGTCAGTCAGATGATAACTCTTACAATTTTAGTTTCAGTATTCAATTATGAACTCAGTTTAGTTTTAGGTTTGCTTGACCATAGCATACAATTATCAGTATTTCAGTATTTCAATTTATAGACTATTTTAGAATAATGTTACATGCTTGGTCTTGCATTTCAAATATTATAATTTCTATGCATTCATGCTCAAATATCTCATGTTGTTTAGATAGTCCTCAACTCATATGTATAGTACTCCACGGTTTCATTCCAGTTATTCAGACTAAGTACAGTCCCGTATCACATGACCAGTATTTAGATAGCATTCATTCAGTTAATCAAATAAGTTTAGTATATGACTATGTTTTGTTTTGTATATTTATGCATTTGTGCTCAGTATGATTGTACACTCAGATCCTCGATTTATGCCAGTCTCCATCACATAGTTTCAGACTTAGTATTCATATAGTGTCCATATTTTACCATATCCCAACTTTAGTTCTACTTATATTCTTAAAGTATAGTTTTACAAAAACTAAGTGTAGAGATTCACTATCTTATCAGAGTATGTTTTTCACTCATGCTTTAGGATATTTCAGTTTTCAGTATATTCTAGCCTATTATTAAGTCTACTTACACTTAGCGTGCATGTTTTAAGAATACATATGAAATTAGTTGTACTTATTGCATTCACCCCTGCATTCTCAGTACATTTGAGAAGTACTGATCCACATATACGTCTGTTTGGCTACATTGTTTAATAATGTGGATACCATTTGTAGCCCGGACATCATGATCAGAAAGTTGCAAATTCAAGCTACCAGGTGATGAGTTCTCCTACTTCGGGAACCCCAAACAGTTTTAGTTCATGTACAGTTCATTTATTTTCATATGTATTGATTAGTGGTAGTTGGAAGCATGTATCAGCTATCTGTATTCAGTATAGTAGAGGCTTCATAGATGTCAGTCAGAATTAGTCATGTAAATTTTAGTTTCTTCCTTCAGTTTTATCAGATTGTAAACTTTATTAGTAATGTATTTATTCAGATTATGCCATGAATATGTTTTCGCACAGCAGAACTTTTTATTTATTTTGTTATAATTCAGTTACTTAATAGTATGCCAGTTGATGGGTTAGCTTAGGATAACTTGTGGTTCCAAGCACCGTATGATGACTAGGGGGTAGTCTTGGGTCGTTACACCCTTGGGATAGTTCGTCTCCTGAATGATACTGACTTTGCTAAAATACTAAGAAAAGACTGAGATGATGCCCGGGACACTTACGAACTTAATCATGACTGAATATCTGGAATCTGAAACTGATGAATGATGCATGAACTAAGCTGAATTTTCAAATTACCAAGATGCAAACATTTTTACCTCTTGGAATAGTCATATTCTTGAGACTTTGGATAGTACGACTAGGTGGAAAAGATGAAAAACCATAGGAACTTGTCTGCTAGACTGCTAGACTGAATTGCTGGGTTTACGGACCAACTTTTACTGAAAGCTTATACTTAAATGGAGTATTTCTTCAAGGCTCTTTCTAAGAAGTTCTAATAACATTAGACAGCACAGAATCTTGGGCATGATCAGAATAAGACATTTATATAAGGAATCCCAACATGGCTATAATTCTGTGACATGTAACATAGGCCTATGAAACATCAGCTAGGGGGTAGAATTTCTATGCCTTAGACAATGCAATTGCTACTTTCAAGCTTAGACATACTTCTCAAATACTCCCTCAACTATACACTCCCCTTAAATACTACACTTTACTTGAGACTAGTTATAATCTTCACATGGGCACTAATAACTCTATCTACTGAAGTCTGGGCTGAGCTGAATTCTCTCACTATGTTCAAGTTTACTTGAATCTACAAAGTGCACACATAACACTATAATATTAGTATGAATCATGAATTCAATACCCCCTAGGTTTTCACAACTACTCATCTAATGAATAATTCTGATTACTACTTCAACAACTACATTTGACCTCTTACTAGGAATTCACTAACACATAATGCAGTCATCCACTTATACACCAACATGACATTCAAGCCTATCTTCCTAACCACACATGACCTTCCAAAAAAATACCCATAAATATATCTTCCTGAAATTCTTCAACCCTCTATCATTAACAACTTGCATGCACTACCACAAGAGAACAAACATAGAATTCTCAACTAACTATGACATATCGAAAAATCATAACCTTAATCTTCCTTTAACCTTACAGACTTAGATAAAAGAAACATATAACAAACTTTTCATTAAAAGGGAACAATTACTCTCTCTCATCTAAATAATTACTCATCACCACTATCATTTCATAAGGAGAGGTCACTGAAGGAGTAGAACATGAGGACCTGAAACATGAAAAGACACTATGCATAACCTTGACAACTTAATTGAGGTCTGAGGAATAGAGTATTAACATCATGAATTCATCACAAAGATCTAAACTAAGGAAATAAATAATGTAATCTAGATTTTGATAATCATTAGGGGTGTGGCATGAGTACCTGGAACTGAACATACTGTAAAGCATGAGTACATGAGTCATGAGCTGAATGACTTGAATTTGGAGTTCATAAATTTATGGAACATGATTCATACTGCTGAGCAAACTAGAACTCCTTATACTAGGTACTGGAAGCGTACATGACCCTCTATGGAAAAGGCATGAATATGAGCTATGATCATGGATATTATATGTCATGTATGAGTAGATATCGTGATAGCTAAAGTACAAAGATTAAAATAAAAATGGGAAAGGCATCTTCTTCCCTAGTGTTGTTCTACAACACACCAGCATCACTACTAGAATTTGAGAGCCTGACTTTGTTCCTTGTTCTATTATCTCCCCCCATAGATTCAATCCATCATCCTACATCGGTGATACAATAATACAAATAAATGATAAATTCACCCTGAAAGACTATGCCTGATAATGTAAGACCCACTGCTAGTACTTTATTCTGATATACAATTCTTAGATTTCTACATCCCCAACAATCATCATATAATAACTTAAACACTAACTAACATAGAATCTTACTGAGTATCACCATACCATGAGTTCACACCATCTAGAGTTTCAACTCTCCTTTCTATTAGCTCAATCTTCAAAGATTCCAACTTTTACTCTAACACTTATCATAGATATCCCTAAACCCTTAATGAACCATACTAACCTCTATCATAGCCTACTAATATCATATCTCTAAACTTATATTTCTCTCTAAACCACGAGGATTACTATTACACCTGAACATCTGACATCAACATCCTATAGCCCATAACTTAGTTGGTAAGAACATCAATTACTACATTACTAGCCTCATTCAAATGTAGTAATCAAGGGTACTATATAAGCACAATCATACCATCATACTTAAATTCTAGCATACACTATTTCAAGCCTACTGATTCACCTTTCATACAACTAGACCCATGAATACATAATCCACTTACTACCGATAAATGCCATCCCTACCTTACCACTTCTACACTTCTAGATTCATAGTTTTAATTATAGATCATATGTTGTCATAGGATTCTGAGAAGGTATCTGAAAATACATCTCACTCATTAGAACTGAGGCACTACCCCTTAATTCAATGACTAGTTTATTGGAAAATAAAAACTAAATGACCCTATTTCTATAATCAAATGAGGCATAACATGAGTGAAGCAAATCCATGCTGAGAATGACATCAAAATCAGTCATCTCTAACTCCATAAGATTAACTAAAGTGAGTTTCTGGGATACTATAATTAGGTAACTTCCATATACCCATCTGGCTATGATAGATTTACCCACTAGGGTAGACATAGAGAAAGGCTCTAGTAATATTTTGATACTAACACCAAAATTGATAGCTCTACACGGGGTTACAAAGGAAAGTGAGGCTCTGGGGTATAGTAAAACATACACAAAAAGATGAAAGATCTATAACGTACCTGTAACCATATCAGGAGAACTTTCCTAATCATATTAGGACAGGAGAGCATACAGTCTGTTTTGGCATTGGAAGTAGCATCCTGCTGATTTAGGTGACCTGCTGGAGCTGACAGACGATTGGAATGGCCCTTTTAGTGCAAATCCCTTTCCTTATGAGTCACTACTAGACACTCTATGACCTTGTGACCTAACTTGCCATACCCAAAACACATACTACTACCAGCTTTACACACACCCTAATTCTTCCTACCATATTCTTCATAAAATAGATGTGTACGATCACTGTTCATGCTACCCTGTGACTTAGAGGCTAATAATTTATCCCGAATATCATTCTTTAACTTTGGCACTAGTGGACTAGCTGAAGAAGGAGATGGGGCTGAGAATTTTTAATGGAACTAGGAATGGTTACCACCCTTCCTACACTTTTGTCTCTCAATCTACTGAGTATGAACCATTAGCCTAGATAGGAAAACATCCCGCTGATTATTCATAGAAACTATTAAATGAGCTAAGATAGTGAAAGAAGCTCTAAATTCGGCATAAGAGATATGTTCATTCAGGGGATCTTCTTGAATAGGTGGAAGTGTGGGCTTATTCCCATTTCTTCTTTCGTTGTTCTTTCTGGGAGGCATGGCCTGTAACAGAATAAAGGATGAGTTAGGAAAAGAGTTTAAATAGAGATCATGCTTATTCTCATAACATGAACAGTGAAAGAAGGAAAACTTTTCCTAAGGCATCTCATAGCCTCTTGTCCATAAGTGTGGCACACTTCACACCAATACAGTAGACTCTACTCAACGTGGCTTTTAGACTCTCTAGGATACTATAAAATCTTAGGCTCTGATACTAAGTTTTCTCATGACCCGAGGCCACCCCTTAGTCACAACAATGGTTCTTATAGTTAAAAGTGACCACAAGCTAACCCATGAGTTGGTACTTGCTGTGAGCATGAGTATTATAATAATAAAGGACATATATAGAGAATAACTAATAAAGCCATAAGGTTTAAATACTAAAAATACAGCTGATTTCACAAGTCTAAAACATTTATCTAAATGACTGTCTGAACACCTGAAAAGCCTCTAAAATTGACCGTGGAGTTGATGGAACAAACCCCTAATTAACTCTAATTGACTAAGTAAAAATGGTACTGAAATAACTGAATGAAACATAAACTTGTCCTCAAAGGATGAGGACTCACCACTACTGCTGCTGCTGTAATGCTGAACTATTTAAGCATGGTATAGAAACTGTACATCCAAACCTATGACATAAAACATTATAACACAAAGAAGAGTATGCAATTAGTACTCTGAATGTACTAGTATATGAGATAAGGACAGGCTAAAATGCATGGGTTAATTGTGCATGAAATAATAACATAAACTAAATAGCATGAGATTACTGAACATAAATGCATGAAACTATAGTATTTGAGAATACAAGACCAAACATATATATATATAGATAGATATTTTTGAAATAAGCTGTAAATTAAAATACTGAAATCTGATAACTGAATAATTGAGAGTCTGTATGCTTTGGTCAAGAAAACCTAAACTAACACTATACTAAATACTGTGCTGAGACTGTAGGAGCTAGCTATAATCGATATGACCCAATCTGAGTTATCGGGGTCCAACTTGTAACCCTAGTTAGAAGAGTGTTGGTACCTTTCTAGGGGTACTAACACATGAATAATAATGTGGATTCCACAAGGCTGATATCCCGCAGGACTAGAGAGTCACCCTAAACTGGTTGGAGTACTCAACCTATGTTGGATACATAGTTTTTTAACTCAAGAATTGCTCCTAAGAGTCAAACCCCATACCAGTAGAAATGCCCCTATCCCTGGGTTTGCTCGATGCTAAATACTACTCCCAACTGAATGACATAAGAATACTGACTATTGTATGCACTGAAGATAATAAGCTCAGGTGATGGTATTTCGAAAACAATAGTGCATACTAATTTTGAAGTAATTGTAAACATATAAACTAATACCTTTAACATGAAGTAAAGATGGAACTTTCATTATAAAAGTGATAATCTTAATATAAGAATGAAATTATGATTCTGTCTAACTTGTTACTTTAAAACAAAAATTATGTATAACACATAGGTATCGGGTGTTCATAACCCACCAGCACTGAATGGAAATAACAATTGGGATATATACATCTTTCAAAACCATAATATGAAGTCATTACTTAAAACACAACATTTAGACATTTTATCAAACACATGGGAGTCATGAATTTAAGCATAGGAAAGGGTAAATCATGTGATAAGAACATAGTTACAATACTAAAATCATGAATTAGGGATTTAACATAAATATTTCATCATTCAAATGTGTACGGGCTTATTCCATCAAAACACTTGTAAAAATAATTTATAATCAAAATTCATGAGAGCTTCATAGAGATAATTTAACTTAAATATGTAAAAACTCATAATTTAGTATCAAAAGGGGTTCTTGGAATCCATGGCTGAAAATGTCCCATGGATGAACATCACACATACCTGGAATTGCTTGACTTTCTAAGAAACTTGAACTTTGAGGCTTTAGAGATTACATGAGAGAAAATACTAATTTTGTTGTTCTTGAGATTAGAGAGGGTTAATGGCTTTTAAAACTTATTAATAATGACTAAATACTTCTATTTTGTGATTTAAATCATGGGGAGAGGGGTAAGTTTTGATGTGAGGAAAAGACCAAAATACCTCTCCAAAATTGAATGAAAATTTCTAAAATTTTCTTTAGTTGATGACTTTATTGATGGCTTATTAATTGGTTGATAGCCTATCAGCCTAGTCATCAACTCCCTTTCTTGTTCTGGTTATGGGTGATGACTTGGCTGATGGTTTGTCAACTGGTTGATAGCCTATCAACCTAGTTGTCACCTTCTTCAGAGTTATTGCCTAAGGTTGACGACTTTGGCTGATGTCTTATCAACTAGTTGATAGCCTGCAAGATTAGTCGTTACCTTCTTTAATGATTCTACCTAAGGTTAACGAATTGGCTGATGACTTGTCAATTGGTTAATAACCTATCAGCCTAGTCATCACCTTGATGATAGATGGATATGCCAAGATAAAATGGACATAACTTCCTACGCCAATATCGGATTAAGGTAAAACTAGACGCATTGGAAAGACAACTCAAAGTAGTTTCATTTGATATATAGTAGGACACCTAAGTCAATATATTCTAGGAGATACACTTATCTAAATTGGATCCTAGCTAGAGCATTCATCAAAACTCTAGCGATAGAAAAATCTTCAACTCATCTTTGATTTAGGAGGGTATTATGACATTGATCAGTATAAAAAATATTACCACATCATATATTTGATAATCACACACATATATATACATAGAATAATTTGGGTTCAAGTTTGTATGCATAGGAACAACGATTTGAATTCTAGCCCAAAAATATGTGGTGTCACAATATGATATGGATTGTGAGTCTAGGTATGATGATACCTATTATGGAATGCCATTAACATTAAAGCAATAAATATTATTAAGAATGAAGAATGTTTTAAAAGACTAAAATTTGGCTTAAAAAGAGCTAAGTAGTTACCTGAAGAAGGCATAAGTTCAAATAACTCATTGTTGGAAACCATGTTTTGTCGATGTGGGTTTTATGATATATTATCTAAAAAGTGGGATAATATGGTATGTAGAAAAGGGGGCATACTTTTTCTTTCATGATACTTCAATCCTTTTAGCAAATTCAGATTGGGGGCTTGTCAGACAAGTTAATGGCGAAACCATATAGCTCATAGGTATCATGTTCGTAGGGTGTACCATCTAGGTTAGAATTAAATCAAAGAGTTGATTCTATGTTTTTATAAGGATGATTTGAAACCCTTTAATTATGCTCATGTTCTTTGATCTCTATTATGTTAAATTGTTTTCATTATGCTCTTGATTATTTTATATGCAATATATGTTGTTCTTGGATTGTTCTGTATACCAATATATTCCAAGTATTGACCATCCTCGGGCGGCTACATTGTCTCATAATGTAGGTTCTGAGGCTTGGTCCCGTGGTTCATTACATCAGTAGGAATTTTGGATATATCAGAGTTGGTGAGCCATCCATCTTCCGAAAAGCACTTTATTTGTAAGTTTATTTCTTTCAGTTTATGGTCTAGTCGGGGGCTTTTTCTCAACCTATATAGTTAGTTCTTAATAAAGGATTCGTATATAAGATTTGGTTACTATTTTGTCATGACTTTAGTAACATTCTCATATTATAAGTTTTCCTTAAACTTCATTACATCTTCCATACTTTTATTTCATATGAATTATGCTTATGATAGTATGATAAGGGGTCTTTCGGGCCTTTATAGTTTGGGATGCCCATCGTGGCTAGGGCCTCAGGTCAGGTCACGACAAACTTGGTATAAGAGCATGGTTTAGAATTATAGGGTGTCTACAAAGTTGTGTCTAGTAGAGTCTTACTTATGGGTGTATTGTGCACCACACTTATAATTAAGAGGCTACCAGACATTTAGGAGATGTCTCTAATTCTTTCATACTCTAGTTTATGCATTATTGTTGTCCATATGAAAGTTATGCAAATTCCTTCCTTGCTATTTCTTTGTTGGTTGTGTGTCATTATCGAGGTGATATAAGTGTAAAAGCTTAGATTCTTAATTAGGTGGTCCTTTCTGATTTAATCATTAGAAAGTAATGAAATAACACAAGGAATTAGAGGAGTCCTTTAGTGCATCAAAGTGTATTAACTTAATTGTATACCCTTATTTATATCCATCATACATTTGAGCCTGAGGTAAGAAGTGTATTCAGTCCCTTTCAAAAGCTTTGTTGAAGATGTCACATTTAAGGGTAGAGATATATATCAGAATGCTAGCAGAGTATTTATATCCAATAGGTAAAAAATGTTAAGGTGTTATAACCTATGCATGGTAAGATGATCCTAGAGTTAGTGATATAAAGGCATAAGTTTAGAAGTTATAGTAAAGGTAACTTTTGAATTAAGAGGGTAATTTTAGTCATATAACCTTTAAGTGAGGCATGGTATACCCTTTTGTGGTGATTGGCTAGGTTGTGGTAAAATTTGTATATTTTATTGTAGTTAATAAATGAAGTGATTTGTTATGATGATTTGGAATTTATTTGAAATAGGTAAGGTGCGGATGATGGATAATAGTTGTTTTAGTGAAATCATTAATAGGTTGTGAATGAAAGGATATTGTGGCTGATAATTTATGATTTAGACTTCTTTTGGAAAATCTTAGAAAGAGGGACTCAATGAGATTTATAAAATTTTGAAAGTAGTTTAATGTATACATGGGTTAGTAGATATAATATGAGGAAGGAGGATGTGCTAATAGACTGTAATGGGCTAGATTATAAGGTCAAAATTTGTTACCATTATTATTTAACTTTATCCCCCATGACTCTCTTTTTTGCTAGTAGTTGTAATCTAGTTTAGTATGTTAGGAGACGTGTAGTAAATTTTATTTTGTAGTAATGACGTTCTGAATAATATGCACTAGTAGACCAAAGTTAAGTTAATTAAGGAATTTAGATTGATTTCCCAATTTGATAGACTAGTATAGTTGTGGTATGCTTTATCGGTGGCACATGATTGATGCTAGACTCTAAGTTTGAACTTTAGATATTGATTGTGGTGATAAAGATGTTATATTAAGCATAGCAATGCGAAATTTGTCGGAGTGAATTAGTACACTTGATATGATGTGTAAAAGATCCTACATTGATAATTTATGAAAAGTTTGAGTAGATATGATATATGTGAGGACTATTGTTTGAGTCAATGAATTTTCAACACCTCGAGTGTTTGGGAGTCTAAATAGAGCTTAAAATGTGCTTAAGTGGTCCCTAGATCGAGTATAGAATGCCTTGAAATGGGTTCTAATGAATTAGGGAATTTTTAGGTATGAAAAATAGGTTGAGCATTATGAAGAGGAAAATTCGTGATGGCCTCACACTGCGAGGAGGTCCACAAGGGCTTACTACCTTGCCTCCACGCTGAGCATCGCACTGTGAAGGGTAAGCCTTATAATAAAACCTGCTCCCCGAGGCTGGGCCTTTGTGTTGGGGTTTGCATCGTGACCCCTCTCTCCTTCATCAATGGGTTGATATTTTAAATGTTTTTAAGGGTAATTGGGTTTCTTTCACGCCCTATACATTGTCCCACCTTCACTTAACTCGTATCTAATCCTTAAAACATCGATAATCTCTTGAAAGGTGTTATTCATCTCTTTAAAACTTATCTTGAGATTTTTAAGGCTAGGGTTCAATCCTGAAGGCTATAAGAATTTAAGAGTATTTCCCCATTGAAGGAATGCCTTAGCAAGAAGTTAGTATATTCCTATATAGTTTATCTGGGTGAGTCTAGAGTTTATATGTATAGTGATATCCCATTATGTGAGTGTTGTGCTTAAGGACCTAATGGGAGGATATGCCCACAAGTATAGGGTAGTGACCTTTGAGTTAAGGGGGAGATAATAAACCAAGGTAGATCTTGAATTTATCTCTTAGTCGTGAGTTTCAGGGAAGAGTCATGATAAAAGTATTCCTATTCTATCATACTCCTCTTACTTCAATTTAAGAGTACATTCTACCAATGTCATTTGTAATCAAGTCTTTTCTATGCCTATGGTTCAAGTTCTCTGTGTAACTTATACACATGTTCCAACCTCCAAGATAGAAGCAATAATGTCTTTTAGCAAAGCAAGCTTCCAAGTATTCAAGCTCTATGTTTTGATGCTCAAGATTCGTAAATCCATGTCTCACTTTATGCTTAGTTTTAAGAAGCAACACTTTCTATATGTTTTTGATTCATTTATGTCAGGTATAGATCAAAGAGATACTACTTATACAAACTCATGACCATACTCTATTCTTAATATGAGGAGAAATAGCTTCAAACAATAATCCTTGTCCTAATCTTCAAATATATGAATTTCGGCTTTATGTGATACAACTCATGATATATGTGGTCATGTCTCTCACTGTGCCTAGTCCTAAGAATTCATGTTGTGTTATTTTTATTACCAAACGATTCTCCATTTATGATCTAGCCAATTGATATATAAAGAATTACATGCCTATTGTATCATATCTTACATCACAAGCCCCACCTTGAGTAGTGCAACTAATATAAGTTATAATTGAAGAGTGTCACTCCCCTTTCCCGTTGCTTGTAAAATAGTCCTCTCAATTACCCTCTTTATGATAGGATGATAATAGTTATGGTAGCATAATAATGTTTTAGATAAGAGAGTAGATATTCTTTATTGTAAAAATTTTGGTGTGACTACTCGAGCTAAGATTATAGACAAAATGGAAGAGGGAGATGAACTTGTATTATATGAGATAGGGAGTGGATTTGTGGAAAGTGATTGAAGTTGTAGGTCTTTGGTGTGAAGATCCATAAAGTAGGTGTAGTAAATATAGGCTTGAACCTCATGATTGATAAATGCACAAATCATTTTGCTATATGGTTAGTATTCCTGGATTATGATCCGAGGTTGTTCTATTATGGCGATAAGGTGAAGTAATATTCTTAAAGGGATGTAGAGTATAGGATCCCATAGCTTAAGCTATAACCTTTTAACTCTAGGTTAGGCTTCAATATGTAAGTACTATACAATGGGACTTATACCCTTGTAGTTAGGTATGTTGTGGGGGAATTGTAAGTTTGAAATGATGGTATCTGTTGTTTGTAATAGATTGAATAGTTGAGTAGTATCACTAAATTTAAGGTCTATTCATCGTATCATGTAAGGACAAGAATGTCTCTATTCCTATGTCCCATAAAAATCTTATTTCATTGCAAGTATCAATATAAATTAGGACCTATGATCACCAAATAAATTCATGCCTTACGTTATGATGATTATGATCCATAAAACTTATGTACAAGGTTATTACTATGTTAATTCTCATTATCTCATGCTTCGTACTTGCATGATTCAATTGGGTTGTCATGAAGCTTTTTTGATGCCCTTATATGTTTTGTTGAGGGGCAATTCCTAATTTAAGGTTACGTATTTTATCCCACACTTCTAGAGCTTCAACAAGTTCCTATCCATCATTCGAGGACAGATGATTCCAAGAGGGGATAACGTAACACCCCATATTTTTAGGTTAGAACCTGAGCAGTCTTTCTATGTATATAAATCTGAATCCAATAATTTCTATTTAGATATAAGTGTCAATAACAATTTTTTAGTATGGGGACATCTTTGGAGTTAAATATAAGTCATAGAAATCTCCTAGCTCAAAGTTAAATTGAGCACTTTCCTACCGATTAAATTTTAGTTGACTTTTTTACTTGGGTCAATTTCCAATGATCATTAATCCTAGAATATGATGATTTATGTGGCCTTTTATATATCAAATTAAAGCCCTTTGTGTCTTATTTCCAACACAACTGACCGTTCGTCAATCCAAGTTTGAAGTAAGAAGTTATAGGCATTTTTGTGAGGCACTATCCAGAGTGCGCGATGGGGTGCGTGGGGAAAAGCTCTTGCTGTATGATTAGGATTGCGAGGAACAATTGGATCCATGATTTTAGGTCCTAAGTGCGAGCCTCTCTTCCCATACGTTAAAATATGTTTTTTCCTTATTAAATCAAGGGTCAAATGGTTCTTTCACCCGCCATAACTCCCTCAACCCGTTTTATAACCCTAATATCATCCAAAACTAGTGGAAAATCCCCCAAGAACATCAATGGGAAATTTCTCAATTTCAAGGCTTGTGGTTGCCAGTCTCAAGGTTTTGTTTTAATTTACCTCTTTCAAAAGATATGAAGAACTATCCTAACACTCATGAGTGTAAGTATGATGATTTTAATGATCCCTATATTGTATATGTATATGTGAAGGCTTTGAAATTGATTAGAAATCATGAATAACGAATCCCTTTTTATGATGAACTTATGTATTTACAATGGGATTTTTCATAAACTTGAGATTTCATTTATGTGCATATGTTATGCCTTTGAAGTGTTTGAAACATAAACCCCCATTTTATAACAAGAATTTTGTATTTAACAATTCTTGTGGGATCTCACATAAACATGGAATATATTCATGCATACGGATTTTAAAGTGTATTTAAGAGCATAAACTGTAAGTCCTCATTTTTTATCATGAGATTTATTTGTTAACTAGTGTTGGGGCTGCTTTATTAATGATGATAAGCTTGATTTTAAATTCCCCCATATCAATTATGCATTGTTATTTTAAATGTTTTTGAAGGGGTGTTTCTTATTCTAAATTCTCTTGTTTTGTAATGGAGAGTTGCACATGATTATGATAGAATTGACCACCATATGTTAAAGTCTTGAAAAGAGGATGTTTTTGCATAAGATTTCACATGTTATTTGAAGTAAGAACTCTCATGTGATGTATAAATCTTTTGGTGGTCATTAAATGAAAGGGATATGGATATGGATATGATATGATATGATATGGCTTGTAAGTCTAGGTATAACGATACCTATTATGGAATGCCCTTAACATGAAAGCATTGAAAGGTCTTAATAATGAAACACGTTTTAAAAGACTGAAATTGGGCATAAAGAGAGCTAAATGGTTATCCAAAGAAAGCACGAGTTCAAATAACTTATTACTGGAACAGTATTTTACCGATGGAAATTCGATGATATATTATCCGAGAGATAATATGGTATGTTGGTAAGGGGGCATACTTTTTCTTTCATAACACTCCAATCCTTGTGGCAAACTTAGATTAGTGGCTTGGCCGACTAGTTAATGGCGGACCCATAGCCCATGGGTAGCTTGTAGGGTGTATCATCTAGCTCAGAATTAAATCAAAGAGTTGAGTCTTTATTTTTACAAGGATTATTTGAAACCCTTTAATTATGTCATGTTCTTTGATCTCTATTACGTTAAATTGTTTTTAGAATACTCTTGATTATTTTATATGCAATATATGTTATTTTTGGATGGTTCTTCAAACAAATACATTACAAGTATTAACCATCCTTGGATGGCTACATTATTTCATAATGCAGGATCTGAGGCTCAGTCCCATGGTCCATCACATCAGAAGAACTTTTGGATATGTCAGAGTTCATGAGCCATCCTGTGACACCTCGAAAATCCATGCCAATATTAGAACCATGCTTCAAGTTTATGAAAAATTCAAAAATCATATTTTGATAGTTTTATAACTGATTTGGACATATATTAAGTCCTCAAATAGTCCTAGCTTATGAAAAAGTCAAAGCATCCCTTTGCGATTAAACTCTTGTGGAGAATATAACTATAGTTATCTTCAAACGAGCATAGCTTTTGGTATACTAAGAATTTCTAAGCTCAACCCCCACCAACATATAGATAATTTAATTAGCTTCCCAATGATACCAATTTTACCTTAATCCTATATAACGCCCCGAGTTTGTACCCCGGGCGGTACATGATGCTCATAATCTTGAAGGACCACAAGCTAAGCCATGACTGATACCTGCTGCAATAACTGTGAAATAAATACTATAATAATTGCAGAAATAGGCAGAAATATATGCCATAAGGTTCAAATCTGTAAATAAATCTGGAGGCAGTATCAAAATACCAATACTTAATATAAGTACTGAAAAATAAAAAATTATCTGAAGATACTCTAGTCTAAAAAGCCTCTAAACTATCTGAACTGTGGAGTTGATGGGACAAGTTTCCAACTAACTCTGACTACTAAAAATATTGCTGAAATACTAAAAACAACCATGTCCTCAAACTATGAGGACTCACCACTACCTGACTGCTGAAAATCTAAACTGCTAAGGGTGCTCTGGAGCCTGTGCATATGAACCTATGATGTAAGACATCATAGCGCAAAATAAAAGCATGCGTCAGTACTTTAAAAGTACTAGTATACTCAGTGAGGAAGCCAAAAGTGCATGGGTACACATGTATGAATAATAATATATGAATAACATGAGTATGGCTAAATGATAGTACATGCATGAATATGAAAACAGTACTGAGATCATAATAACACCGAATACTGGATTACTAGTAACTGAATGACTGTATCTGGAAGTTTTGATTTAATGGAACTATACTGAGTCCCATACTGAGCTACGTGACTGTGTCTGATAGTCCTAAATCTGTGAAACTAAATTGAGTTTCATACTGAGAATGAATTTGAAATTGAGACTTTAGGAAGTAATCATCTAATCGACATGCCCTTTCTCTAACTGATTTGGGGTCCAACCTATAAGCCTAGTTGGAAGGAGTGTTAATATCGTGCCACGGGTAAGGACAAGTGCTGAGTCACCCTCATGTGGCAGGTACTCTAAATGAGAATGGTGGTACCCTAAACTGGCAGGCAAATTACCTCATCAACCCTCAACTGGTAGGTTGATGTCTTAACCTACACTAGCTATGTAGTTCTGGAATGCAAGGACTACTTCTAAGGACTCCACCCTCTACTAGCAGGTGAGTCCCCACCCTTGGGTTCACTTGATGCAAAATCCTACTCCCAACTGAATAGATACTAGACTGAATTCTAAGCTTTACTAGGCTAGACTGAATTGTTACTGATTGTACTGTATAACTGAACTGAACTGAGTTTACTGAGTTCCGTGGACTGATAGAATATTACTGAATTCTGTTAATTGACTAAATTCTAATGATCAAGACATAACTAATTCTACTCTATGACTAACCATGGCTCTAGACAAGCAGCTAAATTGTTGGGTATTAAATACCACCTAAACTTGATAGCATAAACTTAAAAGATATGGCAAAATCTTGAGACATGGTAATTAATACTTAGTCATTATTCATTCATTTGGTATTCAAGCAAACACTTGCATGACATGAACTTGCATACTTGCTAACATGATATAATTTCACAATTCAACTCACCTGGACAATTCATCAAAAACTTGTGGGGCATAATATATACACATAATACTAACACAACATGTAGGCATCGTGATTTAATTCCAATTACATAATTCCAAGAGTTCCAACATGGATTCACATGTAGAACACATATCAATTAAATCTACATGAATCTTGCAAAAAATCATGAATACACTTTAATTAAAATAATGGAAATCATGAAATTAATCTACATGAACTTTTAAAAGAGTTTCTTGGATGTAAGAACCCGTAAAGTTCTTAGCTTAAATCAGTCCTTTAGGCTTGTCAAGGGATCCTAGAATTAGAATATTCTAGCTAAGTATTCAGACTTAGAGTCATTTTAGCCTTCAAAAGTTGGAGATCTTATTTCATGGCCTTTACATCCATTAAATTTGGATATTTAGGTTGATTCATGATCAGGAATATCCGTAGGTGTTTTCAGACAAGTTTTGGATTTTTTGGACTTCGTTTGAAGCTCCTTTGGAATCCCAAAATAGTGGATCAACGCATTCTTAGTGTGCCGCATCGACTATTGCATTGATGAATGTTTTCTCCAGCTCCCAACGTCAATTGCTAGTAAGTCGATGAGGACTCAATGCGACGCATTGGCTATCGCGTCTATGCCAATGATGCAGTGCGTTGGTCTATGCGTTAATGGTACAGTTTTTTAGTCATTAAAGACCGCGTCCTTGGGGGTATTTAGGTCTTTTTCCTTCAACCTTCATCCCCAAAACATGAAATTAATCACTTTAGGGAGCAAATAAACTCATTCTTTCTCAAATTTAGTCAAGAAAAAAACACTAGAAGCTTTAATTTCAAATAAGAACTCACGATTCCACCATCAATTTTCAAAAATTCCTTAACTAAGGTATTTGAAGTGTTCATCCAAGGGTTCCTTCCATCCTTGGAGCCCAAGAAAATCTTTAAAGTTTATGTAGAGTGATTTCATGATTTCCATAGTTGAATTAAAGTGCATTCATGATTTATTGTAAGATTCATGTTGAGTTAATTGATATATGTTCTTTATTATGTAAATTCATGTTGAAACTCTAGAAATTATTTAATTGGAATTGAATCACATTGCCAACATGTTGTTTTAGTATGATGTGCATATATTATGCCCCAGAAGTGTTTGATGAATTTCCTATGTGAGTTGAATAGTGAAATTACATCATGTTTAGCATGTATGCAAGTGTTTACTTGAATGCCCAAATGAATGAATAATGACTAAGTAGTTAGTTACCATGTCACAAGAATTATGCCATGTCTTTTAAGTTTGTATTATCGAGTCCTGGGGGTATTTAATAATCGACAATTTAGCTGCATGTTTAGAGCCGTGGTCAGTCACAGAGTAGAATCAGTCAGGTCTCGATCAGTAGAATTCAGTCAGTCACAAAACTTAGGAAAACTCAGTGAACTTAGAATCTATCCAACTCAGTTCAGTAAAAAAATTGGTTTGGTTCAGTTATACAGTATGATCAGTAACAGTTCAGTACAGCCTAGTACACTATAGAATTAAGTCCCGCGTCTACTCAGTTGGTAGTAGGATTCAGCACTGAGTGAAGCCAAGGATGGAGACTCACCTGCCAGTAGAGGGTGTAATCCTTCAAAGTAGTCCTTGCATTTCAGAACTTCATAGCCAGTGTAGGTTGAGACATCAACCTGCCAGTTGAGGGTTGATGAGGTGATCTACCTGCCAGTTTAGGGTACTACCATTCTCATTCAGAGTACCTACCTGATGAGGGTGACTCGGCAGTAGTCCTTACCCGTGGAATGGTAGTGACAACCTTCCAACTAGGTTTATAGGTTGGACCCCAAATTAGTTAGAGAAGGGGCATATCGGTTAGATAATTACTTCCCACAGTCTCAGTCTCAAAATAGAACTTAGTTCAGTTCTACAGATTCAGGATTACCAGACATAGTCACTCAGCTCAATATGAAACTCAGTATGGTTCCACAGTATTTAGAACTGTCAAATATAATCATCCAAATAGTTAGTAATACAGTATTTATGAGCTCAGATATCTGTTATCAGTATTCAGATTTAGTACTCAATATTAGCACGATCTCAGTTACAGTCTATGTATTCATGCATGTACTGTTACATAGTCAAACTCATATTATTCAGTTATTATTGTGCATGCATATTAACCCATGTATTTCTGCCTACCTCACTGAGCGTAACAGTAAATTCGAAGTAAATTCAAAGTATTGACACATAATTTTCTTTACACTATGATGTCTTATATCATAGATTTCAATCCACGGGCTCTAGAGCACCCTTAACAGTCCAGATTCTCAGTTTTCAGACTGGTGAGTCCTCATAGTTTTAGGACATGCTTAATTTTTATAGTACATTAGTTTATTTATAGTACCTCAGTTTTATTTTAGTAGATGGAGTTAGTTGGGGGCTTGTCCCATCAACCCCACAGTTCAGATAGTTAGAGGCTTTTCAGACTAGAGTATTTTCAGATAGTTGTTCAATTTTTCAGTACTTAAATTTAGTTTTGGTATTTTTATACTGCATTTAGATTTATTTACATATTTGAACCTTATGGCATATGTTCCGCCTATTTCCACAATCCTTACAATATTTATTACATAGTTATTAAAGCAGGTACCGGGCATGGGTTAGCTTGTGGTCCTTTGAGATTATGAGAATCGTGTAGCGTCCGGGGTATAGACTCGGGGCGTTACAATCTTTGTATTAGAGCCTAAGATTTAACAGTGTCCTAGGAAGTCTAAAAGCCACATCTAGTAGAATCTTGTGCTTGGGTGTGTTGCGCGCCACACTTATGGACAGAAGGATACGAGATGTTTTAGGAAAAGTTTCCCTCCTTTCAGTATTCATGTCCTAAGAGTGAGCATGATCTCCAGTTACACTCTCTTTCTAATCTTAGCTTCCCTTCCGTTAATAAAATATGCCTCCAAAGAGGACTCAGGAAAGAGGAACGGGAGACCAGTTATCCCCTCAGGCCATTCATCTAGATCCTTTGGGCGAGCCTTTCTCCCACACAAAGTTTAGAGCAGCCTTCACACCCTAGATCATTTGGTAGTAGCCGAGAATGAACCTCCAACTATGTTTCCAACCAACCCAGTAACCAATACTGCTCCTTCCAGGATTCGGACTTCACAAAAAATAAACCCTTCATCATTTACCAGGTCTAAGTCAAATGAGGACCCTTAGGAATTTCTTCGTAAGGTTCAAAAGGTTACTAATATCATAGGGGTAACCAATGTTAAGAGCACTGTGTTAGCCATATATCAGCTACAGGATATGGCTCACACATGGTTTAAATAGTGGAAGATAAAGAGGGCCATAGATGTAGGGCCCATAGAGTGGGAGGAGTTTGCCATTGCTTTTCTAGATAGGTTCTTCCCACTGGAGTTGAGGGAAGCAAAGGTTCTGGAATTGATTAATCTGTAGCAGGGTAATATAACAGTGAAAGAGTATTCTCTCAAGTTTACACAGTTAGCTAGATATACTCTTCATGTGGTGGTAGACAACAGATCTTGAATGAGTAAGTTTGTGTCAGGGGTGTCTAGAAGCGTGGTACAAGAGTGTAGGACTGTAATTCTTATTTAGAAGATGGACATATCCAGGCTCATGTTCCATGCTCAGTAGATAGAAGAGGCTAAGAATAGGGAGAAGGAGAGGGAGAACAAGAGAACGAGAACATGTAGTTTCAACTTTACGCAGCCTTAGTCAGAGCGTGGCTTCATTCCTGCTATACCTAAGTTGACTGCAGAAATAGAATTGTTCAGTTTCAGTTTCCAAATATACCCATCCTAAAGTGAAGGGGTAGTACTTCAACGCTTAGAGGTTAGTTTGGTTCTTTCCTTTGGGCTAGAAAAAATATAGCTAAGGGATGTGTCTACCATCTCGTTCGAGTCCAGGACTCTAGTTCAAAAATCCCTACTCCTGAATCAGTGTCAATAGCATGTGAATTCCCAGATATATTTCTTGAAGACCTTCTTGAAGTTTCTCTCGAAATGGAAATTGATTTCAAAATTGATATTCTCCTAGATACTCAGCCCATAAATATCCCACCATACAGAATGGATCTAAAAGAACTCAAAGAATTGAAGGAATAGTTAAAGGACCTCCTAGATAAGGGATTCATCTGACCCAGTATGTTCTCGTGGGGCACACCAATTTTATTTATGCGTAAGAAAGACTGTTCTCTTAGAATATGTATTGACTATCGTCAGTTAAATAAAGTCATGGTCAAGAATAAGTATCCACTTCCCAAAATCAATGTCTTTTTTGACCAGCTTAAGAATGCCAGTTATTTCTCTAAGATAGATCTCAGATCAGGCCATCCATGTGCAGACGTACACATAAATTTTGGGTACTTCGGCACCCACTAAACTCGACGTAGAATAGGTATAATTATATAAAAAATATATGAAAATGGGTATAAATTATATAAAGGCACCCACTAAACAAGAAATTGATTAAGTGCACAGGCATTTTGGTTGATCTTAAGTCTCTCCATTGGTAGGTGTGGTCGGGTTCAAACCTAGTTGAGGTAATTTTTTATTTTTTTGCTGTGGTAAGCACCCGCTCTACTTAAAGCCTGGGTCCTCCACTGAGGTTATCATCAGCTCAGAGTCAGGGAATGCGACATCCCAAAGATAGCTTTTAGAACTCAGTACGATTACATCGAATTCTTAGTCATGTCTTTAGGTCTTACCAATGCCCCAACAACTTTCATAGACTTGATGAACCATGTGTTAAAGCAGTACTTTGACATGTTCATCATAGTATTCATAGATGACATTCTTATTTACTCCTGTAGTGAACACGATCATGCAAACCATCTTAGAATAGTATTACAAACTCTCAGAAACCATCAGCTATTCGTTAAATTCTGTAAGTGTGAATTTTAGATAAGGTTAGTAGCCTTCCTTGGCCATATAATTTTTGGAGATAGCATTAGAGTTGATCCCCAAAAGATTGAGGTAGTGAGAAACTGGCCCAATCCCATCTCTCCATCAGATATTAGGAGTTTATTTGGTTTGGTCGGCTATTACAGATGGTTTGTTAAGGGATTTTTATTTATTTCATCCCCTATATCTAGATTGACTCAAAAAAAGTCAAATTCCAGTGGTCAGATTCTTGTGCAAAGAGTTTTAAGGAGTTGAAGACTAGATTCACTACAGCTCCAGTTTTGACCTTACCAGATGGTTGAAATTGCTTTGTTGTGTATTATGATGCCTCCAAATTTGGCTTGGGGTGTGTTCTGATGTAGAGAGGTAAGGTCATAGCCTATGCCTCTAGTCATCTTAAACCCCATGAGAAGAACTATCCTACTCATGATCTTGAGTTAGCAGCAGTAGTTTTTTCCTTAAGAATTTGGAGGCACTATTTGTATGGGTTTCACATTGATGTGTTTAGTGATCATAAGAGCCTTCAGTATGTGTTCTCTCAGAAATATTTAAACCTCCGTCAGAGAAGGTGGCTGTAGTTGTTGAAAGACTATGATATGAGTGTCCTGTATCATCCGAGAAAGGCTAATATAGTGGCCGATGCTCTTAGTAGAATGTCTATGGGTAGTATTGCTCATGAGGAGGATAGTAAGAAGAATTTAACTCAAGAAGTTCATCAGTTAGCCTAGCTAGGTGTCTGCTTAGTCGATTCAGTAGAAGGTAGTGTATAGGTATAGAGTAGTTTATAATCATCCCTGGGTTTTGAGGTAAAGGAAAAACAGGAGAGAGATCCCAGTTTAGTCAAGTTAAAGGACTCAATCAGATATCAGAAAGTAGAGGTTTTCTCCTAAGGGGGGAGATGGTGTTTTTTGTCGTCAGGGTTGACTGTGTGTGCCAGGCGTAGATGATTTGAGGAAGCTAATTCTCATAGAAATGGATGGTGTACGCTATTCTATTCATCCAAGGGCCACTAAGATGTACCATTATTTGTGAGAGATCTATTGGTCGAGTGGGACGAAGAGAAATATTGCAGATTTTGTGGCTAAGTGCTCGACATGTCAGTAGGTTAAAATTGAGCATCAAAAGCCTAGTGGGTCAATGCAGGAGTTCAGCATTCCCACCTTGAAATGGGAAGATGTGAATATGGACTTTGTGATGGGTTTGCCTCATACTCATCGTCATCATGATTCAATTTGGGTCATTATAGATAGGATAACCAAATCAACTCATTTCCTTCTAATCCATGCCTCTTACTAAGACGAGGATTATGCCAAACTATATATCAAGGAGTTGGTTAGATTGCATGGTGCTCATTTGTCCATTATCTCAGATAGAGGTACCCAGTTCACCTCTTATTTTTGTAAAGCTTTCCAAAAGGGTCTTGGTACCCGAGTTCACCTCAGTACAACTTTTTATCCTCAGATAGATGGTCAAGCAGAAAGGACCATTCATAATTTAAAGGATATGCTACGAGCATGCATGATAGACTTTAATGGTAGTTAGGATGACCACTTGTCTTTGATTGAGTTCGTATATAACAACAACTATCACTCCAATATTCAGATTACTCCATTCGAGAAACTTTATAGGAGGAGATGTAGATCTCCTATTAGTTGGTTTGAAGTGGGTAAGGCCACAGTGGTATGGCCGGACTTGGTATTTGATACCTTAGAGAAAGTCTAGTTGGTCAGGGAAAGACTTAAGATAACTCATAACCGGCAGAAATCGTGCACAGATATACGCAGCAAGGATCTCGAGTTTGAGATTGGTGAGTAATGTGACTTGAAAATATCTCCTACGAAAGGGATGAAGAGATTTGCAAGAAGGCAAAATTTAGTCCTCGATATGTCGATCCTTACAGAATTCTCATCCATTTTGAAAGGGTAGCTTATGAGCTTGAGTTGCCTTCAAATCTATCTTTAGTCCATCCAGTATTTCACGTCTCCTTGCTAAAGAAATGCATAGGTGACCCATCATCAGTAATCCCCATTGAAGGCATAGATGTTCAGAACAGCCTCTCTTACGAAGAGATTCCACTCGAAATCCTTGATTATCAGATTTGCAGACCGAGGAACAAAGAAGTCCCTCTAGTTAAAGTTCTATGGAGGAATCAGTCAGTTGAGGGAGCTACTTGGGAAGCAGAAGCAAATATGCAGACTAAGTATCCTCACCTCTTCTCCGTAACCTCATATTTAGCCCAAGGTAATAGTTTTCCTTAAGCTTATTCTATTTTATATTCAGATTTCAGTCACAAACTTGGTATCAGTTACCATTGTATGTTAAGACTTATGTTCATAAGTCAGTTTAGTTATGTATTCATGCATCAGATATATATGTCTAGTATGAGAAACTCAGCATATTAGTAATCCCAGTCATATATTCATGAATCATGTTCATCTACGTGCTCATGCATCAGATATGTATGTTTAACACGATAATTTAGTTCATCAGTGATCTCAGTCATAAAACTATGCTTTAGTTATATATGCCCTGTGTCTAAGTATGGTCACTCTAGATTCTCAATTTCAGTAGTCTCATTTGAGGAAGAATGTCCCCAAGAGGGAGATAATCTAAGACCTCATGAAGTTCTTAGCTTAAATCAGTGCATTAGGCTTGTCAGGGGGTCCCAGACTTAGAATATTCGAGCTAAGTATTCAGACTTAGTCATTTTAGCCTTCAAAAGTTGGAAATCTTATTTCATGGCCTTTAAGTCCATTAAATGTGGATATTTAGATTGATTCATAATCAAGAATATCTGTAGGTATTTCCAGACAAGTTTTGGATTTTTCTAACTTCATTTCAAGCTCCTTTGGAATCCCAAAACAGTGGATCAATGCGATCTTAGCGTGCCACGTTGACTATCACGTTGATGAATGTTTTTTCTAGCTCCTAGCATCAATTTCCAATGATTTGATGTGGACTCGACATGATGCATTGGCTATCGTATCGATGCCAACGACGCGGTACATCGATCTGCGCATCGATGGTACAATTTTTTAGTTATTAAAAGACTGTATCCATGGAGGTGTTTAGGTCCTTTTCCCTTAACCTTCAGCCCCCAAAAAACGAAATTAATCACTTTATAGTGCAAATAAACTCATTCTTTCTCAGATTTTCTTAAGAACAAAACCCTAGAAGCTTCAATTTCAAATCACGAAATCATGATTCCGCCATTAATTTTCAAAAATTCCTTAACTAAGGTATGTGAAGTGTTCATCCATGGGTTCCTTCCACCCTTGGAGTCGAAGAAACTCTTTTAAAGTTCATGTAGAGTGATTTCATGATTTCCATAAGTTGAATTAAAGTGTAGTCATGATTTATTGCAAGATTCATGTAGAGTTAATTGATATGTGTGCTTTATCATGTGAATTCATGTTGAAACTCTTGGAATTATGTAATTGGAATTGAATCACGTTGCCTACATATTGTTTTAGTATGATGTGCATATATTATGCCCTACAATTGTTTCAGGAATTGTCCATGCAAGTTGAATAGTGAAATTACATCATGTTTACCATGTATACAAGTGTTTGCTTGAATGTCTAAATGAATGAATGATGACTAAGTAGTTAGTTACATGTCTCAAGAATTATTCCATGTCTTTTATATTTGTGCTATCGAGTCCTG